>NW_006779050.1:1574360-1660488 GCF_000442215.2 Lipotes vexillifer | reverse complement strand
GGGAAAGACAGGGGGAAGGGATGGTTCACTGAGGAAAACGGGATTCTTTGACCAGCCTAAGGAGGAATAACTACTTGGAAAGCAACAACTTCATATCAATCTGCTTAATTTCTTTCTTTCTTTCAAAGGTAGACAGCAAGGTGGGGGTGAGGGGTCCAGCTATTTGTGCTCGATAGTCATTTGATTTCTAGACAAGGGAGAGTTTTTATCCAATGAAAATAAAAATAAATTCAAGAAGAGTATAAGAACTAAGGAAATGACAACTAGGTCTCAGAGAAATGTACCAACAGAGCAGCTGGTCAAAGACTCGTACTACAGAGGTTTTAAAATGGATTCCCTTTATGTGCTTTGTCTGGTTTACAACCACCCTTTCCCTGTCTAGACAATTTCCTGCCTTTTGATCCACCTCCACACGGCAGGAGTCAGAAAGCTCACTCTCCCAACTCACTCACAGCTAGGCTGCAGGCACAGAACCTAGGCTCCCCAAATCTCACACACCCACTAGAGACGTCAGATCACGAATGAGCTACATGGCAAGACAGGGCTGCAAGAAATCCATTTTGGGGGCACAGGTAGCCTCTGAGATGTTATCTTCCATGGTCAGAAGGTGAAAGTCCTAGCACCTCATGTCCACAGTGGGTGGTGTGTAATGCAGTGTCTGGTTTCATTGGAGCCTTTACTGGCACAATCTCTCAATGTGGTTTGGACATTGTTTCTGACTGCATGACCTCCAAACCTGACTCTCTAGTTCTCCAAAGATTCTCTGAGCTATCTAATATTCCTTAGGAAATGTGTTTTTTTTTTTCTCCTTAAACTTGTATGTACTAAAACATGTATGTACTAAAGTTTATCAAAAACGTAGCACAGGTGTAAAAGGGAAAACTGCACAATTGTTAGATGAGTTTATCAGTTCAAACACCAGATCCAGATAATAAAAATAATAAGATTTTGTCAGCATTATTTGGATAGTTGACTAAACTTTCTATCTAATGTTATATGGTGACCCCAGACCAAGTTCTGTACTTATTTTAGATGGAAGTGTATAGCATGTGTGTTAAGAGCATGGATATTGGAACCAGCCTCTTGGTTTAGAAAAATCAAATGACAATGTCTAGCCACTTACCAGCTTTGTAACCTTTCTGTACCTCAATTTTCTCATCTTTAAAATGGGTGTAACAGAGTAATTACAGAAGTCAAGTATGTATTACATGCAAAGCATTTAGAATATCTGGTACTCACTAAGTAATAAATGGTAACTTTTTATTATCTAAAACAGAAATCCTTCAAAAGTTGTAAACAACTAATACATTTTATTTTTAAAATTTCCCATCTACTACGTTTCAAAGACTAATTTCACTATTTTTCTACTGCTTCAAAGATTTGACCCTCAGCCTTCTCACATTCTTTATTCTCCCTAAAGAGTCCTGGGCATTTGCTTTTTTCTCTTTCCATTGTATATCCTCATTCATTGCGGTCCTCACACGTATGTACACACATCTTTAGTAACCTCCTCCTTTCTTTCCTTAATTTAAAAAATTCTCAGTTACCTCAGGAAACTCTTTCTTGACCTCTGGCTCGAATTTCAAAGAGTCAAGATGTTAACTACATTTTTTAAAAAATAGTTCTTTATTGGAGTATAACTGCTTCACAATACCGTGTTAGTTTCTGTTGCACAACAAAGTGAATCAGCCATATGCATACACATGTCCCCATATCCCCTCCTTCTTGAGCCTCCCTCCCATCCTCCCTATCTGCTATGCTGCTGTTTCCCACCAGCCAACTATTTTACATTCAGTAGTGCATCTATGTCAATGCCACTCTCACTTTGCCCCAGCTTCGCCCTCCCACCCCAGGTCATCAAGTCCATTCTCTGTGTCTACCTCTTTATTCCTGTCCTGCAACTAGTTTCATCAGTACCATTTTTCTTTTTTTAGATTCCTTATATATGCGTTAGCATACAGTATTTGTTTTTCTCTTTTTGACTTAACTTCACTCTGTATGACAGACTCTAGGTCCATGCACCTCACTACAAATAACTCAATTTTGTGTCTTTTTATGGCTAATATTCCATTGTATACATGAGCCACATCTTCTTTATCCATTCATCTGCTGGTGAACACTTAGGTTGCTTCCATGTCCTGGCTATTGTAAATAGTGCTGCAGTGAACATTGTGGTACATGACTCTTTTTGAATTATGGTTTTCTCAGGGTATATGCCCAGTAGTGGGATTGCTGGGTCATATGGTAGTTCTACTTTTAGTTTTTTTAAGGAACCTCCATACTGTTTTCCATAGTGGCTGTATCAATTTACATTCCCAGCAACAGTGTAGGAGGGTTCCCTTTTCACCACACCCTTTCCAGCATTTATTGTTTCTAGCTTTTTTGATAATGGCCATTCTGACTGGTGTGAGGTGATACCTCATTGCAGTTTTGATTTGCATTTCTCTAATAATTAGTGATGTTGAGCATCTTTTCATGTGCCTCTTGGCCATCTGTAGGTCTTCCTTGGTGAAACGTCTATTTAGGTCTTCTGCCCATTTTTTAACTGGATTGTTTTTTTGATATTGAGCTCCATGAGCTGTTTGTATATTTTGGAGATTAATCCTTTTTCTGTTGTTTCATTTGCAAATATTTTCTCCCATTCTGAGGGTTGTCTTTTTGTCTTGTTTATGGCTTCCTTTGCTGTGCAAAAGCTCTTAAGTTTAATTAGGTCCCATTTGCTTATTTTTGTTTTTATTTCTGTTACTCTAGAAGGTGGATCAAAGAAGATCTTGCTGTGGTTTATGTCAAAGAGTGTTTTTCCTATGTTTTCCTCTAACTACATTTTGAAATAATCTGTTCAGGTTACACTAATTTTGTGGGACCAATTCTAAAAGTGAACACTAGATGGCAACCTTCCTAAACTGTGCTGTTTTCCCAGGAAACAGTTTCTGACCAGGACAAATGTTGAGAGCCTCAAAATGGGACTGCATGATTCTTTAATTTCTTAAACTTCTGTTTGTTTGTTGTAAAAATCAAATAAAACTTTGGATCTCTCTATAAATTATCTCTATAGTGGCTCATTCTTGAAAATAAAGTATTCCTTTTTATATCTTGCATGATCATTAATCTCTACCTTTAAATATATTTTAAATTTTGTTTTATTCCTTAAAATAACGCAAATAATAGTTGTGTCCATTTATTCATTATACCATATGATGCTTATGGCATATTAAATAGATTTAGTTCTTTGTTATATCTAATATATTTTTTATTTAATTTTATAGCCATCCAGAAATGATATTTTATGTAATATACATAACAGAAGAATACACGCTTTTTTTTTCTTTCTCCATGTTATCCTTATGGAAATTTGAGCTCAGGAACTGTATAATAATAGCTGAGAATTTCCTAATAGTGAGGATGAAGGAGAGCAGAGGTATGTTTTCTTTGAAAAGGGAATTGTATAACTCTCCTAAATTTCCTTAGGAAATTAAAGTGTTAACTAGGAAATTATATCTGGTAAAATGAAAATTTTATTAAATAAAAATACATGTTATTGTGGTTAAGGCAAGGAGCTTTTAATACAAAAGATTATTTATGACTCCAAGATAAAAATAGACAAAGAATATGAAAAATAGACTAGAGAAGAAATGCAGAAAGCCAAGTACTACATGAAAAAACGTGAAAATCACTAGCATTAAAAAAAGCAAGGGAGGGCTTCCCTGGTGGCGCAGTGGTTGAGAGTCTGCCTGCCGATGCAGGGGACACGGGTTCGTGCCCCAGTCCGGGAAGATCCCACATGCTGTGGAGCGGCTAGGCCTGTGAGCCATGGCCGCTGAGCCTGTGCATCTGGAGCCTGTGTTCCGCAACGGGAGAGGCCACAACAGTGAGAGGCCCGCATACCGCAAAAAAAACAAAAAAAAACAAAAAAAAACAAGGGCTTCCCTGGTGGTGCAGTCGTTAGGAATCTACCTGCCAGTGCAGGGGACATGGGTTTGAGCCCTGGTCTGGGAAGATCCCACATGCTGCGGAGCAGCTAAGCCCATGCGCCACAACTACTGAGCCTATGTGCCACAACAACTGAGGCCCACACGCCTAGAACCTGTGCTCCGTAACAAGAGAAGCCAAGGCAATGAGAAGCCTGTGGACCGCAGTGAAGAGTAGCCCCCGCTCACCACAACTGGAGAAAGCCCCCACGCAGCAATGAAGACCCATGCAGCCAAAAATAAAAATAAACAAAATAAATAAATTTATTTTAAAAAAAAGCAAAAATAAAATTTTCTTTTGCCAAAAACAACGTTTTGGTTTTATCCCTCCTTTATAGTATAGTTAACAACTCAAGCTCAAATCCCAGCTCAGAAATCTACCTAGCTATGTGACCTTGGCCAAATTTTTTGACCTCTCTCTGCTGCAGTTTCCTAATCCGTAAAACAAGGTTAATCAGTAAAATGAGAGTTAAATGAGTTAATGAAAGTAAAGTTCTTCAAAGAGTACATGGTTGAACTAATACTTTGGGTATACTAGGTTAAAGAAAATAACTCACCAGTTAAATGACTGATTGTACAATTATATTTTTAAAAATCCAGCTAAATACTGTTTAATAGAGAGGGACATAAAACATAAGGACAGGGGCTTCCCTGGTGACACAGTGGTTAAGAATCCGCCTGCCAAGGCAGGGGACATGGGTTCGAGCCCTGGTCGGGGAAGATCTCACATGCCGCGGAGCAACTAAGCCCGTGTGCCACAACTACTGAGCCCTCGTGCCACAACTACCAAAGCCTGTGCGCCTAGAGCCCGTGCTCCACAACAAGAGAAGCCACCGCAATGAGAAGCCCGCGCACCGCAACAAAGAGTAGCCTCCGCTCGCCGCAACTAGAGAACGGCTGCACACAGCAACAAGGACCCAATGCAGCCAAAAATAAAAAATAAATAAAAATTAAAAAAAAAACATAAGGACGTAAAAAGGTTGAAAGTAAAAGTAAGTGAAAAGACATATTTGGCAGATAGTAACCAAAAGAAAGCTTGTTGTCATGTTAGTATTGAAATGGGGGTGGGGGGTGGGTTTTGTTTTGGGGGGGAGTTTTTTGTTTTGTTTTGTTGCTGCAAAAAGCTTTACTGTTTCCATTTGGTCCAAGGCTTGGGGGAGGGCTCCAGGGTGGTTAAAAGACTGCCTAGTGGCTGCAGAGAGAGGCTTCGGGCAGAAGCCCTGGCACCAGAGGGCTCCTCAAAGGCCGCTGGGCTCCAGAGGCTCCTTCTTAGTCATGCTTGACGGTGAGCCTTTGGAAGAGATACTCGCACAGCCCAGCCTGGGGACCAGAGAGCCATCGGAAGTTAGTCAGGCGGTTGCCCATCTTCTTGATGAGTTTCACCTCCTCATCTAGGAGGTGGCTCTCCAGGAAGTCACAGAGCTGAGGGTCTGCGCAGGCAGAGCCCAGAGCAAAAGCAGATCTAAAAGGGCCTGGTTCAGCTTCTTCTCCATGAGAATAGCAGCTTCCATAGTGTCCTGGGTCTTATTCCACTCACCTTGAGATGGCTTCTGCCCGTCCTGGAAGAGGGCACAGCCGCTGCGCTGGTTTTTCATTTTCAAGGGAGGCTTGGCGCCCTCCTGCTTCTTCTCAGCCAATTTGCAGAAAACGTGACCCAAGCTCTCCAGAGCTGTGGTGGAAATAGAAGGCCAGAGAGAGGTAGGTGTAGGAGGCCGGCCCATGCAAGGTGACCGAGTGGGTGAAGGCGGCTTCCACCTCGATGGAATAATTCTGAGGAATCTGGTTGAATGGGTAGTAAGGAGTTAAGTTCAAAAAACAGTGCTGACTGGTCCCAGAGGCCGAGGATAACTGAGGGGCTGGTTCTGAAAGTTGCCACTGGAAAAAAGATGGAGGGTAGTCAGAGGCTTGGAGGAAGAGGCCTCCCTGGGTCTGTTCCGTCCAAACACTGTTGAAGCAAGAGACAGATCCGCGGGACCTCTGAGCGCACTGCCTTGAAACAGGTTTCATGACCAAAATATAAAAAACAAAACACTAAAAACATTATTAAGAGAGACTGAGTTCTTCAAGATGCTGCAACAATTTTAATTTTGTATGCATCTGATTAAAAAAAACCTTAAAAATTTAAAGCAATAATTGATATAATTATAGGAAGAAATTAACCATGTAATGGAAAATTTCAGTGTCCATTTGCTCATTTTATTTAATAAATGTTCTTGGGTTCCTGCATGCTAGGAACTCTTCTAGCATACATACGGCTAGAATGAAATATAAAAATCCTCAACCTTTTGAAGTTTACCATAATGGAAGGAGAGGGGAAAACACACAAATAAATACAGTAAAATCCTATGAAAATACACCCAGGATGTCATGAATTCTGAGATCATAGAATGAAGGGTTTGCTCCTACCCACCACCGAATGCCACAGGTGGTAGGAAGGAAGGAGAATAAAGTTCTTATTCTGAGGGTGGGGAAGGGAATATGACAGGGGGTGAAGGGAGGAGCCTGGCAGGAAAATAACACAAAAGCCAGAGGGGAGGTGAAGTTTGAATCCTGCTAGCGCAGTGATCTACCAACTCAGTATTCCCAAACTGGGCCAACAAAACTATTGCCAACTGGCCAGCATTTCCTGGAATCACTGGTGCTTTCTTGAAGTCCAGTCAGCTGCAGACCCTTAATCCTTCCCATCAATATGTAAACTGGAGTGGACGATCACCACTAGATGGTTCCAAACTGTAGTGGGAACCCTGATGGATTCTGGGTAATGAAGCAACAACCCAGCATTGTGCACGGTCCCCTGCCCATTTTATTAATCTCATGCTGAAAGACAAAAAAGAAATCAAAGACAAAAAGATTGGAAAGGAAGACAAAGGACTGCATTTTTTCAAAAAGGATGTGATAGCCTATGTAAAAAAATCTAAAAGACTGCTTATTAGAAGTAATAAGAATTTACCATAAGATCAATATGCAAAATTCAGTTGCATTTATATAAAATTTAACAAGTATTCAGAAAACGATTCTGTAACAACATGCACATAGAAAACATAATTTAGAAAGAGATTACATTTAAATAGCTTAAAAATAGATATCTAAAATGAAATCTAATAAAAGATATATAAAGCCAATACAGAAAAAAATATAAAATGTTATCAAAAGACACTCAGAAGACCTAAATAAATGGAGAAATATGCTGTGTTCATGGAAAGGAAGGCTCAATTTCTTTTAAAAGAAAGTTGTTCTCCCCAAATTGACGTGCAGAGTTAATGTAATCCTAATTAAAATATCAACAGAGGTTTTGTGAAACATGACAGTTGATTCTGATGTTTACATGGAAAAGGAAGAATACCCAAGGCACTTTTCAATTTTTATTGAAGGAGAACACTGGGTCAACCAGACACTGAAACTAATGATGAAGGCATAATCATTGAGATAGTGTTGTTTTGGCACAGCGAAGGCCAAATGATCATTGAACAAAAGAGAAAGCCAAGAAAGACCCGAGAACATATGAAAACTTGTCATATGACAGAGGGCAAAGTGAGGAATGCTTATACTGAGATTAAATAAATAGATGAGTTTCTTCTGATAATAAATAAATAAATAAGGAAGAAGGAAAACTTCTCCCTTATAGGAGAATCTCATGTAGAAGGAATAAGGTAGAAAATCACCATTTAGCACTAGTATAGCAGTAATTGATTCAGACAAAATTGTCAATGAATGTCAAAACTATTGGGTTGAAATCTGATGAAGATAGCTACATAGTCTCAAAGTATCTCTCCACAAATTACTTATTATTAATTACAAAGGGGAAGATAGTGCTTTTAGAGAGGATAAACCTGGAAGAGATCACCGTAACCAAGTAGACAAAGTTGACATTACCAAAAATGGAGAACACTGACACCATGTGCTTTCTGTGTTGCATTGAAAAGGACACAACCAGTATTACTGCCAAAAGGTCATCACCTAAGTCTAACTGAAAAAACATTCCGTGAAGAAAATCATGAAGAAAACCCACATTGACAGACATTCTACAAAATAATTGACCTGAACTGTTCAAATATGTCAAGGTCAAGAAATACAAAGATTGACTGAAGAACTAAATGTAATGTGTGATCCTGGACTAGATCCTATAACTGGGACATGGGCTTGCGGGGTGGAATAGAATGGCTACAAAAGATATTTATTAGGATAACTGGTGAAATTTGAAAATGGGCTATAGGTTAAATATAGTAATGCATCAGTGTTAATTTTCTGATTTTGATAATTGAATGTTCTTGGTTTTAGAAAACATACACCCAAGGCAAAGAGGTGTAATATCTACAACTTATTCTCAAATGGTTCATAAATAACAACAACAACCATATGCATAGAGACACAAAACAAGAAAACAAATGTGGTAAAATAATAACAATTGTTGAATTCAGTGAACGGTATACAGAAATTTTTTGTAATAGTCTTTTTTTTTTTTGGCAAATACATGAAGTTTCCATTTTATTACAGTTTTATACCACATTAGTTCAAGTGCATTCCTTTACAACTACTCCAACAGAGCTCCTCTAGAATTATCTCAGTCATCCTTAACATGTGACTTTACCAGACTCTGAATGTAAAATAAACATATAAGATTTAAAATTAGTAACTTTTAATTATGAATGGGATAAGAAATAAAGTCATCAGATGATGGCTGGGGCTATTAATTTCCAACAAGACACTTTGTTGAAATGTTTCTCCTGATACCCCAGGTATAAATGAGAACCTTCAAAAAACAAGGGCAGAACCAAAGTACAATAAAGAAGCCTCTGCAGCTTAAGCCTCCCATAGTCCTAAACCTCTGACAGAAGCTAGGCAAAGCATCTTTCTTGCAAATTAAGTGGGTGTCCAGTATTTCCATGTAGTCGAGCTTTCAGAGACAGACACTCAAGCATATCATTAGGATATACCATCGTGGCTCTGGTTGTATTAATTATGCCTGAAGAGTTTAATACCCATCCAACTCCAAAGGTGGAAGAACACATAAACGGGTATGGTAATCGGCAAGAGCCGACTGTAAAAACACAGGCTGGTTACGCTAGTGCAGCCCTGTGGGAAGTTTTCTTCCACAGAGGCCGAGTATAACAGCCCTGCTAACGAGACCAATGGAATAAGGACAGTAAACGTAGGAAGAGACAGAAACATTCTTCTCCACGTATTACCCGCCACTCTGACTTTTATTTTTTTTGCGGTACGCGGGCCTCTCACTGTTGCGGCCTCTCCCGTTGCGGAGCACAGGCTCCGGACGCGCAGGCCCAGCGGCCCTGGCTCACGGGCCCAGCCGCTCCGCGGCACGTGGGATCCTCCCGGACCGGGGCACGAACCCGTGTGCCCTGCACCAGCAGGCGGACTCTCAACCACTGCGCCACCAGAGAAGCCCTTGCTTGCTTTTTTTTTTTCCGGTACGCGGGCCTCTCACCGCTGCGGCCTCTCCCGTTGCGGAGCACAGACTCCGGACACGCAGGCTCAGCGGCCATGGCTCACGGGCCCAGCTGCTCTGCGGCACTTGGGATGTTCCTGGACTGGAGCACGAACCCGTGTTCGCTGCATCGGCAGGCGGACTCTCAACCACTGCACCACCAGGGAAGCCCCACTCTGACTTTTTAAAAGGTGGGTGGTATTTAGAAATTTTAGTTGTGTGTGTTGTCGTTTTCAAGTATGAGCTAATGCTGCTCCATTTCTTCTTCTTATTTTGATGTGTCATCCTAGCTGCCTGTGGTATCATATTAAGAATCCCATCAATAATTGGATAGGCTATTCCTAACTTTTCGTTAATTAATTCATTTGGCGATGCTTCATATCGGAGCGGCTTCTTGGAGAATGGGCACACCAGGAACTCCAGCAGCGCTGGGTCGAAGGCGCAGGGCGGCTCCCTTGTCCTCTCGCTCTGGTCTGGGGACGGCCGCGACACTGACGCGTGCACACACCTCTGGGCTACCGCGGGCGGCTGTGCGCGTGTCCCCCGCAGCTCTGAGGCGAGCCGGCCGCACAGTCCGCTCGGCATGGCCTAGCAGCCCGCGACCGGGCCTCTGTGCGCCCGTGACCACCCTGTAATAGTCTTTAAACTTTTCTGTGTTTTAAATTATTTTGAAATAGAAAGTTTAAAAATAGCCAGGGAATAATGAATACAAAACTGAAAACAGTGGGAGCCTCTGGGAGTGATGGGAGAGGCCCGAGGGTGGGAGAGGGAAACATAGGTAGATGCAATGGTACTGATTGTGTTCTAGTTCCTAAATTAGATGATGAGATTGTGGACATTTATTTTATTATTTAACTTTAACAATTATATATACATTATGTATTTTTGTACGTGTAAAATATTCTACTTTAAAAGATAATAAAGGGAAAAACAAAGGAAAAGATAATAAGGCATGAGTCAGAGGCTATGATGAGCTGTGTGTGCTTATGAGCTCTGTGCCCTTAAGTATGTTTCTTTTCCTCTCTGAGGTTGTCCTCACCTACAAAAAAAGAATAGAAGATCTACTGTGTAGTTTTGTTGTAAGGCACTTGGCAATAAGTGCTCACTAAGTGGCAGCTGCTGTTGTTATTTTCTCTGACAGAGCAGAGATAAAGGGAGTATACCTACAGCAGTGGGCTTGAGAAAAGTGATAGAAGTTTGGAATAGTCTTGGGGGTCAGTTGGTAAGCAGGTTATCTAGGGAATAAAACTGAGCTAATGTTGGAAATCATTAAGTAGTTGTAGAGCCAATGAGCTTTGTGTATTTTTCCCAAGCTGCACCCCATGGTCAGGAAGTAAGACTTGGAAAAAAACAGATATTTATGCTGGAAGGTCTAAAGGAAGGTCAACAAAGCAGAAAGGCTGCAGAGAGTGAGGCAGATATGACAGGTCAGAGCATCTTACCTAGGCAATTTCTCTCATCTAAAATTTTGGAAAAAGAGACACAATTTAGAAGAAGTGGAAGATAAAGAGTGAGCTGATAATTTACTAGGTTAACTGGAGACTGTATGAAGCACACCTAGCAGAATAATGATTTTCCAGCCCAGAATAAGGACATCCATTCCTACCTTTTATGTATCAAATAAAAAATAATTCTATCATGATATATGTACATCTAGGTTGCACAAATTCCCTCACAGTTTACCAACATTTTATATATGAAAGTCCTTAACAAATTGCAACCAAAAAAAAAAAACCCAAAAAAGCAAGCAAATATGTATTGAGCTGCCACTTCCTTCAAAGATAGCTCTGCTGTAAGGGTTATAATTGAGGATCTAGTATTAGCCAGTCTGTGATTGATTGAAATTTTTATTTTTCAGTATTAATTGCTTTCTGAGTATATACACACAGCTAATTTCAGCCTATCGTGCATGAAATTAAACTCAGAAAGTATAAACAGTAGAGCAAGTTTGATGATGCTTATACATTACTAACACTTAATTCAGTGAAGAAAATAAATAATATCAGTTTTCTGGCATCTCAAACCCCAAATGTTTTTCAATACAGATAGGATACAGAGACAGTCTGTCACCCTAAAGTACTAGAAATACTGCCAAAGAACCACTATATTAGCTGTTGGTGTATGGGAAATGCTTTTGGTTTCTTACTTCAGTGTTTATTTCTTAAATATTAATTATCTATACTATATATCAACTATTATCACCTTATTTTATATCAATATGGTATATATTCATTAACACATTATTATCCATTATTTATTCTTTCCTTGCTTCCTGCACTAAATGCACAGACAATTCCAGAGATGAAGGCAGGTATATGTGGTATTAAATTAGGGATTTTTTTTTTTTTGCGGTACGCGGGCCTCTCACTGTTGTGGCCTCTCCCGTTGCGGAGGACAGGCTCCGGACGCGCAGGCCCAGAGGCCATGGCTCATGGGCCCAGCCGCTCCATGGCATGTGGGATCTTCCCGGACCGGGGCACGAACCCGTGTCCCCTGCATCGGCAGGCGGACTCGCAACCACTGTGCAGCCAGGGAAGCCCCTAAATTAGGGATTTTAAAAGAAATTCATTATAAAATTTTGGAGTTAATGTGTATAAGAATTGGTAACCCAATCATTGTCTTGTTCTGACTTTGACAGTTTTGCATCAGCCACTGTATTCTCCAGAAATACAATTACATAGAGAAGTTATAATAACTAATGTAAATTTCCTGAGAAATGCAATTTTAGAGGAATGGAAGAATATGTGGAGGAATACTTGCAGAGACTTAGGAATGTTGTATTTGAGTCAATATAACAAACTAACCAGGAGGCACCAGTGAAATGAAAAGATTTTGAAGAGAAAGATAAAAAGTTACTTGTGACCAACTAAAAATCAAATTTTCAAAGGCAGCCCAAAGAATGATAATGCTACACTTATTTTATTTCCCGTGTTTTAAAAAAAAGAGTAGGATGACTCAGTTCATGACATACTTCTGCCAAAACTATGTTTGAAAAATAAATTTCACAATGAATGAAATAAAATACTATACTACCACCACAGGATTTTAAATAGAAATAGGGATTCCATATGGTAAATTGAATGGATGTATCACTCCCATTCTCTCCTGAATGCCTATTAAAATGACAATCATAATATTTTAAATATATAGGCCTAAAAGACTAAAAAAACAGGGGATAAGACACCAAGGGGATAGGAGATAGCAACAGGTATTGGAGGATGGAAAGCTGATGAATTGGGAGAATAGAAGAAACTGAACATAATTTCTTCAGAACAAGGAGAAAGAACCAAGCTGCAAAGGCTCAGGAACTTGGTTTTACAGAAAGGAAGTATGAGGCACAGATCTGGAATTCAGAGAATCGTTTGAAAGTCTGCACAAGAGGCAGTTAGACCTCAAAAAGCCTGGTGACTTCCTCTTAAAAATCCTCAGACATGAGATTGATTCCTTGTAGAACGTGAATCAAAAAGGTTCTGAGCTTAAGGAGAGAAAAGTTTCAGAAAAGCTCATGGGGAGCTGAGGGGCCGAAAATAGGTGGATTAAGTGGAAGTATATATATTTATGGGAGAAACACACCTGCACCCTTCACCAGCCCTCTTTCCCCGTCCAGGTCCTCAGATACCTGTAGCCAGGCACAAGACTTGAGGGTCTTTCTGTGCAGAAACTGAGTGACCCCTGAGGATACTCCACAAATTCAAAGCCATTGTCAGACATGCAAGTCTCAAACAAACATACAAATTATAAAATACGGCTAGAAAGCAACCATTCAAGATTGGAGCAGGAGAGCAAAGATTTCTAGAAATAAATTAAAAATGGAACTCAGATTATCTGACAAGTATTGGTCCATATTTAGAAAATTTATTTAGACTTCCAAATGAATAACTGATACAACTATTGACTCCAGGGGAAAAGAAAAGAAGCATAATCATGGTACACTACTAGATTTAGCAGTGAAATATGTGTAGACAGTCAAAATAATGTAAATACATAATAAAATTTAGCCAAATCTGTGATTTAATTATATTGGGAGGTTGGAGGGAAAGGAAGCAGCATGATTGTATGAGAGATAAATCCTCATTTATCAATGTGAAAAGCCAATAGATCATGTATAAAATAGATAGAATAAGATATAGCAGCATAAATATGTAATTCTCATGTATAAAGATAAATATCACAAGACACAGGGAAAGGACTAGAAATAGGGGGTGAGACTGACCACAGGGAGAGGTGGGTCATTTTTTTAAATTATAAGTGTCTATTATATCTCATTTTTTACTTATACTAGTGAAAAGTAGCTTATCCATGAGCTTATATTCTGTGTTTTTCAATAATTTTTAAAACATGATTGCATTTGATAAACAACCAAAGCCATGTATTGTTTTAATTTTATTTGGAGATTGAAATGAAGCAAACTTTGTAACTAAAAACAATTTAAAGCAATGAGACAAAATGCTGTTTTGTTTTCAAACTGAACATGCTCCTTCTTGCCCCTGCCACAGAATTGGATAAGAACATGCCTCCCCATCCTGGTAAAAAAAAACAACTGTTCACTTTTTCTCATTTCCGGGCTGAGGAGCTTAAAGTGTCTCCTTATTTCAATCAATCCAATTTAATGCATTCAATCTAAACTCTTTTCTGCCTGGCTTTCAAAGCCTGTCCTTCTCTCCCCCAGTCTTCTATCTAAACTTATTTTCCATTACATCACAACAGACACCTTCTGTTCAAGTTATATGGGTCTCTCAGAACCCTGTATACTCTGGGCCAGGCCTTCATCTTTTGGGTCAAGCCATTACTTGAATACCTGGGCCCATTTCCTCTGTACCTGGCCAAGGTCCTCTTATGCTTCAAAGCCTGCTTCAGGATTAGCCAAGTTACGTCTTATCATAAGTCTGCTATTTTATCATCCTTGGAACTTTGGTTTTTATCATTACAACTTGAAAATACTACTTATTGAAGGAAAAAATTTGAAAATTGTCTTTATGACCTTCTTAGATAAAAGGGAAATTTAAACAAATGAACATTTGTCTAAATTCAAGACAAATGTGCCGAATCTATTGCGTTGGCACCGTACCAGTAATTTCCACAACGTGATGTGCCAGTAATTTTTTTCAGCATTGTAGCATTCCCTATTAAAGGACCATCTCTTTAAAGCACCTAGTCCCAACAACATGAACACACATATAATTTTTCAATGTCTATTTGAAGGGACAAATAGCAAATCAAGGCTAGATTGAGATACCAATAAATCTGATAAGAATTTATTTTTATATTGATCCTTCATATTAATTATTTAAAGGTTATCATTTTTATTGTATTTATTGTAGAAACAATATAATAATAATAACAGAAAACAAAAAAAGGAAAAAAACTATCTCTTCTACCACCCAAAGAAACTGTTTTTACTTTTTTCATGTAACTCTTTCATTTCTCATCCCCATAAACACATAATTTTACATATAAAGTATTCTACTTTTTGCCTTAGCATTGTATTATAAACATTTTCATGTTGTAAGACTTCCTTCATACTTATTTTAATAGTTATACAATAATCCATCTATAAATATCTATATAATAATTCATCTGTTGTAGTACCATAATTATTTGTTTCTCTATCATTAGTCATTTACAGTTCCTTCCAATTTTTTTAGTAGGCTGCGGGCAAATAGGGAATGAATTTGGGTAGTCTAAGTGATCTAGTTTGGCTGACTAGATTTTTCCTTAATAAAATAGTCGATTTTTCTCTTCACTTTGTACCTGAGAAACTTAGTACAAGGGTACTCGTTTATAATTTGAAGTGACCTGTTTTTCATGATTTTCCAGTAATGCTAATACCTATAGAACAAATATTTTCTCAAAATTTTGTGCTCTACTGCTAGCATATTTTTATCCACTAAATAAGCATTTTCTTGTGTATATTCTTGTGTGGGATAGTTCTTTTTAAAACCACTGTAATTATCCATCTACTTATCTTACAAGTGGGAACATAATTTTTGTGGCTGTTTCACTTACTATGGAAAGAATACAATGTTTTACTACAAAAGTACATCAAAAAGCCCTTTAATTCTGGTACTTCTTATCCTTCAGTCATAAAAACAGGCTAGGATTATAGAAGAAAAGAGATTAGAAGGCAGTGTAGGCAAAACTATACCCTAAACTAGCTACAAAAATAAGTCTTTTTAAAAACATCACACCCAGAACTATGATTTTAAACCCCTTAATTTAACTTTGCCTTGCCTTTGAAAGGAAAAAACTCCTTGAACTTTAAATAGCTTTTAAATTTTAACTCTGCTCTCTCATTGAATGTTTCAAGTCCCAAAGCCACTGTTTGTTGGATGACAAATAACATTTGTAAGAGAGGCCCTCACTAACTATGCATGTGTACTTGTCAGCTATCATTTCTAGAGCTAATTTCCATACCAGTGACCAGATAAACCCAGGGGGTAAAACAACAGCTAAGAGAGCAAAACTCTGTAACCTACAAAATCTTTCTCACACTGAATTTTTAAATGTACTGAATAAAAGCGGGAAGGAGGAGAAGGTAGAGAAACTATTTTCTCTTGGCTTAAAAAAGATTGGGCAAATGCCTATATTAAATCTCATAGGAAGCCTAAGTTATCAAAGATAAATGATTGAGAAATGAAAACCTGTAATCAGGTAAATGTTAAAATAAATTTCCCAAAACTTTGACCTGCATAAGTGGTTCTCAACCTCAGCACACATTAAAATCACCTGGAAAGCTTTTAAATAATACAAAATGAGGTACTGAATTGCCCTGCTGTGAGGCCTGAGCATTGGCATATTTTAAATCACCAAGACGGTTTAATATGCAGGAGGACTGATAACACAGATCCACATATTACCAAATAAAATGGCAGATTTTTTTTTTTTTTTTGGTCTTAGTTCCCCCACCAGGGCCAAACCTGTGCCCCCAGCAGTGGAAGCATGGAGTCTTAACCATTGGGCCACCAGGGAAGTCCCACTGGGGTAGATTTTTAACCAAAAGAACTTGTTGCTTTAGCATGAATAAATCCTCACCAAGGGCCTGCAAGGGCCAGGCACCGTGTTAGGCTCTGAGGATACAAGAGTATTTGAAAATTAGAGACTTCATGACATATCTGCAGTTCAAATTCTTTAAAAAGTATTATTTTAAAAAATCTCCCATCATTTTTTCCTGTAAAAAGAATATACACCAACACATATTTCTGATGAAGTCCACTCTTTAAGCTTGATTTGACAATGAGGGAGGGATGGAGACGCAAGAGGGAAGAGATATGGGGTTATATGTATATGTATAACTGATTCACTTTGTTATAAAGCAGAAACTAACACACCACTGTAAAGCAATCATACTCCAATAAAGATGTAAAAAAAAACAAAAAACAAAAAAATTTAAAAAAGGAAATATAAAAAAAAGAAATTAAACTAATTAAAAAATTTTAAAAAGAAAAATAAAAAAGAAAATGAACTATAATTTGAAAAATAAGAACATAAATGGCAAAAACAAAATATTTACTAATAAGAAATGAGGATTCATGGCTCTAGGATTCTGGTCAACACTAGAATCAGGATTTCAAAGTAGATGTGGGCAAAAGACTCATACACAGTCGGTTTTAATGAAAATTCTTCGAGTAACAATATCCATCAGTTAACCATGGATAAGCAAAGAGACTTTTCACAACATGAAGGAGATAGAAATCACAAACTCCAAACTGCAAGGAAAGAAAAAAAACATTTCAGGCTAGTACTTTGTGATAGAGAGAGGAGGCTTACAGCCAGCAGAGGAGCTGAGGTGGTAAGATGATTTGAATGACTACAGTTAAGGAAGTTGAAACACCCACAGTGTCCTCAGCCAGAAATTTAATATGGCTTTATTTCTCTTGATATGTAAATTCTAAGGAATCATAACAGTCCATATTCAACTGTGAAAACAAAAATGTACTCCAAAGTTAAGTGAAATTATCTATAGCTTATTAATAAACAAACTAAAAACCTTAAGAATTAGAGTTCTCAATTGGATGGCTCTGGGGATTTGATCCATAAAGAGGCACTTTCACAAAAACTGAGAGCGCGACCTTAAAAGAACATAAAAAATACCTTGGACACTATTTGAACACCCAAATAATAGCTATTGGTGCTGGCATTATGACCAGCAGTAACATATATTGGTCTGATTCCAAAATTAGAGCTAATAATTATGTTTCATGAGGAAAATCTGGAGAGTACCTATCACCTATTATAAGATATTGATTAAAATATTTAAAGTTTTCCTTAGATTTAAAATGGATCTCTATTCAAAGGCCACCTATGAAAAAGCACTCTTTTTGAGAAGTGTGTAGCATTTGTTTTTAGTCTCCTTGTACTTGGTTTCCTGAGAACTGCAACGTTTTTTCAATTATGTGCTATCTGAAAAAGTTCTTATCACTTAATGTCTATGGAATAGTCCACTATTTCTATATATAAGTTGTTATACCATCATCCCGCTTCATAATAAAAATGATTATGATGATGAGACAATTCATTGGGCCCTATTTTATACCAGGTCCTTAATGTATACTAAGCATTCATATATATTATCTCATTTAATCCACACAATTAATTCATTTATTCCTATTTTAAGAATGAGAGGACTGCAGCTAAACAAGGTTTAAAAATTTGCCCAAGGTCACAGAATTATGAAGTGGCAGTAATTAAACCAAAGTTCTTTAGTTGGTTTTTTTCCAGTTTGGAAATCTAATACACTCTAATAATATATGTTCTCTGCACAAAAATTCTAAAATATAGAAAAGTTGAAAAGAATAAAAGGGTTTAGCCCTGAAAGATAACTGTTGCAGAATTTTCATTGTATTTCCTTTCCATCTTTTTCTGTACCTTGTAAACAAGTGCCTGTTATCTTTAGTACCAAGCTCAGCTAACCCCTCTATGCTTCCTTCTGTGTGTATTCAAAATCTGCCCTTTTAGAGATTCCCTGGTCATCTTCTGTCCCCCATACCTACACTCTGGTTAAAAGTACACACAAAGAGAATTCCCTGGTGGTCCAGTGATTAGGACTCTGTGCTTCCACTGCAGGGGCCAGGGTTTGATCCCTGGTTGGGGACCTAAGATCCCACAAGTCGCTCAGTGCAGCCAAAAAAAAGAAAAAAGAAAAAAGAAAAGATAAGAAATACACACAAACACACAAGGAGTTACACTTCCTTTTTCCTTCCTACCTCTCACATGGGTGTCATTCCCTCTGCCCTGTCTATCCCTTATCAAAAAACTGGCAAAAGAAAAAAGCAAAACCCAGATGACCAGACAAACAGAATTTCTTCAAAACACACCAAAGTAATATAATGAATCACTGGAAATGATGTCTCAGGTCTCAGAGTGTAGAGATAGATGTCATCAACCCGGGTCTCTGGGGAATGAACAGCATGCAAGATGGACTCTTTAAATGTCCATCAACAGGGGAATGTATAAAGAAGCTGTGGTACATATATACAATGGAATATTACTCAGCCATAAAAAGGAACAAAATTGGGTCATTTGTAGAGATGTGGATGGACCTAAACACTGTCATAAAGAGTGAAGTAAGTCAGAAAGAGAAAATATTGTATATTAACACATATATGTGGAATCTAGAAAAATGGTATAGATGATCTTATTTGCAAAGCAGAAATAGAGACACAGATGTAGAGAACAAATGTATGGATACCAAGGGGGAAGGGGAGGTGATGAATTGGGGGATTGGGATTGACATATATACACTATCGATACTATATATAAAATAGATAACTAATGAGAACCTACAGTATAGTTCAGGGAACTCTACTCGCTGCTCTATGGTGACCTAAGTGGGAAGGAAATCCAAAAAAGATAGGATATATGAATACATATAGCTGATTCACTTTGCTGTACAACAGAAACTAACACAACATTGTAAAGCAACTATACCCCAAAAAAGATGTTAAAAAAAAAAAAAAAAAAACGTTTCTAAGGAAAAAGTTTCAAAAGGAATCTAATGAAGTATGCTTTAATCTCTAATACACACACACACACACACACACACACACACACACACACACACACACACCTTATAACTGTCTCCCTAGTGACTGTATGCTTTTTTTAAAACTATAGTTAATTTACAATGTTATATTAGTTTCGGGTATACAACGTAGTGATTCACTATTCTTATAGATTACACTCTACTTAAAGTTATTATAAAATATTGGCTATATTCTCTATGCTATCTAATATATCCTTCTTATTTATTTTATACATAGATTGTACCTCATCATCCCTTACTCCTATCTTGTCCCTCCTCCCATCCCTCTCCCCACTGGTAGCTAGTTTGTTCCCTATATCAGTGAGTCTTTCTACTTTGTTATATTCATCTTTGTTTTGGTTTTTAGGTTTTACATCTAAGTGAAAACATACACTATTTATCTTTCTCTGTCTGACTTATCTCACTAAGCATATTACCCTCCAGATCCATCCATGTTGTTGCAAAGGGCAAAATTTTATTCTTTTTTATAGCTGAATATTATTCCATTGTGTATATATACTACAGTTTCTTTATCCATTCATCTGTGGGTAGACACTTAGTTGCTTCCATAGCTTGGCTATTTTAAATAATGCTGCTATGAACATTGGGATGCATTTATCCTTTCAAATTAGTGTTTTTGGTTTTTTTGCATATATACCCAGGAGTGGAATTGCAGGTCATGTGGTAGCTCTAGTTTTAGGTTTTTGAGGAACTTCTATACTGTTTTCTACAGTGGCTGCACCAATTCACATTCCCACCAACTGTGTCCAAGGGGTCCCTTCCTTCCACATCCTCACCAACATTTGTTATTTGTGGTCTTTTTGATGACAGTCATTCTGACAAGTGTGGGGTGATATCTCATTGTGGTTTTTATTTACATTTCCCGAATACAATGTTGAGCATCTTTTCATGTGCCTGTTGGGCACCTCTATGTCTTCCTTGGAAAAATGTCTATTCAGTTCTTCTGACCATTTTTTAATAGGTTGTTTCTTTTTGTGATTGAATTGTATGAGCTGTTTTTATATTTTGGATATTAACCCCTTGTTGGTCATATCATTTGCAAATATCTCCCATTCAGTAGTCTGTCTTTTTGTTTTGTTGATGGTTTCCTTTGCTGTGCAAAAACTTTTAAGTCTAACTATGTCCCATTTGTTTATTTTTGCTTTTGTTTCATTTGCCTGAGGAGACAGAGCCAAAAAAATTATTGCTACAATTTATGTCAAAGGGTGTTCTGCCTATGTTTTCTTCTAGGAGTTTTATGGTTTCTGGTCTTATGTTTAGGTCTTTAATCCATTTTGAGTTTATTTTTCTATATGGTGTGAGCAAATGTTCTAATTTCATTCTTTCACATGTAGTTGTCCAGTTTTCCCAGTGCCATTTATTGAAGAAACTGTCTTTTCTCCATTTTATATTCTGCCTCCTTTGTCATAGATTAATTGACCATACGTGCATGGGTTTATTTCTGGGCTTTCTGTTCTGTTCCATTGATCTATGTGTCTGTTTTTGTGCCAGTACCATGCTATTTTGATGACTGTAGCTTTGCAGTATAATCTGAGGTCAGGAAGCATGATACCTCCAGCATTGCTCTTTTTCCTAGTGACTGTATTCTTGAGTCAACATTTCTGAAACACAAATTTCAGAAAGTGTAGTTTCCTGCCACTTCTTTGAAGGGAATTTTGGAAATAACTATAGGAATGTAAAATATACTTACTCTTTAATCAGCAGCAGTTTAATTTCTAGAAATTTATTCTTCAGACCTACTCAAATAAGTGCACAAAAAACATGTACAAGGATATTAGTAGAGCATTGTTTGTAATTGAGAAAAATTAGAAAGCACTTACATACCCATCAGTGAGGGACTATGGTAGGTGCTGGGGACACAGAAGTGGGACCCACCCTGCTGGAGTTTCATTCCAGCAGATATCTGATTTATCCTGAAGTATCTGCCTTAGTTTGAAGCACACTCTGTGAATTTGCATTCTGGAACCTTTCCATTGCTACCTCAGATGGTATCACTGAGAGATCATAAAATTAGCTTTTCTTATACTGGCACAGCAGGAACCACTAAATGGAGGACCAGCTAAGCTGTGTCATTATTTGTTTTGTTTAAACTAATCCACCTTTAAATATTTTTTCTACTGGAACTCTTAATGTATGCTTTTCTTTCCCCAAAGTATCAAGGAATTCACATTCCCTGTTTGCCTTCCAGATTTTCTTGCAGTGACAATGGCAGCTGGGTATCCAAATCAGTTTTTAAAACACCAGAGCCACCACTGGTATCCTTCCAGAATTTCCATGAAATACAGAAATTGTGGAAACAGGAGAGTAAGAGTGAAATTCCTTCATAGCCACTTTCCCCAAGCAGAGGTTCAGGGTCAAGGATTATAGTGTGTGTGATAGCCTGAAGTCAAACATTTCAAAATGTGAGCAAAATATATATTTTGGAACAGAATTGAGCAGCAAATATTGTAAATCTTTGAATGGGATTTGCAGCCAACTATTGTGTGTGTTTTCTAGAATCTATTTACCCTTTTTTGCTAATGCAACTCATTAGGAAAAGATGGGGATGGGACTTCCCTGGTGGTCCAGTGGTTAAGACTCCAAGCTCCCAATGCAGGGGGCCCAGGTTTGATCCCTGGTCAGGGAACTAGGTCCTGCATGCATGCCGCAATTAAGAGCCCGCATGCCTCAACTAAAAGATCCAACGTGCCGCAACAAAGATCCCGCGTGCCACACACAGCCAAATAAACAAATTTTTTTTTAAGAAAAAGAAAAGATTGGGACTTCCCTGGTTGTGCAGTGGTTAAGAATCTGCCTGCCAGTGCAGGGGATACGGGTTCAATCCCTGTTGCAGGAAGATCCCACATGCTGCGGAGCAACTAAGCCCCTGTGCCACAACTACTGAGCCAGTGCCCTAGAGCCCGTGAGCCACAACTACTGAGCCCATGCGCCTAGTGTTCCACAAGAAGAGAAGCCACCACAATGAGAAGCCCACGCACCACAACGAAGAGTAGCCTCCTCTCACCACAACTAGAGAAAGCCCGCACGCAAAAATGAAGACCCAATGCAGCCATAAATCAATAAATTTTATAAAAAAAAAAAAAACGAAAAGATGGGGAAAATCAGGTCAAAATCAATGTCAGGGCTGTATATTTACTTTAAATAAATACAATTTTATTGATTTCATACAGTAACATATATGTAACTACCATAAGAATCATGCCAAAATTTTTAACAAAAGATATAGAGTATCCTTCCTTTAGATTAGGACATTAACTATATGCAAATTGGATTCCCAGCGTTTTGATTGGGCAAAGGGAAGCTTCAGCATAGCCAAATCTACTATGCTATCACAAATTCAGAATAGTGAAATAAGGTTGGAAGAGATCTTATAGGTTGTCTGGTTGAATCATCAAATCAATACTCCCTACCAGTTAATAAGTATATATTTGTTAGGCACATACTATGTGCCAAGCCTGTAGTAGGTGATTTCTAGCCTATTCTGCAGAAAATCTCCAAAAGGAGGAACTCCCCACCTCCCCGAGCAACCCATTCTTTCTTGGGCAGCTCTAACAGTTAACTCTGAGCTGCCAGCAATGTATCTTCTGAAACTGCCCTTACCATGTTTATCACTGACCTCCCTATTGCAAGAATCAGTGCCCTGTTTTTTTGATTTTGTTTTTTTTTGCGTTACGCGGGCCTCTCACTGTTGTGGCCTCTCCCGCTGCGGAGCACAGGCTCCAGACGCACAGGCTCAGCGGCCATGGCTCACAGGCCCAGCCGCTCTGCAGCATGTGGGATCTTCCCGGACCCGGGGCACAAACCCATGTCCCCTGCATCGGCAGGCAGACTCTCAACCACTGTGCCACCAGGGAAGCCCAGTGCCCTGTTTTTAATTGCATATTGCTTGAAGTACCTGGAGCACTTGACACCAATGACCACATCTTTTTTTGAACTTCTGGTCTAATTTCATGTCTTCCCCCCAAATTAGATCAAGATCCCCTAGTTAGAAGTTGTTATTGCACCCTATTGCAGTTTTCCTACAGAACACTGATGAGAGTTTGTAAGTGAATGTTTCAGAGCATGGACCTCACTTCCAGACAGCCTAGATTCAAATCCTGCTCTAACATGCACTAGCTGTGTGACCTTGGGCAAGTTTTCACTATACATCTATAAAATTAAGTTAATATATTGATACCTACCTCACAGGCTGTTATGAGTATTAAATAAGTTAATATTTATAAAGTGCTTAAAACAATGTAACTGGCAAATAGTAACCATTATGTGTTTGTAAATTAAATAAATTTGATTAAAATCTGTGGTCTCTACTAAATTATAAATTCCATGAGGATAAGATGGAATCATGTCTACTCTGCTTAACATTTTATGTCCACTGCCAAATTCTGTGTCTTTCACGTCAAAGTGCTTGTTGAATGAGTGAAGGAGTAAGTTTACACATGAAGGAAGAATCAAACAGTTCTGGGATAAGTTTTATCATCTCATATGCAGAGTGCACCCACTCAAGGATCATCCCACATCTGGCCCATGATGGTTACTGGCAAACACCTATTCTAGACAATCTCTCTGGAGTGTACCCTCCTTGCTAGTACTCAGTTGGCGACCCTTGGTCTCTTCTCCTGACTTCCATGTTTCTGATTCCAGAAGCTGAGCTTGAGAAATGCTCTGACCCCTTCAATCTCGGCAACCTGAAAAGATATCATTTTCTAGCACACTGAATGGGCTTCCCCCTTAGCCTTCAGTTTTGCTCACTCCCTTAATTTTGGTGTTTCCTCGAAGCCCGAGGTCCACAGCTGGTGTGTGTTTAAGCTGACACTAAACCCAGGTGTCAGCTTATGATATATGATGTCATTTAAACTCTAGAAATCTGCAGTTCTTGGATAGAAGGTAAAGAAATTTGGCAATCTACTACTCAGAACATTTTATTCTCTTTATTTCTCTGAGGTAGGATCTTTCCATTTTGGCCAGATCGAAAGGTGTGGTTACTATTCAAGGTTTGCCTAGTATACGTTCTATAAAATCAGCTTTGCATTTGCAACGTTGCTCTGTTTTGTTCTTGTTGCTGGGTTCTCTGTCATCCTTTAAAGGAGCTGCTTTATAGCATTTAGATCCTGAAAAACCCTGGGACCATGCCAGCAATTATTTGGCAAAAGGGAAGATTATGGGGGTAAAAAATCAGCACTGCTATAAAACAGTGGCAAAGATCCTCATAGTTTTCAGGTTAAGAGATAATAATAGGATGTAGGAGGAAAAGGATAACAGCAAATAGACTTTGGGTGAAAATCTTAGTTTCCTCATATAATATTTAGTCATTAGGTCGTGTATATGTGCCCACTGTAAAATACCTAGGCACAGAAACAAAACTTGAAAGCTACTACATGACAAATTCATGGGTGTCAAAATGAGTTTGTCTCCATTCAGTCCTCCAGGCAGAACTATTAGTAGAACTTGGTTGAGGAGGTAGACCTGTTGACCTCTGAAAGTCAAGAGAATTAATACAACAGAACCATAGGATAACTAAGGTCAAAGTTCACAAAAAGGGCTCTTCAAATCAGTCATTTCTCACCATCTCAATTTCCCTTCTGGATAGTTCTCAAGAAATAAACTAAAAAGATGATAGATAGATAGATAGAATCTATTTGCCCAGAAACAAGTCCTTCTCTAAATCTAAGACCAGAAAATTGGTGGTAAAGTTAACTCCAAATGATTTTTTTTAATCAGTAAAATGTTCAAACCTTTCAAACACACACACAAACACACACACACACACACACACACACACACACACCAAAGTTAACATTTGAAAATTTTTTATAAATATTAATTTTGTTGTTAAAGATTTATCTGGTGATACTATTTGCTATGTATCTAGTATTAGAGGAAAAGTTTAAAATTTTGTAGCAAAGAGACTCAACAACCTCAGTGGACTAAAAATAATTAAGTCTATTTTTCTCTCATTTAAGAGTCCCACAGGCTGAACAAGTGGGCTGCTCTGCCCCACATAGTCATTTGGAGATCCAAGTTCTCTTCCTCCCTCTAACTTTTATTACTTGCCTATCAGGACATCACACTTACCTGGTGTATTTCCTATCTTTCTTGCTGCTCTTTCTCAGTTTTGTGGGGTGGGACTAGTTGTCCATCATCAGCCATACCTCTGAAGGTATAGGCTTCAGTCCTTGGACCATTCAACTTTTCTGTAGCACTCACTCTCTAGGTAATCTCATCCAGTCTCATGGTATTAAATAACAACAATATTGGTGACTTCCAAATGAATACTTGTAGACTGGATCTCTCTTCTGAACTGCAAACCCATATTTTGCTGGTCACTGATCACCTCAGTTGGAGTCTTATAGACATCACAACCTTGATATCCAAAACTGAGTTATGGATATTTCCCTCCAAACCCTCCTGTGGTCTTCCCAATCTAACTTAACAGCAACACTATTTTTCAAGTTCCTCAAGCCAAAAGTCTTGGCATTAACCTTATCTCCTTTTTTTTTTAAATCTCTCCCATGCTCCATTTCCAGTCCCGCAGCAAATCTCCTTGGGTCTACCTTCAACATACATTCAGAATGCAACAGCTCCTCCTCCCATTGCCTTGTCTACACCACTATTTGGTCACATTTAATTTCCTATAATTGCCTAATATCCAGTCAAGATTTCAAGTCTCCCTTCCCTGCTTTATTTTTCTCCTTAACATTTATTTCTAACAAACAATGCATGATATTTACTTATTTTTTTATTGTCCATTTGAGCTCAAAGGGAGCAGGGACTTTGATCTCTTTTGTTCACTGACGTAACCCCAGAATTTAGAATGCTGCCTGCCTAGAGTAGACTTTCAGTAAATATAAGCTGCAAGAATGAATGACTCTTGCTTCTACTCCATAGTCTAGGGTGTTTTACTTACCTACATGATTGAGACCTGGTCCCAGGATGGTTCATGTTTGACTCCTGGAGATGGGAAAGAGCACAGAGGAGTTTACATATAGTGTTTCACAGTCTGAACCAGGAAATGGCACACATCACTTCCATTTATATTCTATTAGGGAGACCTTAGATTCATGGCCATAACTAGCTGTCAGGGGGGTTGAAAATAGCACTCCTAGCCTGTAAGCCATGGCTCACCCGCAACACTATAATTTAAAAAGGTAGAACAGAATCTAGTAGGCAGCTGGCAGTCTCCACCTTACCTGCTATTTACACAGCTCATTTTATCCAGAATGACAGTTCAGTCAAACCACTTTGGAGTTCCAGAAGTAAATTATAGACTGAAGGTAGACCAAGCTGTTCAGTGGTATGCAAATCAAGAGTACTTTATAAGCCATTGATCACAAGTTTGTTCATTAAAGCATAGCTGAGGCAAATCCCATTGGAAAGGCTCAGCCAAGCCTCAGGTGGCCTTACTAACTGTTTTATATGTAAACTGCCTGGAACACGTGGACCATATCTTGAGACTTTTCTTATTTTATTGCTTAGGGCAACTTACAAAAGTTGTGCAGAAATAATATTGAGAACTAAGGGTTAAAAGAAGTGTGGGTGAAAACACCTGAAATAATATAATGAAAGAAACTTGTTATTGAGTTTTCTGTTCTTATCACCTCAGTTACTAGAACTCCTGAAATAAAACAATGGACTAATTTTCCTCCTTCTAAGAGATTCTAGCAACCTATGAAATGACCTCCAGAGAACTGGATGATGTAGAAGCGCTGGGTGTGGAAAATCTACAATCCAAAGTCCAAGCATAGATCTTTGTAGGAAACATAACCTCAGGTGTTGGAATTAATCAGTAGGCTAAAAATTACATTGTTGTGCTTTACCTAAAATTTTTTTAAAAATCTTAAATCCTTTCAAATCTTGCAAGTTAATTGAAGTTAATTCCCATAATTAGCAGATAGAGTTTATGTTTTTATGCATCAGGATATAAACATAACACCAAAAAGCATTTGTTAATAAGGCCTATTCTTTAAGCAAATAAAATGTATTAAGTACCTGAAAATAACGGTGGCTCATATCAAAAAGATTTATTATTGCCTCATCGAAAATTTCTGGTATTTTCGGCAGTGAGTTTGTTCCTCTGCCAAGGAATCCGAAGAAACAGTTTCAAATGACCATCCTTTTTTCCATTTTTCCCACTGTCCCATGAAGAGTGTTCAGATAAAGGCAGCTGGTGGGAGCAAGGCAGGGAGATGAGGCCTCTCAACTGTACACGTAAAACTAGTATCTCAATTGCTGTAACTCCAAAATAGCTCAGGATCTAGATGTTCTCTCCTCCTTTTAAAATAACTAACAGAATTTTGGATTTCATCTGACTTATAATTTATTGACATATGTGAAACATATAGGATATGCAGAGTTAATTTTTAGTTACTATTTCAGGAGTTTCTTTTCTTGATTATAGCTATATCAGAAAACTCTCAGTTTATTGAAGTTATGCACCTTGTGCTCTCAGCATTTACTTGTTTTTATTTTATTTTATTTATTTTATTGCAGTACAATATTATATGTTATAGATCTACAATACAGTGATTCACAATTTTAAAGATTATACTTCAATTATAGTTATTATAAAATATTGGCTACATTCCCTGTGTTGTACAATATACCCTTGTAGCTTATTTTATTGACTGATTGCTTGATTGATTGATTGATTGCAGATCTGACCAACTTTATTTTACTTAGTGAGTAAATAACATACATATAGCAAAGTGCATAAAGTGCACTAATCTTAAGCATTATAGTTTGAATTCTTACGTATGTATACATCTGAATAACCACCATTAAGATAAAACTGTAGAATATTTCCTGCCCTCTATAAGATTCTCTCATGCACTTTTCACTCTTTTCCCTGAAGGGCTGATCACTGTTCTGACTTCTAAAAACATCTTCTGGTTTTGCTTGTTCTTAAACTGTATATAAATGGAATCACATACTAGAACTCTTTTGTGCCTGGCTTCTTTCACGCAATAGATTATCTGTGAGATTTCTCCGTCTTGTGTTGGAGCCATCTTGTTTTAAAGTGATGGGTAGTATTCCATTATGTAAATTATCACAGTTTATTTATCTGTTCGTGTGCTGAACACTTGCATTGTTTCATCTTCTGGATATTATGAATAAAACAGCTATGAATATAATGTACAAATGAGAGGGTATATGCATTTATTTCTTTGGGGGATAAAAAGTGGAACTGCTGTATCATGAAGCATGACTCTAGTAGAAACTAATAAATGGTTTTCCAAAGAGATTGTATCATTTTGCAACTCCTGCCACCTTGTAGCTTATTTTATACCTGATAGTTTTTAACTTCTTACTCCCCTACTCTTACTTTGCCCCCTCTTCCCTCTCCCCACTAGTAACCACTAGTTTGTTCTCTATTCCTGTGAGTCTGCTTCTTTTTTGTTCTGTTCACTAGTTTGTTGTATTTTTTATTTTTTTAATACATTTATTTATTTTATTTATTTATTTTTGGCTGTGTGGGGTCTTCGTTGCTGCGCGCAGGCTTTCTCTAGTTGTGGCGAACAGGGGCTACTCTTCGTTGTGGTGCGCAGGCTTCCCATTGCAGTGGCTTCTCTTGTTGCAGAGCACAGGCTCTAGGAGAGCAGGCTTCAGTAGTTGTGGCACGGGGTCTTGGTAGTTGTGGCACGTGGGCCTCGGTAGTTGCAGCACGTGGGCTTAGTAGTTGCAGCACATGGGTGCTAGAGTGCTTGGGCTTCAGCAGTTGCAGTGCGTGGGCTCTAGGGCGTGCGGGCTTCAGTAGTTGTGGTGCGTGGCTCCGTAGTTGTGGCTTGTGGGCTCCAGACCACAGGCTCGGTAGTTGTGGCGCACGGGCTTAGTTGCTCCGTGGCATGTGGGATCTTCGTGGACCAGGGCTCGAACCTGTGTCCCCTGCATTGGCAGGCAGATTCTTAACCACTGTGCCACCAGGGAAGCCCAGTTGTGATCTTTTTGATGATAGCCATTCTGAGAGGTGTGAAGTGACATCTTATTGTGGTTTTGATTCACATTTCCCTAATGATTAGCAATGTAATTAGCCATCTGTGTGTCTTCCTCAGAAAAATGTGTATTCAGGTCTTCTGCCCACTTTTTAATTGGATTGTTTCTTTTTTTGTTATTGAGTTATATAAGCTGTTTATATATTTTGTATATTAAACCCTTATTGGTCATATCATTTGCAAATATTATCTCCCATGCAGTAGGTTGTCTTTTCATTTTGCTGATGGTTTCCTTTGCTGTACAAAAGTTTTTAAGTTTAACTAGGTCCCATTTGTTTATTTTTGCTTTTGTTTCCTTTGGGGAGACACATTTATGTCAAATGACTTATGTCAAAGAGTGTCCTGCCTATGTTTTCTTCTAGGAGTTTTATGTTTTCTCATCTTACATTTAGGTATTTAATCCATTTTGAGTTTCTCTGTGTATACAGTATTAGAGAATATTCTAATTTCATTCTTTTACATGTAGCTGTCAGTTTTCTCAATGCCACTTATTGAAGAAATGGTCTTTTTCCCATTGTATTGTATATTCTCATACCCTTTGTGGTAGATTAATCAGCCATAAGTGCATGGGTTTACTTCTGGGCTCTCAATTCTGTTTCATTGATCTATATGTCTGTTTTTGTGCCAGTACTATACTGTATTTTTTTAAGATTTATTTATTTTGTATTTGTTTATTTTATTTTATTTTTTATTTTTTTGGCTGCCTCGGGTCTTAGTTGCAGCATGTGGGATCTTCGTTAAGGCATGCGGGATCTTTCACTGCGGCACACAGGCTCTTCATTGTGGTGTGCAGGTTTCTCTCTAGTTGTGGAGTGAGGGTTTTCTCTTCTCTAGCTGTGGCGCATGGGTTCCAGGGTGTGTGGGCTCTGTAATTTGCAGCACGCAGTCTCTCTAGTTGAGGCACATGAGCTCAGTAATAGTAGTTGTAGCGTGTGGGCTTAGTTGCCCTGCAGCATGTAGGATCTTTGTTCCTTAACCAGGGATTGAACCTGTGTCCCCTGCATTGTAAGGTGGATTCCACTGGACCACCAGGGAAGTTCCCATACTGTTTTGATTACTGTCACTTTGTAGTATAGTCTGAATACAGGGAGTCTGATTCTTCCAGCTCCGTTCCTCTTAAGATTGTTTTGGCTGTTTGGGGTCTTTTGTGTTTCCATACAGATTTTAAAATTATTTGCTATAGTTCTGTGAAAAATACCATTGGTATTTTGAAAGAAATTGCATTGAATCTATAGACTGTGTTGGGTATATGGTCATTCTGACAATACTGATTCTTCCAATTCAAGAACATGGTATATCTGTCCATCTATTTATGTGGTCTTCAATTTCTTTCATTAGCATCTTATAGTTTTTGGAGTACAGATCTTTTGCCTCTTTAGGTAGGTTTATTCCTAGGTATTTTATTCTTTTAGATGTGATGGTAAATGGGACTGTTTCCTTAAGTTCTCCTTCTGATAGTTCGTTGTTAGTGTATAGAAATGCAACAGATTTCTGTGTATTAATTTTGTATCTAGCAACTTTACTGAATTTATTGATGAGCTCTAGTAGCTTTCTGGTGGCATCTTTAGGATTTTCTATGTGTAGTATCATGTCATGGGCAACACTAACAGTTCTTTTCTTGATTATAGCTATATCAGAAACTTCCAGTTTATTGAAGAAGTTATGTACTTTGTGTTCTCAGCATTTATTTTTTTTTGTTTTTAAAGACTTCACAACTTGTTGTTGGGAGATTATAAAGAATCTTTATATAAAATGTGAGATATTAGAATAGAGAAATTACATAACATTTTCTTTCTTTCTTTCTTTCTTCTTTCTTTCTTTCCTTTCTCTCTCTCTCTCTCTCTGTCTCTCTCTCTCTCTCTCTGTCTCTCTCTTTCTTTCTTTCTTTCTTGTTTTTTACCATGCTGCATGGCTTGCAGAATCTTACTTCCCCAACCAGGGGTTGAACCCAGGCTCTTGCAGTGAAAGCACTGAGTCCTAACCACTGGACCGCCAGGGTATTCCCAACATTTTCTATTTTAATAATACTCTAATGTACTTTAACTCTAACGCCAAAAAAAGCATCAACACAAGCTATAAAATCAGAAGAACTCTGTATACAATTCTAAATAAAACAGTGATTAGCATGGTCAAACCCTTTCCTTCTTTATTAGCCTTCTCAAATATTAATTAATAAATCTTAGGAGCAACACTTTTAGGGATCATTCTTTAAATATTAGCATGTTACCTAAATGCATCTTAAGTTTCTTGAAAACTAAGAAACTGCAAAGAAAAATTAATTTTGAAACAATTAAAATATGGTACAAAGCATTTGGAATCATCTGGGCTCTGAATGAGAATCAGAATTTTACCCTCTCACCTTCATGCCATTTTCACAGCTGAGAAGTGCTCATTTTCCTTGTACTCTAGCATGGAATCATTTGGATTTTTTTTTGTTGCGGTACGCGGGCCTCTCACTGTTGTGGCCTCTCCCGTTGCGGAGCACAGGCTCCGGACGCGCAGGCTCAGCGGCCATGGCTCACGGGCCCAGCCGCTCCGTGACATGTGGGATCCTCCCGGACCGGGACACGAACCCGTGTCCCCTGCATCGGCAGGTGGACTCTCAACCACTGCACCACCAGGGAAGCCCCATCTGGATTTTAAAGATGGGAATCAGTGGGCAATGGAGAATCAGTAACAGTAATGATGAAGTATTTATGGAACACTGAGTGTCTTCTCATCTTGTTTATATCACATTTTATGGTTAGACTGTTTAGTTCAGCTGGCTATATCCAGTCTCATGGTCCAAGACTAGCTAGGGGTTAAGAATGGCCAGGCTGTGCTCTCTAGAAGGCCAACTTCACAGTCCCATGGCAGTAGGACTTGAGAAATATTTGTTCAGACTGCATACTGTTCAGTTCTGTGGATCCACTGGATCTGCCAATGGCTTTAGAATCATTTTTTTCGTGGTCATATTTCTAGTTGTCGATATTATTATTATCTTCCATTTTTCTTAAGAGTAGGCAAATGAAACAGAGGAAAGCAAAGTTATTTTTCTATGAACTAAGGCACATAATGCGATAAGTATTAATTCAGATTTACTGCTTTAGGAAAGGAGGCTGTTGTGCATCTATTGAGCAGAATTCACATATACTGTGCATTCCTACCATATTTTTGTTCTCATTCTGTCTTTTGAAACAATTAGTCCATTGCCTCTCCAGCTCATTCAGATTCATTCTGTAGCAGTCATCGTTGTGATCTGTATTTACTTAAAGCCGAGAATTTATTACTCTTCTAACCTAATACATCTGTAGACAATAGATTATATATAATCCATCTGGTAGTCTATGAATAATGCTTTTAAGCAACAACTTTTTTTTATATTTGATGGCTGAACTCATAGAAACATAACTTGAAATGATAGCCCTTTCCTCTACTAATCCATAAGTTTTTCCCTGGTTCATTGGGGTAGGTTTTAACACATAACTGTTTATATTCTTCCCATTGACCAAATTTAAAAAGAAAAAGAAATCACTTCCCAAGTGAAATTCAAAACATGTTGAATTACATACTTACAATAAACATCTTATAAGGTACCTGCTTCTTGGAATTATTGTTAGAATCTTAATCAAAAACAAAATCCCAATGGATAAACAGCAAGGTCCTACTGTATAGCACAGAGAACTGTATTTGATTTCCTACGATAGGACTTCCCTGGTGGCGCAGTGGTTAAGAATCTGCCTGCCAATTCGGGGACACGGGTTCGATCTCTGGTCTGGGAAGATCCCACATGCCGCAGAGCAGCTAGACCCATGCGTCACAACTACTGAGCCTGTGCTCTGGAGCCCGCAAGCCACAACTACCGAGCCCACGCACCACACCTACTGAAGCCCGCACGCCCTAGAGCCTGTGCACTGCAACTGCTGAAGCCCAAGCACTCTAGCGCCCGCGTGCTGCAACTGCTAAGCCCACGTGCTGCAACTACTGAGGCCTGCATGCCTAGAGCCCATGCTCCACAGCAAGAGAAGCCACCGCAATGAGAAGCCCGCGCACCGCAACAAAGAGTAACCCCTCACTCGCTGCAACTAGAGAAAGCCCACGCACAGCAATGAAGACCCAAAGCAGCCAAAAAAAAAAAAATATATATATATATCCTATAATAAACCATAATGGAAAAGAATATTTAAAAAATAATGTATATATATGTATATATATATGTATAACTGAATCACTTTGCTGTACAGCAGAAATTAACAAAACATTATAAATCAACTAACTTCAATAAAAACAAATTGATTAAAAAATTAAGAGTCACAGCCCAGGCTTTGCAAATATGGGCAGCACCATAGGCAATTCTTTGGAATGTCAAAGATTTTGCAGCTTGGTATTTTTTGGTTACCCTTTCCTAAGAAACATACAAGAAAAAAATTTTTTTCAAGCTTAAGAGAAGGGTTCAGTGAGTGAGTTGTTTAAACTTGCCTCCTGTTTCCTGAACTGAGGGGCAGGAGGGAGCAGCTTACAAGAAGTTCTAGTAGGGCAGGATGTGGGGTGAACAATTGTTTGCAGACTCTGCTTTCAGCAGGGACTGTGGTGTTCACTGACTGCCTTCCTGAACGTCTGCACACGTGCTCATGGTATCCGAGGTTTGGGGCAATCCAACAAACGTGAAGTGTTTTCTTGCATGACTGCATTCCTTTTTCACTACCTTGATAAACCACTATCACCATAATTGATAACCTACAAAATGTGTTATGAAATGTGACCCTGTTTCACTGGCACTGCACCCAAGGTCACACTCCAATCCCGGGTCACTTACAAGAAGAGAAGCACCACCATTCAGGTTATCAGCTGGCGTACACCCCAACCCATCTTCCCACAGCAGGTCACCAGCAAACACGCTCCGTCCTTAGGATAAATCACAAATGTTACACATGGCCCACAAAGCCCTGAATGGCATGGCCCCTGCCTGCCTCCAGCTTCAACTCATACCCATCTCTGCTTCACACACACCACATGACAACCACGCCAGCTTGCTTTCAGTTTCCCGAAAGAGCCAAGCTTCCCCCACAGGATCTTCGATGTTCCTTCAGCCCAGAACACTTCCCATGTCCTCAGCATTCATCTTGCACTCCTCCCACACACAGGCACATGTACACATGCACACACACACTCTGCTAACTCCAAGTCCAGGCTTCAGCTCTTAGCTGAATGTCATTTACTCAAAATAGGGCCATCGGGCTTCCCAGGTGGCGCAGTGGTTGAGAGTCCGCCTGCCGATGCAGGGGACACGGGTTCGTGCCCCGGTCTGGGAAGATCCCACATGCCGCAGAGCAGCTGGGCCTGTGAGCCATGGCCGCTGAGCCTGCGCGTCCGGAGCCTGTGCTCCGCAACGGGAGAGGCCACAACGGTGAGAGGCCTGCATACAGCAAAAAAAAAAAAAAAAAAAAGGCCATCCCCACCCCCCCAAATCTCTTGCTCTAAGTCAGCTGACTTTACAGTTCTTGGGCCATTTATTTTAAGTGTAGTTCCCTTGCAGTTCCTAATAGGTCTTGGCTATCCATAATTTATGGCTTCTATTTTAAAAGTGCTATCAGAAATCAGTAAGAATACAAACACACCCGCTGTTTAAAATGTCCTCACAGCAAATATCGTCCCGTGCCATGCTATTCTTTTCACAGAGGTGACTAGAACAATTGATGCCCTTCGTACATCAGTTATTTCACTCAGGTTGAGCCACAGCTGAACGAAACATTAGCTAGTATTAAGGAAGAACACTCTACCTTGGGACTTCTAACTCAGGATGAATCATTTAAAACATAGGTAGAACTCAGCAGCGCTGTAGCACAGTTGAGGTTTCAATATATTAAAGAATGTTTACTGTATAGATTATGTCGGGATATTTTTCCAACTAGCAAATCTGATTTAAGTTACTACCATGCAAGTCACTTTTTGGTATTGTTTGAAGTCTTCAACTATATTACATTTATTTAGTAGTTTAACTTACAATGTTATCATTGTTTTATTAATGTATGACCAATACCTTCATTAAGTCATTCAACAAACATTTATTAAATGCTTCCTACATGCCAGTCACCATGCCAGGGACTGGTGTTACTGTGATGAATAAGTCCCCGTCCCTGCCTTCAAAGTGTCTTCAGTCTACTCCATTTCTATGTTTAAATTCTTCCCTAAACCCTGGAGGATAGGCAGTAGGTCTCACTCATCCCTATATCCTCAGTGTCCTACCTAGTGCCAAGCACAAAGTAGGTACACAATAAATGCTTATTGAGTAAATTAATAAATGGATAAACTAATAAATTGATAAACTAATAAATGAATGAATGAATGAAGAAATAGAAACTACTGAACAAGTACTTAAAAGATCCAAGCTGCCCAGAGACCACCAGATCAAGAAGTAATATTCATTTTTCTCTCTGAGTTTAGAAAACAGAAGAGATATAGTCTTTGCCACCATTCCTACCGTTTGGCTTCCACTCAGCCTCCAGTACCTGCCATTTTCTCATGAACGTATTATTTCCCCTTGCTCTTCCATTTGTTCTATATGAGAAAATCATCTAGAGCAGCACAAGGACCAGGGTGTTTAGTTTAAATAAGCAGCTAATAGCTGGGGCTTTCTCTCCTTCCATTTCCCAAAGCAGGTCACATGGTCAGCTCCCATTAGATTTTGATTTGAGATTCTTCTAATAGGTGCATGTCCCTCTGTGAATTTATTAGACCAAGCCTATGCCCCAGGGGTTCCAGAAATCGGGCACCTCGTGGGAAGCAGAATGTAACACAAAGGTCAGCCAATTTCTTGTGTTCCAAAATTCACTATGTAAATGAACTCCAGATTTGAATGGGGCAACAGATTGATCTGAGGTTCTCTACTGACAATGGCCCAGAGTCACCCCTGTCCCACCTATTTTAGTAAGAGCCTGAGTCAGTGACCACTCAGCAGGTTCCCTGAAGACACCAAGGCACCTGGCATTGAGCACCATGCCCTGGACACTTCCACGAAGAGACCCAGGAAGAAATCGGGCTCTCTCAGTTTAAACTGTGGGGAAAGTTCTAAGTAATGAAAGAGACTGGTCAGCATATTGTCACTGCTGTAATACAGGTCATTAGCCTGGGTGTCTTTGTTTCTGCGTGTGACGCAATCACAATTCATGAATCATACTACTTTGAAGACTGTAATAAGTGTGTGAATCAGAAAAATCTTCAAGGGTTCTTTAGTAAAAAGTTATTCATTGATTTAATCAAAAACTTAACCTACAAGGTGACAGACAGCAAATTAGGCAGTGAAGGTGAGTGTGGACCAGTTCCTGTCCTGGAGGGGCTCACAATCAAGGAAGGGAATAGCTCCAGATGTATTGAGTGCTGTGGAAGAAATTACATGAACTGTTTTCAGGACACAGAGGTAAGAGCAGCCTCCTGTGTTTCAGACAAAGGAGGCTGTGTAGCTCAGTGTTTAAGAGGACAAGCCCTTGGAGACAGATGGCCCTGCCCCACAGCGCACCAGCAGGACTCACAGGGTGTGAGGATTAAACAAGCTAGTACGCGTGGGGCACAGGGTAAACACTCAACAATTGTAAGTCCTCTCCCCCAGCGAAGATCTACCCATTGCTATTTGAAACACTGTCTTTGCTTGGTGTGTACCTCCATCTTTTCCCCTCATCATTGAATATTCATTCCCCTCATCCAAATCTTTATTAAAAATCTAAATATATATTGCTGTTGTGTATTAGCTGCTAATAGTTCTTTCTAAGACTAATGAGGATATTTTCTCCCCCATCCCCCAGAAAAGGTCAGGCTTGAAAGAACCTTGTTCCCAAGGGCACAGCCAACTGAAAGTGGACCCAAAAGTGCAACGCCAGGGAGTCCTCAAGTTCCCCAGCATCTAGGTAACCCGTTTTTTTGGTACACGCAGGTATACCCTTGAGCCCCAGGAGAGACAGATAGACTCCACCTGACAAGTTTTAAGGCAGGACCACAAGCAGTTCTGAAGACCTATTTAAACCCAAAGCCATCCTTGGACTGCATTTTGGCAATGGGGGTGGGAATGGGGATGGTTCCCTACTTCCTCATTTTCTGTAGAGTTGGGGGCCAGCCGGAGGAGGAGAGAAAGGACTTGGGAGCACTTCTGGACTCTTCCTTGACCCCCTTTCACTCCTCCCCAAGCTGGTGACATGGGGAAGAACGATCGGAAATGATCTTCAGTCCCTTTTCCTCTGTGTTGGGTGGCCTGGTCTCAGGAGGTTAGGGGTTGCATTGTGTCCTCCTAAAAAGGATGTGTTGAAGTCCTGACCCCCAGTACCTCAGAATGGGACCTTATTTGGAAATAGGGTTTTTACCGAGGTAATCAAGTTAAAATGAGGTCATGGGACTAACCTGGCAGTACAGAGGTTGAGAATCCATGCTTCGGCTGCAGGGGGCACAGTTTCGATCCCTGGTCGGGGCGCAAAGATCCCGCAAGCCGCACAGCACAGCCAAAAAAAAAAAGAGGAAGGAGAAAAAAATGAGGTCATTTGTGTGGTCCCTAATCCAATATGACTGATGTCTTTATAAAGAAGGGAAAATTGAGACATAGAGACAGACACACGTGGAGGGAAGGCTGTGTGAGAACAGACGGGGAGAATGCCATGTGATGATGAAAGCAGACATGAGAATCATGCTGCCACAAGCCAAGGAACATCTGGGGCTAGAGAAACTGGAAGAAGCAAGGAAGGATCCTTCCCCTACAGGTTTCAGAGGGAGCGCGGCCCTGCTGACACCTTGATTTCAGACTTCTAGACTCCAGAACTGTGAGACAGTAAATTTCTGTCGTTCTAAGCCACCTAGTTTGTGGTACTTTGTTAGAGCAGCCCTAACACACTAATACACAAGACAAACACTTATTTTGTTCACTCTGCTGTAATTACCTGACCCTACCAAGAAAACCTGCATATCCATCCCTGCCTGTGATTGAGAGGCTGGAATCAAATGGGGGTGCAGTGGGTGAGGTGGTGAGTCCTATTCACAAATGTAATAACAAAGCTTCCTCCAAACAGCTTTTATTGGTAGCAAAGCCAATAGTTTGATGACATCTTATTTCTGATTTTTTTCTGAATCTGAATTAGGGAGAGAGGCCTGATTTTCTGACCAAAACTCCAAATTTAGGCTGAGATACATGGTTTATATGTATTAACTCGTTTAACCTTCACAATAGCCCTATAAGAGTATGTCTTACTATTACGCCCATTTTACAGATGAGACAGTTTAGGCAAGTAACTTGCTTAGGTCAAGTAACTTACCCAAGGACAATGAATGCTGAGGATTGGGTTGTAGGCAGCTTGGAGCCAGAGTCTGTCCTTGCTGCCTCTGCAAGGGCTACATTCCAAGGAGCAATTCCTTAAATGATCCCATTAAAAGGATCCCATGGCCAAATATATGAAGAGAATCCTGGGTGAAAAAAGTAAACTTTTCTTTAATTTCTCCTGACGTTCTCAGAGCCTTTACAATGCCAATGTGCCTTGTGACTCTATCAGGATATAGACTGCAGCATTTGACCACAGAGCCCTTTTCAGGGAGCATCTTTTGGGACTAATGTTCAGAGGAGCACCAGTTTGGGAAACACTGAGAGAATACTTTAGGTGGGAGGTATTCTTTTGTTTGAATACATTTCTAGGATTTTAAAATAATTTCTATGTACCAATTAAAATACTCAGAAATCCCTTCATTTAAATTTTACAGAGAGTTATATAGGTTTACACAGTAAGGCTGAGCCTTGAGATCTGGGGGCTGAAGCTGACACAAATCCAAGCTGTTGTAATATAAGACAGTGGAACTCCTGTAACAGAGGTACAAAGCAGAGCTAGCAGAAGGTAAGGCTCCATCTCTGAGGGAGAAAGGGATGATTTCATGGAGGAGTGGGGCTTTGAGCAGGCCTTAAAGGCTAGGTGGGACTTCAGACAGTCATTTTGGATTAACTACTTGAGGCCTAAATTGGTTCTGCTCCAGGATGGAGTCAGAAACCCTGGTCACTCTCGAGGGAAGTTAAGGTCTGAGTTTGTACAGGGAGCATTATTCCCACAGCTAAGCAGAGATCACAGATTGGTAGCCCCTGGGAAAGATGCGAGCGGCAGACTCTCGTTTGGCCAGCACAGAGCTGCTGGTGTGTGTACGTATATGTGTAAGTGTAGGTTTGATTTAATCCATGTACTCTTGGGTCTCACTCTCACTCCCATTTTACTCACTTGTCTGGTCCCTGAAGGCATCTGAGTGTTGTCCTCCAGACTAGTGTAGCCACACGCCACAGCTAAAGGGTGCGGAGCCTTTACTGCTCTATCAGCATTTCAGTAGACGGACAGTAGCATGGAAGACGTCAGGGAGCTAGGTCCCTGATGGGGAATATTATGAAATATCCATCTGGAAGTGGCTGGCTGATTCTTCCCAAGTTAGCTACCACAACTTCCCTCCAAAATGAATCCCCACTCCAGGGCAGTGGCATATGTCTGCACACTAGCCCTGCCTCTAGCATTTGAGTTCAGTAATTTTTATAATGAATGACATTACATTAAACCCAGCAGACTTGTCATCCTCTTAAACATGCTGTAAAAGAAGCAGCATAGGATGTCAAATAATGTAAAGTATAATCTTTAAAAATCATTAGATAGGGCTTCTCTGGTGGCGCAGTGGTTGAGAGTCCGCCTGCCGATGCAGGGGAAACGGGTTCGTGCCCCGGTCTGGGAAGATCCCACATGCCACGGAGCGACTAGGCCCGTGAGCCATGGCCGCTGAGCCTGCACGTCCGGAGCCTGTGCTCTGCAACAGGAGAGGCCACAATAGTGAGAGGCCCGCGTACCGCAAAAAAAAAAAAAAAAAAAACATTAGATAATGATCTACAGGTCATTTTCCTTAGGGACTTTTTATGTTTTTCTTAAAATCTCTCATAGTTCTGGTTGTTCTTCTGTACTAGTATGGTTGTTTCATTAATGCTCAGAAAGTAAACACTGTATGTTTACAATATATTGTTATGGTCATAGGCACTTGAGTGCAATAAAATTTATCCCTACCTACAGCACCCTCAGTAGAGGTGTGACCACAAAAACCATCCTATGCCTCTTTATGATTATGGTATACAGGGTCTGGATAAAGATACAACAGAAACTTTTGTGAGCCTCTTTTCACCTTTTCTTCTCAATGGGGGCAGAGAGAAGACATCACTCTCCTGACTTCCCCAAATCGAATTTAGACCTCACAGCTTTAAGCTATGCCGCAAACAGAACTGGATTTTTCTTTCCCCTTTGCACAGGTCCTAATGAGGACTCTGTGATTCTGAGAGATCACAGGATTCTGAGAGATGAGTAGCGCCACAAAAATGCCCTAACTGCATGCTTCTCAGCTTCCCCTCTGGGCTTTCCTCTCTCCGTACGGGCTGGGTGGTGGTAAGACCTGGGCCGAGCAGTGTGCCAGTCGGCTTGCTCACGGACTGGTGAGACACTGCTCTCCATTGGCAGAAATCCTGTCTCTGCCCTCCTTTCCCATGGCACTAAACTGCAGTAATGCTACCGGGCTGAGAGAAGCCATAGTTTAAATGTTTACAAGCGAATGGAAAGCAATGTGTTGGAAAGGGTGTGTGGGGCAGGAAACTTTGCTTTCCATTATAAACCCTGCACTATTTGATTTGGTAACTAAGTATTCTCACTTTAATTTAAAAATATTTAGATCCAGGGAATTCCCTGGCAGTCCAGTGGTTAGGACCCCTGAGCTTCCACTGTAAGGGTTGTGGGTTCAATCCCTAGTCGGGGAATTAAGATCCTGCGTGTCTCAAGCAAAAAAAAAAAAAAATTTAGACCCACCCTTGAATGTTTGAGCTGCTACCCCATCCCTTTGCTCCCCGCGGCCTGCAAAGCTTCTTGAAAGAGCTGTCTGCACTTCCTATCTCTTTTTTTAAACCTCCTGTATGATATATTTTATGTATTTAATTTTTAATTGAGGTATAGTTGCTTCACAACATTATATAACTTTCAGGTATACAACACATCACTTCACAATTTTTAAAGGTTATATACTCCATTTACAGTTATTATAAAGTATTGGCTATATTCTGCTGTATAGTACATCCTTGTAGTTGATTTTATACACAGCAGTTTGTAATCCCCTACCCCTATCTTGTCGCTCTTCCCCTCCCCCCTCCCTACTGGTAACCACTAGTTTATTCTCTATCTCTGTGAGTCTGTCTCTTTTTTGTTATATTCACTAGTTTGTTGTTGTTTTTTAAATTTTATTTATTTATTTACGGCTGCGTATGGCTCTTCGTTTCTGCGCGAGGGCTTTCTCTAGTTGCGGCAAGTGGGGCCCACTCTTCATCGCGGTGCGCGGGCCTCTCACTATCGTGGCCTCTCTTGTTGCGGGGCACAGGCTCCAGACGCGCGGGCTTAGTAACTGTGGCTCACGGGGCTTAGTTGCTCCGCGGCATGTGGGATCTTCCCAGACCAGGGCTCAAAACCGCGTCCCCTGCACTGGCAGGCAGATTCTCAACCACTGCGCCACCAGGGAAGCCCTAGTTTGTTGTATTTTTTAGAGTCCACATGTAAGTGAGACCATACAGCATTTGTCCCATACAATATACATTTTTTAGTTTTTTTATTGAAGTATACGTACAATATATTTTGAAAAGTTTTGTGTATCTGATTTTTGTCCCATATATGCAAACAAGTTTTAAATATTCAGCTAGTACTAAAAGGCTCTAGTGAAAACCACACTCCCTGGCCCAGTCTACAGTCTTGCTCCCCACCCCACTCACTCCCAGTGGAAACACCCCCACTTTCAACTTTTATTCTCTTTCTACTAGTAATTATTGACACATTTTTATAGGATTATACTGCTATTTCTTGAGCTATTTTAAACATTTCCTAAACACCTCCTGTTTCAGAAGTTAAAGTATGTTATATCTACACACACACACACACACACACACACACACACACACACACACACACACACACACACACACCCCTTCCCTTCCCTTCTTCATCTGCTTCACGTAACCTTATCATTTTGGCTAAGTCGGCCATCATTGACATTACTATGCCCAGTAATGATTCCCTGTTTAACCCAAGATGCATGTTATGAATATTTTCTTTTCATCCAACATTTTGTTTTTCCTGGAGTTGAAATTGCCTTGCTTAGCTTCCCGTGTGCTTATCATTTATTTTTTTCTAAATGCTTCAATAGACTTGCTGAACCTTTACCAATAGTTTTTCTCAAATGTTTGAACAAATCAGTTCCATTTTTCGTTTGGTGCCCTTCCTCCAAAAGCCCCCTATCTTCGGTTCTAGGCAGGAGAGGTTAGTTGCCCTCTAGAAAAGTCTGGTGCGTGGCTCTCTTTTCACTATTCTCCTCTGTTGGAATTGCTTGTATTAATCAAAGTGGGATAACTGCCATTTAAACCAGATCCCAAATGTATAAAAAGGCACACTATCAGTGTTTATTTCTTATTCACTGATATGTACTGAATTGTGTCCCCCACTAAATTAATATGTTGGAGCTCTAACCCCAACGTGACTCTATTTGGAGATAGGGTTTTTAGGAGGTAATTAAGATTAAATGAGGTGGGACTTCCCTGGTGGCACAGTGGTTAAGAATCCGTCTGCCAATGCAGGGGACACGGGTTCAATCCCTGGTGCAGCAAGATTCCACATGCCACAAAGCAACTGAGCCCATGTGCCACAACTACTAAGCCTGCGCTCTAGAGCCCGCGAGCCACAACTACTGAGCCCATGCGCCTAGAGCCTGTGCTCCACAACAAGAGAAACCATCGCAATGAAAAGCCCGCGCACCACAACAAAGAGTAGCCCCCGCTCGCTGCAAGTAGAGAAAGTCCGTGTGCGGCAACAAAGACCCAACCGAGCCAAAAATAAATTAATTCGTTTTTTAAAAAAAGATTAAATGAGGTAATAAATGCAATAGGATTGTTGGCCTTATAAGAGGAAGAGAGCAGCTCTCTGCAAGTCCAAAAGAGGGCGCTCATCAGACACTGTACCTTCCAGTGATCTGGAACTTCCCAGGCCTTCAGAACTGTGAGAAATGTGTCTGTTGTTTAAGCCACCCAGTCTATGATATTTTGTTGTAGTAGTCTGAGCAGACTAAGATAGCACCTTTTTACTGTATGATTCTGAAAGTACCAGTATCTGTCAGTCTTTTTGTGTGTGTAGTTTAGATTCTCCAGTCTACTCTCCAATCTGTTGACAGAATTCTGGGAGGACAGCAGGAGAAGGGAGTCTAAGAATTATAATTCAGTATGAAATTTTTCACTTAATCCCCACATTTATAACTCCATGCCTTATTTACTCTTCTATCTGGAAGAGAATAGGGAGCCACCAAAGTGTTGCCAGCCAGGAAAGATAAGATCAAATATGCTGGTAGGTCTGGGGCTCAGAGAATTATGAACAGCAGCAAGCAGCTTACTTGGGACACAGAGGACCTTTGCTCAACAAACAGTGGACTCATCCTACCTCCCCAAGGGTACCTCCAGTAATTCCCTATGGTAGTGTTTTCCAGAATGGGGCATGACTATCACTGGGGGCTCTAGGGATAATTTTAGTGGCATGTAACCAAATGTTTTTCAAAGATTAACATATTTATTTCAATGGGAATTCAAAAATAAAACTTGCATTCGAAACCCATGGAAAAAAAAATAATAACTCCATGCCTTGTTCTATCCTTGTCTTAGACCTGGTGTCCCAAAGTCAAGTGTCTCTCTCTGATCCAGTTTCTCCAGAGCATAAAACTGTTTGGGCAGGCTGGAGGTACATGGATTTGTAGTCCTCTGGGTAGGTCATGTAAGGAAGGGAATCAGTGAGCTCAACTAGTCTATAAAACTTTTCAACCACCATCCCTCTTTCTATCCAGGCATATTACCTTTACCTTCTGTAGTACCTGCTGGATCCAAGTGCAGAACATCTAAAGAGTTCTACATGGCAAACTGACTTGTTCATCATTAAAACTCCTCAATTCTGCCACTGTCCCCAGGCACATGGGCATATATCCCCCTGCTCTGCTAAGTTAAGTCAGCTTCTACTTCTTCATATCTTCCAAAAATGTATTGACATTGCTGATCTGTTGCTGTCTCCTTTCCTATTAGTTCTGACCCTGTGAGTTATTATCCCTTGCTATCCTTTGTTCTTATTTGGTGGAGTTATATTAAAATACAGTCCTCCAGTATATCCTCAAGCCACTTTTTTTTTTTAAGAATCAATTATGTTTATTTTTTGGTTGTGTTGGGTCTTCGTTGCTGCACACGGGCTTTCTGTAGTTGTGGCGAGCGGGGACTACTCTTTGTTGCAGTGCGCAGGCTTCTCATTGCGGTGGCTTCTCTTGTTGTGGAGCACGGGCTCTAGGCGCACGGGCTTCAGTAGTTGTGGCTCACGGGCTCTAGAGTGCAGGCTCAGTAGTTGTGGCCCATGGGCTTAGTTGCTCCTCGGCATGTGAGATCTTCCTGCACCAGGGCGTGAACCCGTGTCCCCTGCATTGGCAGGCAGATTCTTAACCACTGCACCAGCAGGGAAGTCCCCCTCAAGCCATTTTGGCAAACCCCACCTCAGCTTCCATCTTCCCAGAAACCGTTCCTACCTAGGTGGGCAAAGATCTCCTTTGTTGCCAATATAATGGAGGATTTTCTGGGCTTATCTCACCTAGCTACACAGGAGGAGATGACATTGTTGACTCCTCTTTCCTTCACACAGTACTCCCCCCACCCCGTCCCACCCAGGCATCTCCTGGTTTTTCTCCTACATTACTGGTTCTAAATATCTGCCTTCTTTTATTGGTTTCTCCATCTCTACCTGATGTCAAAATGTTGACAGTTCCTGGGTCTTAAAATTGGAATGTCTCTTTCCTAGTCATGTCTTTACCTTGGGTAACTTTATTCATTCTCATATTTTTAACTAATTTATCACAGATGAATACTTCCAGACCTCACCTCTCCTCTGAGGTCTAGACTCATCTATCCAACCATCTATTTGACATTTCTTAGACATCGAATAATTATTTTTACTCATATTTAACCATACTCATAGTAACCAATATTTATTGGGTACTTACTATGTACCATGGAATATTCTAGATTCTTGGGATATGTTAGTATCATATTTCTCTCCTTCGTGATGCTTACGCTCCAACGAGAGGAAATGAAGATTAACAATCGACCTTATAGAATCATAGTATAGGGAATTCCCTGGCAGTCCCATGGTTAGGACTCCGTGCTCTCACTGCCGAGGGCCGGGGTTCAATCCCTGGTTGGTGAATTAAGATCCCACAAGCCATGCAGCGTGGCCAAAAAAAAAAAAAAAAAAAAGGTCATAGTATAATAGAAGGTGATGAAACAGAAGTGCTATGTAAAAAGAGAAAGTAGGGTGCTAGGGATGGAAGAGCAGTTGTGGTTTTAAATAGGGTGATCAGCGTAGACCTCACCAAGATGCTGAAATCCGGGCAAAGGCTTAGAGGTGAGGTCAGTAAGATAGCTAAGATATCTGTAGGAAGAGCATTCCAGAAAAAAAAAAGAGACACTACAAAGATCCTGAGGTGGGAGTGTACCTGGTATGTTCATGGGACAGCAAGGAGCACAGTGCAGCTGGAAGGGAATGAGCAAGGACGTGTGTAGAAGACGAGGCCATGACTTTGGCTTTTACTCGGAGCTGGATGTGGCGTCATTGGATGGCTTTGAGTACAATTTAAAAGGATCCTCTCGCTGCTGCACCGTGAAAAGATACTGTAACGGAGTATGAGTAGAACAGGGGAGACCCTCGTGCAGAAATTTCAAACTTAACATGTACAACATTGAATTTTAAAATTTTTTCCCCTAAATCTCTTCCTCCCTGTGTCAGTAACAGGCTCCACCCAGAAGCTAAAGCCACACATCTAGGGATCACGCTTGTTTCTTCCTTTTCTATCAGCTTCTCCTTAAATCCATTAACAAGTCCTATCCCTTATCCCTGAACTCCTCTCCACCGCCAAGTCATTACCCCTGATCAGCAACCATTGTCTCTTGTCTCTTAACAAAAGACAGCGGCCAAGTCAAATAAGGTTCTAGCCTCAACTTCCTGACAGTTACTGCCAGCTGCATCTTCTGATGATGAGGGGATCCCCCACTCACTTAGAGATCCTCTTGCCTTCATATCCCCCAAGTCATCATTCTCCCTCCATTCTCCCAAAAGTAAAATGTTCTCCATGAATTATTCAAACTTTTTCTGTTTTATTAAAAGGAAAAACCTGCTGAGATGATTTTTTAAAACAAGTCAGTGTCATAGAAACCATCAAAACAATTCAGAAATCAGAAGAAACAGCAATAAAATTTTCCATTTGGGGAAGGGAGAAAAATACAACTACAAAAGCATTTCTTTGCTTTTCTCTGTCTGCCACCCAAGTCCTATTTGTACTTGACGAGGCCAAATTAAACTTTTTTTGCCTTGTTAGGAACTGCAAGGGATTTTTTCATTCTCTTTTTCTCAGACAACAGCAGTCCTCTTCCAAGACAACAGACTGACTTCAATTTTTCACCATAATCCCACCGGATTTCCCTCCCCATTTTCTCTAGAGAATGTCATTTGAGTATATATTGCAGTGTTAAAAAGGAAATTTTAGTTGAATGTTTTTTAAATCACTGATTACCGCTCAGTGAAGCTGAGACACTACAATATGGAAAATGGTTTTTTCTTGCAGACATGTTTTCATTTGGTGAGAACTAAGCATCTATCCTTCTGCTGTGGGTAATGTGAAAACTTCATGGGAGGCTGTCTGAAGGACTAACAAATTGCCTAATTAAAGATGGTCTTGGGGAATTCCCTGGTGGTCCAGTGGTTAGGACTCTGTGCTTCCACTGCAGGGGAACCCAGGTTCTAATCCCTGGTTAGGGAACTATAACCCCTTGAGCCACGTGGTGCGGCCAAAAAAAAAAAAAAGTAGTCTCGATTTGCTTTGCTCTATTGACTGTTTCACCTCTTTCCTTAACATTTCTGCAACTTGAAGCATTTCTGCTCATGCAAAGGAAGGACAGTCTAACGGTTAAGAGTGTGCAGAAGTTCTGAAGCCAGATGCTTAGGTTTAAATCACAGCCTGGCTACTTCTGCACTGTGTGCCCATGGGCAGGTCACTTAACCTTTATCTCAGTTTCCCCATCCTGTTGACATAAGATTGAGATATGCGCAGCACATTCTAAGTGCAATGTAAGTGCTAGCTACAACTAAGGGCTAGGTATACATTTGTTGCCAGGGATCAAATGATAGGCAACAGCAACGCCATCTTGCCCTATGGAGCTTTCTAGCTGTAGGACTTAAGCAAATAACTTAACGTGAGCCTCGGTTTAATTATTTGTAATCAAGTGTTTCCCTCACAGGATTCTTACGGGAATCACATGAGATATGCCAAGGAAAATGCTTAATAGGGTGTGGTGAATATTAAACACTCAACATGAGCTAATACTGTACAGCAAGACAGGCAGATCATTAAACAGCCTAAGAGATGCAATAACTTATAATAGAAGTTTAGAATGCTATAGGAGCGCCCACTAGGATGTCGAAAGTGAGTCCTAAAAAGTAAGGAGGAGCTCCCCAGAAGAAAAAGAGGAAGAGAGTTCCCAGAAGAGGAAGCCAGAGAGCTTCACCGGTTTAAACAAACTAAGAAGTTTAATGTAGTAAAGAATGGAAGCTGGGAGTGGCAGGCAGAAATCAAGTCAGTAATAGAGCTTTTCAGCTATACTCAAAGTTGACCTTATCCTGAGAAATGGGAGAAATGAGAAGCCAGGTAATGGGCTCAGATAGGGGGTGATAAAACCAGAATGGCATTTTAGAAAGAGCCTGATGGATGCAGACTAGGGAATGGAATGGAGGGGGTCAGGAGGCAGGACGCCCTTTGGGAAGCTGCTGCAGTTTCTAGGTTCTAAGTGAGGGCTGGAAGGTGGTGAACTGAGACAGGGTAGTGACAATGGGATGGAGAGACCTGGTGTCCTTCCCCAGTCCTGCTGCTTTGGTGGGCACTTCATGTCTTCAGTCTGAAGTCTTCCTTCCTATGTAGATCCCACTGTGACTGTTTCTCACCTACTGCAGTGAGGGGTGTTACTGTTCTCCTGAAACTTCCCCAAACGTCCTGCCCCAGCAGCAGGCACTGGAGCTCGCCAGCTTAGCTGCTTCGAGTGTTGATTTCCTCCCACAAAGAGAACAATTCTTCATCAAATATTGCTTGAGGCCCCCTATCATTTGTTTTACATGCTGCCATCTGGAGCTGCCCCCAGGTATGTCATATGACCATAGTTTCGCCAAGATGATTAGGATTGCAGTTTTCCAGCTGGAAAGTTAATATTTACCTCACCAGGAGGAGACGGGCAACGACTTCTGCATATAATAAAACAATGATTTACAAACTTCTTTACCACCTGACCATATACTGTGTCCAACTATTTATGAATAATTCCTTGGAAATGACTTGGGTGTTGGGCAGTGGGGAGGGTAAATTAGCTCTGTTATGGGAGCCCAACCCACCCTAATCACCTAATCCACCTTATCCACGGTCAGAGTTCAACGTAATCCCATATGGAGGTTGTGGGTTGTGATAAGTGAGCAGTAAATATCTAATCAGCTGAAGAAGAAATGCCATTTTAGAGGTCATTGGCCTCATTGTGCTTCTCCAAAACCATTATGGGATTTGGGTAGGAGGTTAGTTTTATGGTTTGTTTTTGTTTCTGTTGTCATCTTTGCTCAATAGCAGTCCTGACTGGAATAGCCTCAAGCAAAATTGTAAGGGTGGTGAATCGAGACAGCATTTTCCACATTGCGCCACTCTTTGCTTTCCTAAACTTCAGTGCCTTCACCTGATACTCTCTTGAAAGCAGGAAAAGGTATGAACTAATTTACAATAAGACTTGTGTGTGTGTCTTAGTGTAAGGTGGACCCAGTCCCAGGGAAGCGAAGGTGATCTCAGACTCAGAAGGCCTGGAAAATTTGCTGAAAAACATGAATTTAGGATCATGAAGATAATAGGGGGAAGTGCAAGTCAGAACCAGTTCAATTGAAATCAACATCCAGTCTGAGAGCCATGAACCTCAAGTCTTCCTCCCCTGCTTCCCTCTGGTCATGCCCCGTGCAACTTTAACTTTTAACTTCACAAACCATCCAACACCATAACTTCAGATCTTTAACTGCCATGCTGTAGCAAGCTTCACCCCCTGGTACTTATGCAAAATCCCTTAGCCAGAAGTAGGTGAAACCATATCACTTGGAACTGTGCCTACTCCAAAATAATAAACTTATAAATCCCTCTCTAAAAACAATGGCCTCAAACCTACACTTCAAGTTCATAGAGACTTCAGTCTTTATCCCTTTTCCCACCCTCAGCCCTTCCTATTTTTATTTATTTATTTTTATTATTTATTTATTTATTTTTGGCTGCGTTGTGTCTGTTGCTGCGTGCGTGCTCTCTCTAGTTGCGGTGAGCGGGGGCTACTCTTCATTGCGGTGTACGGGCTTCTCATTGCGGGGGCTTCTCTTGTTGTGGAGCACGGGCTCTAGGTGCACACGCTTCAGTAGTTGTGGCTTGCGGGCTCTAGAGAGTTGTGGTGCACGGGCTTAGTTGCTCCGTGGCATGTGGGATCTTCCCAGACCAGGGCTCGAACCCGTGTCCCCTGCATTGGCAGGCGGATTCTTAACCACTGCACCACCAGGGAAGTCCCCCTTCCTAGTTTTAGAGCCTCTGTAATCTGACCTGAATTCCATTCACTGAACTGAATTTATTAGGTTTCTACTTTATGCCAGACATTGTTCTAGACCAGTTTTTGTCAGCCTTGGCTGTAGACTGGAATCATTCAGAGACCTTTAAAAAAAATACCATGCCTGGAACTCACCCAGAGATTCCAATTTAATTGGTTCAAGGTGCAGTTTAGGCATAAGGACTTGCTAAAGTTCTCCAGGTGATTATAATCCACAGTTAAGAGCCATTGCTCCAGGTACTGGAGATACAGCAATGAACAAGACAAACAAGGCAGAACTCTTATTTTAACAAGTTCAAATTCTGTCCCTCCTCTGATTACCAGCTGCCTCAATTCTCTTGCTAGCTTATCTTTTCTACTATTCTCGCTCTTCCAGGTCATGGTCCTAGATAAAACCGTCTAACACTGTCTTTTCTCAAGCCCCCAGGTGTCCTGTCCCAGCTGTGTGAAACATATAACTGCTGATTAGCTTCATTACACATTTATGAGCTCCATTCTCAGTCTGGCTCTCAACATTGGCAAAATTTTACTTATCTTTTGGCAGCTTCCTTTCTCATTTTTGATAGCAAACATTTCAAATCTTTATTTCTCTCTTAAAACCCCATATCAAGATCCTGTCTCTCTCACTCTCAGTAGATAACTCAACCTCTTTTTAAAAAAGAAAATAGTAGCCAGTGGTGAAATCCTTCAGCATTCTTCCTTCCCACCTTAACAGTGCCTTCCTTTTCTCCCCCTTGTATCTGTAATTTCTCTCTACAGCCAGACCCTTCTCTACTTGTTACAAATGTCCTCAAGCTTTTGCCTATTAAACCTACTTAGAGGGACCTTCCTGATGGTCCAGTAGGTAAGACTCCGTGCTCCCAATGCAGGGGGCCCAGGTTTGATCCCTGGTCAGGGAACTAGATCTCACATGCATGCCACAACAAAGATCCCACATGCTTCAACTAAGACTGGGCACAAGCCAAAATAAATAAGCAAAATAAATATTTTTTTAAAAACTCGCTTAGAATCAGTCTATTTGTTCTCTCTCCTTTCACTGACATATATATATATCTGGAAAGACTTCTCTACACTCACAGCTTCCACCTCTATTTCTCCACTTAGTCCTTGTGAATTGCAATTTGACTTCCACTGCTATCACTATGCAGCTGTGCTTTCCAAACTTTTCCATGTCACGGCAGCCAGAGAAAATTACTGTATTTATTTGGTATCCTGAGGACAACATCAAAGTCAATCTAGCTCCTCCCGGCCATGTCAGGAACTTAAGGGGCTAAGTTTTTAGCCCCCTTGCAATCATTCATGCCTCACCAGCCTACCTTGGCATACCAGGGGGGAGGCTGTCTTCCACTGAAACTGGTCTGGCAAAGGACACCAGTGACCTAACTGACAAATGCAATGTCTGCTTCTCTGTCCTCATCCGTTCTATAGCACAGTTTATTGAACATGGAGATTCTATTTAAAATGACCACGATTTGGTCAAGATAATGTGGAATTGGAGGCCAGGAAGTAGGTGGAGATGAGAAGAGCAGGCTACTTTCCTTTCACTGTCTCCTTAATCAAAGCCCAGGTGTATAGGAGACTCAACAGGCAATGCCTGGGAGTCCATGGTCAGATTACGTGGCCAGAGAAGGTCATTTGCCCCAGGCAAAGGGCCCCAGAGTCTTTTTTTTTTTTTTTTTTTTTTTGGCTGCCTCCCGCAGTTTGAGGGATCTTAGTTCCCCAACCAGGGATCAAACCCGTGCCCCCTGCAGTGGAAGCATGGAGTCTTAACCACTGGACCAGTAGGAAAGTCCCAGGGGCCCCAGAGTCTCAACTGACTAAGCAATTGGTAAACTGTGACACTCAAGAACATTTTGTGTATTACTGTACCCCTAGAATGATTTCACAAATTAATTCGAATTCATTAAGATCCTGACCATAGACTATCTGCATATTTCTGAGGAGAGGCCATTTAGGGAGTCTTTGCGTTACAAACCTTAGGATGGTTTTTGTTGTGTGCGTGGTTTAACTTGGGATTGTCCACAGCATCCACGTGTAACTGCTTACCTTACCTTCATGTTGGCTTCATTTTCTCCCAGTTGGCCATTACTCTAATGGTAAAGTTTGGCCTGACAAAAGAGCATTTTCCCACCAAAATAATAGGGGTAAAATGTTAACAACTTGGCTACCTTTACACTATATAGTACGTAGTTGGTGTGTGGTGGGAGGGGGTTTGGGAGACTGACTGGTTAGGTTAAATTCTAAGGTCATTGGTCTCTTCAATTTGCCCTATTATGCCTATTGCCAACCAGGCTGAGGATGCTGGAGTTCACTGCCTTCGAAATCCCTTACCAGAAACCTACCTGCAGAGACTCCTAAAACTCTGTAGGGATTTGTGCTGGTTATTCTCTATTTGCCCTTCCAGATCCCTTCTCACCCATCTCAGCTCTGTTCTGTACCCCTGGACACTAAACCTTTACCAACGGTATGGTCTGGGTTTTCTCACCCTTCAGCTTTGGGTTAGGGTCAGTCACCAGCAGGAAATCTGAGGGCAGGAGGAGAGAGGTGTCAGGGTCACTGTTCTAATTCTTTCCCTCTTGTAACAGTTCTGCCTGGTTACACTCCTCCCCCTAAGGCCATAGCTCCCGTCAGGCTGCCCCTTTACACAGAGCTGGCCCTTACCTGCTGCTAGAAACATCTTTCCCTTTCTTTCCCCTTCAGGCCTAGAGTTAGTAATGACTTCCCAATGTCCCCGGGCACTTCATCGTCTTATTTTATCTTTGTACTGGACTCTCTGACTACACCCTTTATAACTAGTCCCTTCATTAAACTCTTTGTAGTTAAACCCTTTGGGTATATCATCTTTTTCGTGACAAGACCCTAACTGTATGAGGACATGTACAGCTGTATGCCGATGGTTCAGCATTTCAGTGAATATAATTACTATTGTTATTCTATGTTTTCCTCTTAACTTTTTCATTTATTTAGTTATCTACTACTTTAATTCCCTAACATGTTTCAAGGGGTATTATCCTAGTGACGGAGGGACAGGGGGAAGCCAGAAGCTGTTGGCACTAGTAGACACAATTAAAGTGGGTTCTAAACAGCATGGCATGTCATCCATGAGTTGGGTTGAAAAACTTTGAAAACAAAAGTGAAATAAGTACATTAAGTTTTAAGTTACTTCCAGGTGAAATATGATCACATTTTCATCAATGTAATTCTGATGTGTTTATCTTATTTTCCCAACTGTATTGAGAACATTTTGAAACCAGGAATATAGGCTATACTTTTGTCTCCCTTATAAAACTCAGTATTTTCCAGAATAAATACTACAGTGCTACATGATCTAGCTGGTTTAATCTGCAAGTACAGAGGAACCAAGGAAATGAAGGGCCAACTTATCAGTTGTACTCAGATTTTTAACTGTGTGGAGGGTGGTCACCCGGAACCCTCGAATTGTTCAAGTGTCAACTGTATAATGAAGGAAACCAGACCAGAGGAAGAGAGGAGGATTAAAAGAAGGACACAATTAATTTATGAGACCTAGCTACAAAAGGGCAAGGGCAACAGAAAGTGAAGAATGCCAGGTTGGGTGGGTAGGGGGGATGTAATGTCAAGAAATTAGATGGAAAACAATGGGTTTTAAAAGCACAAAAGAAAACAGAAAGTGGTTTTTTTAAAACTATTATAGGCAATTACTTTCTTCTGAATCTTAGAGCATTTGATATTAAATACTGAATGCAGACTAAGGAGTCACCAAAATTTAAGAGAATGTTGTAAAGATATAATAAATGAGTTAATGACATGAAAGTACTCTGGAATTTTTTCAATAACAACATTAGTATAAAAGCAAGATGTTATTTCATGTTAAATTTATAGATTGCATATATGATATACACTCTATGGCCACTGTCTGAAAACACACCTAAGATTAGAAGGGTTGAAGAAACTGGGAAGTCAAAGATTTTCATCTATTATTTCTCATCTTCCATGTCTCTCTATCCCTGACAATATTTAACTACTAGAAAGTTGTAAAGATGATTGATATAGTATTTATTACATGTCTGAGGTCATTGACTGAATACTTTCATATAGAAAGCACAACACGGTGCAATTATTACCCCCCCTTCATTACAAAAAAGGCTTGAATAAACAGGCAGACTTTGTACCTTTCTTGTTCGACATTTTGGTTTGAGCTAACAGCTGAAAAGTCAGGGCTGCATAAAGTTACCATGACCTTCAGCAATATCATCCTCCTTCACATTTTAAATTAGGGGGGTAAAGAGTCTGTTTTAATTTGCAATTCAAGTCCCATCCCTTTTTTTTTGTTAGCATCTTTATTGGAGTATGATTGCTTTACAATGGTGTGTTAGTTTCTGCTTTATAACAAAGTGAATCAGTTATACATATACACATGTTCCCATATCTCTTCCCTCTTGCGTCTCCTTCCCTCCCACCCTCCCTATCCCACCCCTCTAGCTGGTCACAAAGCACCAAGCTGATCTCCCTGGGCTATGCAGCTGCTTCCCACTAGCTATCTATTTTACGTTTCGTAGTATATATAAGTCCATGCCACTCTCACACTTTGTCACAGCTTACCCTTCCCCCTCCCCATATCCTCAAGTCCATTCTCTAGTAGGTCTGCGTCTCCATTCCCATCTTACTCCTAGGTTCTTCATGACCTTTTTTTTTTTTTCTTAGATTCCATATATATGTGTTAGCATACAGTATTTGTTTTTCTCTTTCTGACTTACTTCACTCTGTATGACAGACTCTAGGTCCATCCACCTCACTACAAATAACTCAATTTCATTTCTTTTTATGGCTGAGTAATATTCCATTGTATATATGTGCCACATCTTCTTTATCCATTCATCCGATGATGGACATTTAGGTTGTTTCCATCTCCTGGCTATTGTAAATAGAGCTGCAATGAACATTTTGGTACATGACTCTTTTTGAATTATGGTTTTCTCAGGGTATATGCCCAGTAGTGGGATTGCTGGGTCATATGGTAGTTCTATTTGTAGTTTTTTAAGGAACCTCCATACTGTTCTCCATAATGGCTGTATCAATTTACATTCCCACCAACTGTTCAAGAGTGTTCCCTTTTCTCCACACCCTTTCCAGCATTTACTGTTTCTAGATTTTTTGATGATGGCCATTCTGACGGGTGTAAGATGATATCTCACTGTAGTTTTGATTTGCATTTCTCTAATGATAAATGATGTTGAGCATTCTTTCATGTGTTTGTTGGCAATCTGTATATCTTTGGAGAAATGCCTATTTAGCTCTTCTGCCCAGTTTTGGATGGGGTTGTTTGTTTTTTTGTTATTGAGCTGCATGAGATGCTTGTAAATTTTGGAGATTAATCCTTTGTCAGTTGCTTCATTTGCAAATATTTTCTCCCATTCTGAGGGTTGTCTCTTGGTCTTGTTTATGGTTTCCTTTGCTGTGCAAAAGCTTTGAAGTTTCATTAGGTCCCATTTGTTTAGTTTTGTTTTTATTTCCATTTCTCTAGGAGGTGGGTCCAAAAGGATCTTGCTGTGATTTATGTCATAGAGTGTTCTGCCTATGTTTTCCTCTAAGAGTTTGATAGTTTCTGGCCTTACATTTAGGTCTTTAATCCATTTTGAGCTTATTTTTGTGTATGGTATTAGGGAGTGTTCTAATCTCATACTTTTACATGTAGCTGTCCAGTTTTCCCAGCACCACTTATTGTAGAGGCTGTCCTTTCTCCACTGTATATTCTTGCCTCCTTTATCAAAGATAAGGTGACCATATGTGCGTGGGTTTATCTCTGGGCTTTCTATCCTGTTCCATTGATCTATATTTCTTTCCCATCCCTTTTAAGATCAAATTGGAGTAAGGCAATATCATCATGTACAATGCCCTTATGTAAACAGTTTGTAAACTGTAACAGAGTTATGTAGATAATGGCCTTATTGTTATCACTATTAACAATATTAATATTAAAGTGTGAATAATTTTTAAAAATCACATTAAAAAAAGTCATATACAGTGCCTTAATAAACCGTATGGAGGAAGATGTGTGTGTGTATGCACATTCTAATTGGAATATAACCAGGGATACAGCTGGAGATCCAGCCAATGAAGAAAGAGAGTGAGGCCTGGGCTAGCAAGCTGTCCAGATGTGTTCTACAGAGGGTCATTTTGGGCACCAGTCTGTGAAGTCCAGTCTTTAGTTTGGTAGGCTTAAAATTCAACTTTGCTAGAATAGCAAGGTGACTGGCTTTCTAGAGGCAGCCTGACCAGAATTATGTCATAGAACACTCTAAACATCAGAATATAACTATTAAGCTCATTAGTGAATTCTCTTCCTCTTGGCTAGAATCCAGACCAGTGACTGTCAAACAGAGAAGGAGGTTGGAAGTCGGGTGGTGGAGGATGACCCTCCCTAGTGAGAAGGAGCCTCAGTTTCTCTGGGGAATCTGTTTAAAGCGACTTAAATCCACACTATGCTCCCTTCGTTCCTCCTTCTTACCCAATCCCAGACAGTCTTGTAATTATGATAGCCCCATCCAAGAGGGCATGGTCCCTGATTGAAAATTATGGCTAATATTTCTTATTATTAGAAATAATAATTATTGAGCAAATTACACAACTATATAGGGAAATTTGCTCAATTATATAGGGAAAAAGGTAGAGAATCATTGCCTTAAGCTAAAATTTTCCATGTTTTTCTCAGCATAAGAATCACCTTAGGGCTTCCCTGGTGGCGCAGTGATTGAGAGTCCGCCTGCTGACGCAGGGGACATGGGTTCGTGCCCCGTTCCGGGAAGATCCCACATGCTGCGGAGCAGCTAGGCCCGTGAGCCATGGTCTCTGGGCCTGCGCGTCCGGAGCCTGTGCTCTGCAACGGGAGAGGCCACAACAGTGAGAGGCCTGCGTACCGCAAAAAAAAAAGAATCACCTCAGGGGAGTTCCCTGGAGGTCCAGTGGTTAGGAGTCGGCTCTTTCACCGCTGAGGGCCTGGAATCCGTCCCCTGAAGATTCACTGAGTCATGGGTGGGCCCCACATGATGATGGTATTTAGCAAACTGGCTAGTTTGGGCAATGCTGCTCCAGGCTAACCTCTGTGGGAATCAAATCATTATCATGCAGGCCTCCTTTTTGCTGTTGCTGAATTTTCCAAGGCACCTGTTCCCACTACCCTCCAGGAGACTCTCAGAAATATATCTGCCATTTCTCATGTGGTCCCAACACTTACCCCTTTATGGTAGAAGTGAGGGTCAAAGAGTAAAAACAAAGCAAACTCAAAGTTAACCAGTCAAGCATATACACAGACCCCAGAGGTTAGACCAGCCCTTACTTCTGATTCAAGTACTATATTTCAACCAGCCGGATTCCCCCAACTGATGGACCTTTGGTACTATTCTCTCGATCCCTTGGATGCTGACCACATAAAGACCACCTGGAGCCGTCAATATGACAGATCTCAATATTAAAATGGAAGGAGGGACTTCACTGGTGGCTCAGTGGTTAAGAATCCGCCTGCCAATTGCAGGGGACAAGGGTTGAAGCCCTGGTCTGGGAAGATCCCACATGCCGCAGAGCAACTAAGCCCGTGCGCGACAACTACTGGGACTGCACTCTAGAGCCCGCGAGCCACAACTACTGAAGCCTGCGCTAAAAGAGCCCGTGCTCCACAACAAGAGAAGCCACTGCAATGAGAAGCCAGCGCACTGCAACAGAGTAACTCCCGCTTGCTGCAACTGAAGAAAGCCCGCGTGCAGCAGTGAAGATCCAATGCAGCCAAAACTTAAAAATAAATAAATTTATTAAAAACAAAAAAACAGTATGGCACTGGCACAACAGACAGGTAGATCAATGGAACAGAATAGAGACCCTTTGCCTGTCTATTCCATCACTACTCCCATTCTCTGCGCCATGCCCAAGTGGCTGAGTGCTGCCAGAGAAAGCCACTCTTGGTATCACCATAGCCCCAACCGTGCCATCTGTCACATTTACAGAGTTTCTCTAGTCAGTTCATGTTCTTACTCTCCAGTGTGGTTACTTCAAACTTTTCCCATTCTCTCTAAAACCTCCCACCTCTTCCACTTCCTATTCTCAGTTGATGATGTCACTTTGTGCTCAGCAGAATGGGCCACCCAAAGATGTCCATGCCCTAATCCCTAGAACCTGTGAATATGTTACATTACATGGTAAAAGGGACTTTGCAGATGTAATTACGATTATAAGTCTTACAATAGAAAAATTATCCTGAATTGTCCAGGTGGGCCCAATTTAATCACATTCTCCTTAAAAACAGAGAACTTTCTCCAGCGGAGGCAAAGAGATGTGGCAGAGAAGTAAGAAAGATTCCAGTTGTGAGAAGGATTCAACATGCTGTGGCTAGCTCTGGGACAGATGCCTCTGCTGCCAAAGGTGACCCCCCGCCCTGCACCCCCCAGCTGAGAGCCAGCAGGGAAATGGAAACCTTTGTTCTGCAAGCTGAAAGAACTAGATTCTGCTAATGACCTGAGGAGTTTGGAAGCCTGCCAGAACCTGCTGAAACTTGGAGCAGAGAAACCAACAGACCAGCAGAGCTGTGAGCTAATACATTTGTGTTATTTCAAGCTAGTAAGTTTGTGATCATTTGTTACAGCAACAATAGAAAACTAATACACACCTCCTGACTCACAGAAAAATGGAAGCATCCAAAGGGGTGAGTTCAGGGCATCCCTGGTGGCGCGGTGGTTGAGAGTCTGCCTGCCGATGCAGGGGACACGGGTTTGTGCCCCAGTCCCGGAAGATCCCACATGCCGCGGAGCGGCTGGGCCTGTGGGCCATGGCCGCTGAGCCTGCGCGTCCAGAGCCTGTGCTCCGCAACTGGAGAGGCCACAACAGTGAAAGGCCCGCGTACCGCAAAAAACCCCCAAAAAACCAAAAAAAAAACGAAGGGGTGAGTTCAAATTTCTACACGCAGTCTACAAACATAACTGTGTCACTCCCATGCTTCTCTTTCTTCCTTTTTCCCTCTTGTTGTTTTGGACTAGCTGTTCTTTCTCATCTCCCAGGCCATTCCTTCCATCTGTTCTGAATACCATCTCCTCTTGACTTCTGAACTTTGACTATTGATTATCCTCCCCATTGTCTCCTTCCTCAACCCCTTTACTGATTCCTTCCCATCAGCAGTCAATTGTAGAAAGTTTTCCTCACCTCAGAAAGGAAACCTATACTATTAGCCCTCATTTCCCACCAACCCAAGTTTATTTTACAAATTTATTCTGATAATGCTTTAGCACCCTTTATGGATCAGCCCTCCAGGAAGACAGCTCACTGGCCTGCTGCTGAACCCAACTCTTTTTCACTCCCACTCAACCAGGATTCCACTCAACATAGCATAACCAAACTCCCTCTGGCTAAGGCTAACAAAGACCTCTATGTTACCAAATCCAATGGACTTTTACATCTTCATTTTACCTGCGCTCTCAGGAGCATTTGATATATTATAGATGTGGCCATCCTACCTTTCTCAAAAAGTCTTTTCCTTGTTTTCCTGGATACTGCACTCTTCTGGTCTTCTTCCTATTGCTCTAGTTATGAATTTACAGCATCATCTGCAGTGTTCTTCTTTACCAAACCTAAAATTTTGGACTCTTAGACACTCTGTATTCTCTTTCCAGGCCATCTCATGTTTTCCTATGGCTTGCTTTTTTTTTTTTTTAAATGAGGTATAATTGATTTACAGTATTATATTAGTTTCAGGTGTACAGCACAGTGATTCACTATTTTTGTAGCTTATACTCCATTTATAGTTATTATAAAATATTGGATATATTCCCTGTGCTGTACAATATATCCTTGTTGCTTATTTATTTTGTACATAGTAGTTTGTATCTCTTAATCCACTACTCCTGTCTTGCCCCTATCCTTTCCCTCTCCACACTGGTGAATAGTCTATATAGAGTTTGTTCTCTATATAGACTATTTCTGTCTTGTTGTATTCATTCTTTTGTTTTAATTTTTAGATTCCACATATAAATGATAACATACAGTATTTGTCTTTCTGTATCTTACTTATTTTTACTAAGCATAATACCTTCCAGGTCCATCCCTGTTGTTGTAAATGGCAAAAGTTCATTCCGTTTAATAGCTGAGTAGTATTCCATTTTATATGTATACCACGTCTTCATATCCATTCATCTGTTGATGGACACTTAGGTTGCTTCGATATCTTGGCAATTATAAATAATGCTGCTATGAACATTGGGGTGCGTGTATCTTTTCAAATTAATGTTTTAATTTTCTTCAGATATATGCCCAGGAGTAGAATTGCTAGATCATACGGTAGTTCTATTTTTAGTTTTTTGAGGAGCCTACATATTGTTTTCCACAGTGGCTGCACCAATTGACATTCCCACCAACTGTGCCCAAGGGGTCCCTTTCCTCCACATCCTCACCAACATTTTTTATTTGTGTTCTTTTTGATGACAGCCCTTCTGACAGGTGTGAGGTGATATCTCATTGTGGTTTCAATTTGCATTTCTCTGATGATTAGTGATTTTGAGAATTGTTTCATGTGCCTGTTGGGCATTGGTATGCCTTCTTTGGAAAAATGTCTGTTCAGACCTTCTGCCCAGTTTTTTCTATTTCTGATATTCAGTACTATGAGCTGCTTAGATATTTTCAACATCAACCCCTTATTGTTCAGATAACTTACAAATATTTTCTACCCTTCAGTATGTTGTCTTTTTGTTGTCAATTGTTTCCTTTGCTGTGCAAAAGCTTTTAAGTTTAATTAGGTCCCATTTGTTTACTTTTTCTTTTGTTTCATGTGCCTTAGGTGACAGATCCAAAAAAATATTGCTACAATTTATGACAAAGTCTGTTCTGCCTGTGTTTTTTCCTAAGAGTTTTATGCTTTCCAGTCTACCATTTAGGTCTTTAATCCATTTTGAGTTTATTTTTGTATATGGTATGAGAAAATGTTCTAATTTCATTCTTTTACATGTAGCTGTCCAGTTTTCCCAGCGCCACTTATTGAAGAGACTGTCTTTCCTCCATTGTATATTCTTGCATGCTTTGTCATAGATAAGTTGACCGTAAGTCGTGGGTTTATTTCTGGGGTCTCTATTCTGTTCCATTGATCTATGTGTCTGTTGTGCAAGTACCATAGTGTTTTTTTGTTTTTAATAAATTTATTTATTTATTTTTAATTTTTGGCTGCATTGGATCGCTGCTGCACACGGGCTTTCTTCAGTTACAGCAAGCAGGAGCTACTCTTTCTTGTGGTGTGCGGGCTTCTCATTGCAGTGGCTTCTCTTGTTGCAGAGAACAGGCTCTAATAGTGCAGACTTCAGTAGTTGTGGCTCACAGGCTCTGGAGTGCAGGCTCAGTAGTTGTGGCACATGGGCTTAGTTGCTCTGTGACATGTGGGATCTTACCGGACCAGGGCTCAAACCTGTGTCCCCTGCACTGACAGGCAGATTCTTAACCACTGCACCACCAGGGAAGCCCCAGTACCATACTGTTTTGATTGATGTAGCTTTGTAGTATAGTCTGAAGTCAGGGAGCATGGTACCTCCAGCTCTGTTCTTCTTTCTCAAGATTGTTTTGACTATTCGGGATCTTTTGTGCTTCCATATACATTTTAAAATTATTTTTTCTAGATCTCTGATAAATGCCATTGGTATTTTGAAAGGGGTTGCAATGAATCTGTAGATTGCCTTGGGTAGCTACTATGGTCATTTTAACAATTATTAATTTTTCCAATCCATGAACACAGTGCATCTTTCCATCTGTTTGTGTTGTCTTCAATTTCTTTCATCATTATCTTACAGTTTTTTTTTGGCCACACTGCATGGCATGCAGGATCTTAGTTCCCTGGCCAGGGATCAAATCCATGCCCCCTGCATTGGGAGCATGGAGTCTTAACCACTGGACCACCAGGGAAGTCCCATCTTAAGTTTTCTAAGTACAGTTAGAATTATTCCTAGGTATTTTATTCTTTTTGATGAGATTGTAAATGGGATTGTTTCCTTAATTTCTCTTTCTTGTAGTTGTTAGTTTTAGAAATGCAACTGATTTCTGCATATTAATTTTGTATCCTTCAATTTTACTGAATTCATTGATGAGCTCTAGTATTTTTTTGGTGGCATCTTGACAATTTTCTGTGTATAGTATCATGTCATCTGCAGTGACTGTTTTACTTCTTCCTTCCTAATTTTGATTCCTTTTTTAAAAAAAAAAAATTACAGTTACCCTGGGCTTCCCTGGCGGTGCAGTGGTTGAGAGTCTGCCTGCCAATGCAGGGGACACAGGTTCGGCCCCTGGTCCAGAAAGATCCCACATGCAGTGGAGCAACTAAGCCTGTGTGCCACAACTACTGAGCCTATGAGCCACAACTCTAGAGCCCATGAGCCACAACTACTGAGCTCGTGTGCTGCAACTACTGAAGCCCGTGTGCCTAGAGCCCATGCTCCACAACAAGAGAAGCCACCGCAATGAGAAGCCCATGCTCCACAACAAGAGAAGCAACCGCAGTGAGAAGCCCATGCACTGCAATGAAGAGTAGCCCCCTTTAGCCACAACTAGAGAAAGCCCACGTGCAACAACGAAGACACAATGGAGCCCCCCAAAAAATTACAATTTCCTTTATTGCTGTTTGCTTTGATTATTGTATCACTTGGCTATTGCTGCATAACAAGTGTCCTTAATTCAAATGGTTTAATATAATGCCTTTATTTTTTTTTTTAGTTTTTATTGAAGCATAGTTGATTTACAGTTTTACAATGTTGTGCTAATTTCAGGTGTACAGCAAAGCGATTCATGTGTGTGTGTGTGTGTGTGTGTGTGTGTGTGTGTGTGTATTCTTTTTTAGATTTTCTTTCATTATAGGTTATTACAAGATAATGAGTATAGTTCCCTGTGTATACAGTAGATCCTTTATTTATTTATTTATTTATTTATTTATCTTTGGCTACATTGGGTCTTCATTGCTGTGCATGGGCTTTCTCTATTTGCGGCGAGCAGGGGCTACTCTTTGTTGTGGTGCACGTGCTCTCATTGTGGTGGCTTCTCTTATTGTGGAGCATGGGCTCTAGGGGCGTGAGCTTCAGTAGTTGCAGCACGTGGGCTCAGTAGCTGTGGCTTGCGGCTCTAGAGCGCAGCCTCGGTAGTTGTGGCACACGGGCTTAGTTGCCCCGTGGCATGTGGGATCTTCCCAGACCAGGGCTCGAACCCATGTCCCCTGCACTGGCAGGCAGACTCTTAACCACTGTGCCACCAGGGAAGTCTCTACAGTAGATCCTTGTTGGTTATCTATTTTATATATAGTAGTGTGTATATTTTCAATTTGGATTCCTTCTATTTCTTTTTTTGTCTGGTTGCTGTGGCTAGGACTTCCAATACTATGTTGAATAAAAATAGTGAAAGTGGGCATCCTTGTTTGTTCTTGTTCTTAGAGGAAAAGCTTTCAGCTTTTCACTGTTAAGTATCATGTTAACTGTCAGCTTATCATATATGGCCTTTATTATGTTGAGTTATGTTCTCTATATACCACTTTGTGTAGAGTGTGTGTGTGTGTATGTGTAGAGTTTCTATCATAAATCGATGTCGAATTTTTTCAAAAATTTTTTCTGCATCTACTGAGATGATCATATGATTTTTATTTTTAAATTTATTAATGTGGTGTATCACATTGATTTATTTGCAGATACTGAACCATTCTTGCATCCCTGAGATAAATCCCAATTGATCATGGTGTATTATCCTTTTAATGTACTGTGGGATTTGGTTGGCTAATACTTTGTTGAGAATTTTTGTATCTATGTTCATCAGTGATATTTGCCTGTAATTTTCTTTCTTTCTTTTTTTTTGATATATTTGTTTGATTTTGGTTATCAGGGTGATGCTGGTCTCGTAGAATAAGTTTGGAAGCATTCCTTCCTCTACAATTGTTCTACAATTGTTTGGAATAGTTTGAGAAAAATAGGGTTAGCTCTTCGGTAAATGCTTGGGAGAATTCACCTGTGAAGCCGTCTAGCCTTGGACTTTTGTTTGGGAGTTTTTTGTTGTTGTTGTTTTTTAATTGGGGTATAGTTGCTTTACAATGTTGTGTTAGCTTCTACTGCACTGCAAAATGAATCAGCCATACATATACATATATCCCCTCTCTTTTGGGTTTCCCTCCCATTTAGGACACCACAGTGCATTAAGTAGAGTTCTCTGTGCTATACAGTATGTTCTCATCAGTTGTCTATTTAATACATAGCATCAATAGCATATATGTGTCAATCCCAATCTCCCAATTCCTCCCACCCCACCCCTTTCCCCCTTCATATCCATACATTTGTTCTCTATGTCCGTGTCTCTATTTCTGCTTGGCAAATAAGGTCATCTATGCCATTTTACTAGATTCCACATGTATGCATTAATATACAATATTTGTTTTTCTCTTTCTGACTTACTTCACTCTGTATGATACTCTCTAGATCCAACCACGTCTCTACAAATGACCCAATTTCATTCCTTTTTATGGCTGAGTAATATTCCATTGTATATATGTACCACATCTTCTTTATCCATTCCTCTGTTGATGGACATTTAGGTTGCTTCCATGTCCTGGCTTTTATAAATAGGGATGCTATGAACATTGTAGTGCATGTGTCTTTTTGAATTATGGTTTTCTCTGGGTATATGCCCAGTAGTGGGCCTGCTGGGTCATAGTGTTGTTCTATTTTTAGTGTTTTAAGGAACCTCCATACTGTTTTGTTGGGAGTTTTTAAATTACTGATTCAATTTCATTACTGGTAGTTGGCCTGTTCATATTGTCTATTTCTTCCTGATTCAGTCTTGGGAGATTGTACATTTCTAGGAATTTGTCCATTTCTTCTAGGTGGTCCATTTTATTGGCATATAGTTGTTCATAGTAATCTCTTATGATGCTTTGTGTTTCTATGGTGTCCATTGTAATTTCTCCTTTTTCATTTCTGATTTTATTGATTTGGGCCCTCTTCTTTTCTTGATGAGTCCAGCTCAAGGTTTATCAATTTTATGTTTTCAAAGAACCAGCTCTTAGTTTTACTGATCTTTTCTTTTCTTTCATTCTTTCTTTCTTTTCTTTTTCTTTCTTTCTTTCTTTCTTTCTTTTTCTTTCTTTTTCTTTCTTTCTTTCTTTCTCTCTTTCTCTCTCTCTCTTTCTTTCTTTCTTTCTTTCTCTCTTTCTTTCCTTCTTTCCTTTTTTTCTTTGTCACTATTTCATTAATTTCTGCTCTGATCTCTATGATTTCTTTCCTTCCACTAACTTTGTTTTGTGTTTGTTCTTTTTCTAATTAATTTACGTGTAGGGTTAGGTTGTTTATTTGAGATTTTTCTTGTTTCCTGAGGTAGGCTTGTATCACTATAAACTTCCCTATTAGAACTGCTTTTGCTGCATTCCATAGATTTAGGATTATTGTGTTTTCATTTTCATTTGTCTCTAGGTATTTTTTTATTTCTTGTTTGATTCCTTCAGTGATTCATTGGTTGTTTAGTAGCATATTGTTTAGCCTCCATGTGTTTTTATTATCTACATTTTTTTGTTATTCTTAGTTGATTTCTAGTCTCATCACGTTGTGGTTGGAAAAAATGTTTGGTATAATTTAAATTTTCTTAAATTTACCAAGGCTTGTTTTGTTTTGTGGTCTAGTATGTGGTCTGCCCTGGAGAATGTTCCATGTGCACTTGAAAAGAATGTGTATTCTGCTGCTTTGGGATGGAATGTTTTATATATATATGCCTATTTGTTTTAATGTGTCATGTTGTGTTTCCTTATTGATTTTCTGTCTGAATGATCTGTCCATTGATGTAACTGGGGTGTTAAATTCCCCTCCTATTATTGTTTTGCCATTGATTTCTCCCTTTATGTCTGTTAATATTTGCCTTATGTATTTATGTGCTCCTAACTTGGGTGCATATATATTTACAATTGTTATATATTCTTCTTGGATTGATCCCTTGATCATTATGTGATGTCTTTCATTGTCTCTTGTTACAGTCTTCATTTAAAAGTCTATTTTGTCTTGATATAAATATTGCTACCCTGACTTTCTTTTGATTTCCATTTGCATATTGCATCTTTTTCCATCCCTTCCCTTTCAGTCTCTGTGTGTCTTTAGATCTGAAGTGAGTCTCTTGTAGGCAGCATATAGATAGGTCTTGCTTTTTTTATCCATTCAGTCACCCTAAGTTTTTTGTTTGTTTGTTTTTTAGAATTCTCACTTCTCTTTAATCACTGAGTTTCAGATTTTACAAATAATCTTAGAACAATTCAGGTAACTAAGGTTTTGGGGGGAAACAGTTCTTACTTGTACATGAAAAACTACTACATGCTACATTTTTCTGTAACTAACTCCATTGGCTGGATTAACAAACATTGTCACAGAAACACAGAATTTTTTTAAAGCCATAGATCACTGCATATATATTCACAAAAAGCCATAAACAAACATGCATTTCTCCTTACTAGGAGAACTTAATTAGGTGTTTGAACATTAAGTCAGTGATGATTCTAAAACATAATGAAATTCTAAGTTAAGCCTTTATGTTTATTTTGAAACCCATATTCGTAGGCAACTGTGACCAAAGCAAACTTCTTCTTTTTTTTTTTGCGGTATGCGGGCCTCTCACTGTTGTGGCCTCTCTCGTTGCGGAGCACAGGCTCCAGACGCACAGGCTCAGCGGCCATGGCTCACGGGCCCAGCCACCCGGCAGCATGTGGGATCCTCCTGGACCAGGGCACGAACCCACGTCCCCTGCATCGGAAGGCAGACTCTCAGCCACCGCGCCACCAGGGAAGCCCACCCTAAGTTTTTTGATTGGGACATTTAGTCATTTACACTTAGAGTAATTACGGATAGGTTGTATTTAATCTCATTTAGTTAATTGTTTTCTGGTTGTTTTTGTAGTTCTTTGCTGGTTCTTTCTTTTTCTCTTGCCCTCTTCATGATCTTTTCTTTAGTGTTATGTTTGAATTCCTTTCTCTTTATTTTTTATGTCTCTATATTAGGTTTTTGGTTCATGGTTACCATGCGGTTTATATATAGCAATCTTTATATATACGTGATTATTTTAAGTTGCTGATGTCTTAATTTCAAATGCGCTGTAACAACTCTCCATTTTTACTTTCCTCCCCCCATCATTACTGGTTTTGACATCATATTTTACATCTTTTTGTTTTGTGTATCCCTTAACTGCTTATCACAGATATAAATGGTTTTACTACTTTTGTCTTTTAACCTTCCTGCTAATTTTGCACATGATTAATTTACTACCTTTTCTGTATATTTGCCTTTACCAATGAGGTTTTTCTTTTTTGTAATTTTCATGTTTCTAGTTGTAGCCTTTTCTTTTTCACTTAGAGGAATCCCTTTAACCTTTCTTGTAAAGCTGGTTTGATGGTGCTGAACTCTTATCTTTTACTTACCTGTAAAACTTTTTTTTTTAATTTTAGAATTTTTTTTTTTTATACAGCAGGTTCTTATTAGTTATCCATTAAATACATATTAGTGTATATATGTCAATCCCAATCTCCCAATTTATCACCCCCCCCACCCCGCTTATCTGTAAAACTTTTGATCTCTCCATCCAATCGGAAAGAAAGCCTTGCTTGGTGGATTATTCTTGGTTGTATGTTTTTCCCTCTCATCACTTTAGATATGTTGTGCCATTCCCTTCTGGCCAGCAGAGTTTCTGCTGAAAAATCAGCTGATAGCCTGATGGGAGCTCCCTTGCTTTATTGCTTTTCCCTTGCTGCTTTTAATATTCTCTCTTTATCTTTAATTTTTATCATCTTAAATACAGTGTGTCTTGGTATGTTCCTCCTTAGGTTGATCCTGTTTTGCCCTCTCTGTGCTTCCTGGACCTGGATGTCTGCTTTCTTTCCCAGGTTATGTAAGTATTCAGCTATTATGTCTTCAAATATGTTCTCAGTCCCTTTCTCTCTCTCTCCTCTTTCTGGGACTCCTATAATGTAAATGTTAGTATGCTTGATGTTGTGCCAGAAGTCTCTTAAACTGTCCTCATGTCCTTTTTTAATTTTTTTAAAATTTTTAAAAAAAATTTTATTTATTTATTTGGCCGTGCGGCATGTGGGATCTTAGTCCCCCCACCAGGGATCGAACCCGCGCCCCCTGCATTGGAAGCAAGGAGTCTTAACCACTGGGCCACCAGGGAAGTCCCCTCATGTCCTTTTATTCTTTTTTCTGTTCAACCTCAGTGATTTCCACAGCTCTGTCTTCCAGCTCGCTGATACATTCCTCTGTATCATTTAATCTACTTTTGATTCCTTCTAGTTTATTTTTCATTTCAGTTATTGTATTCTTTATCTCTCATTCTTCTTTATATTTTCTAACTCTTTGTTAAAAACTCCTAATTTCTCACTCTGTTCATCCATTTTTCTCCTGAGTTCTCTGATCATCTTTACAGTCATCACCTTGAACTCTTTATCAGGTAGACTGCTTATCTCCATTTCACTTAGATTTTCTTTTGGGCCTTTATCTTGTTGCTTCATTTGGAACATTGTCACCTCATTTTCCAAGTTGCTATTTTTACTTCTGTGTATCTGGTAGGTTGGTTACATTTCCAGACCTTGGAGAAGCTGCTGTTTGGAGGAGGTGTCCTATGCATCCCAGCAGCGCACTGCCCCCTGGTAACCAGAGCTATATGCTCTAGGGATGCTCCCTATGTTGGGCTACATAGGTCCTTCTCTTGTAGTGGGCTGACTACTGTGGGAAGTTTGGTAGGGTGGCTGGCCCCCTGTCCGGTTGGTTGCCAGGCCCTGCCTTGTGCGGAGGCTGCCAGCTGCTGTTTGGGGGGGCCAGGTCACAAGTCGGCTAGCTATGGAACCTCGGTGGCTAGCTCGTGGTGGGCAGAGCTAGGTTCTGTAGTGCGTGGTTGTGGGGCTGGACTTCCCAAATATAGTGTTGGCGGTGGGTAGGACCAGTTCCTGACACAGCTGGCTGCAGGTTCTGGGGTTTCCCAAAGCTGGTGCTGGCCCACTGGTGAGTGGGGCTGGAGCCTCGGGTGTCTGAGGAGTCCAAGTATCTCAGACCTGGTGTTGGCCTGCTGGTGGGTGGCCCCAGGCCCCAGGGAGGTCCCAGGACTAGTGCTGGCTCACTGGTGTGTGGAACTGGGTACCACACACCTCTAGCTGCAGGGCCCTGGGTGTTCCAAAGCTGGTTTCAGTCCGCTGCCGGGTGGGGCTGGATCTTGGGGCTGCTGGCTAAAAGGCGCAAGGTGTCCCAGAGCTGGTGGGCATGGCCGGGGCCTGGGGGTTTCCAGGGTTGGTGCGTTGGCTGGGTCCTGACAAGTCAAGCTGCAGGGCTGCACTGGTCCTGGGGCCAGTGTCTGCCTGCTTCTGTGTGAGGTCGTGGCCCAGAGATCCCAGGACTGGTGGGTTGCCCACTTGGGTGTATGAGTCTTGACTGTACTGTGTGTGACTCCACTCCTCCTACCCATCTCATTGCTGTTTCTTTCTTTATATCTTTAGTTGTACAAGATCTTTTCTGGTAGATTCTGGGTTTTCTCATCAAACGTTGCTCTCTAAATATTTGTAATTTTGGTATGTCCATGAGAGGAGGTGAGCTCAGGGTCTTCCTACTCTGCCATCTTTGCCAAGGTCTCCTGTGGCTTTCTTGTCTACATGCTGACTCTTCCCAAATTTATATCTGCAGTTCTTGGCTCTTTTCTGAGTTCCAGACTACTATCATCAGCTCCCCACTTGACATCTCCAGTTATACATGTCAGATCTCAAAGTCATCATGTTTAAATATAATTCATCATCTTCCTTCACAAACCTGTTCTTATCTTGGCATTCCTTGTCCTGGTATAAGGGCACTACCATCCATCCACCCAAGTGCTCAAGTAAACAAAAAAAGTAGGAGTCATCTTTGGCTCCATCCCCATATCCAATTGATCTGCAAGTTCTGTCCATTATGCTTCAAATCTGCTCTACCTTCTACATTCCCATCACTACTCTCCTAACACAGACCACGGCCGTTTCACACCCGGACTGTGGCAAAACTGCGTATTGCTGTCCCTACACCCTCCTCATTTTCCTCCAGTCCAGAAACAGCATGGACAGTAATGTTAATAAAATGTGGCAAACAGTACATTTCATTTACTCTTCTGAATACCCAAAACACTTCCATTTAATATAGAACATTTGTATAGATAGTCTAGTAGTACTAACTCTAAAAAAGCCCAAGGATTTTCATTAGTAGAAAAATATAAAAATATTAAACTAAATTGCTCCCCAATCAAGAACTAGACTCCAGATTTCAGAGAGACCAAGTTCAATGCACACACATACAGGTACAAGCATATATATATATTTTTGGCACATCTTCCAGCCACTAAAATAATAATCTTGAGGAAAGAGCATATGATATAGTGCTAATTTTTTAAAAAAATCAGAATAAGAATAATTTGTATGCTGTTGTTGAAATTATCTTAAACAATGGAAATCTAAGGGAAGGAGACTGGACACCAAAATGTTAACAGTGTTTACATTTTTTCTTCATTTTCCAATAGCAGCATAATATGGTACTATTACCTTATTTTATTTTATTTTATTGGGAGTTCACACAGGTTAAGGGCTCGATAAGCCCAGCTACGAGAAGCTGAGGAAGACAGAGATGGGGAAATAAAAGGACTCTGTGGATATCTATGGGACATTTCTCCCTGTTCATTCTAGCAAATCTTGTACGTCATGACCCTGGGGCTTATACTGCCATAAAAATGTTCAAATAGTCAAATCCAGTCACTACATACAAACACGCAATTTTAATTTTGAGAAGTATTTGTCAAGGCATTGATGCAATTCTGTTCCTTAGGCCTAAATTAATATTCTTTTATTGTGAGATTTCCATTGTGTTGTTCCAGCCATTTTGTGTTTCAAGACCAGAGCAGGAGATTTTTTATTAATTATTTTTAGAGAGACTCATCCCTTTTCTGCACAGCTCAAAGTGGTCTTCGATTTTTTTTGTTTGTTTGTTTGTTTTTTGGTCTTCGATTTAACACCACTTGGAAGGCAGGAAGGAGGGAAAAATTGTTTAGATTGAGTCCAAGAACAGAAAATTGTTATACCAAAAAAACTTTCCCCTTTAAAAAAATGAAGTGAGTAAGCAGTGGGGAACTCACATTAGAGCATGTTTCAATGTCAGTGTTTAACGTGTCACAACATTTGGCTCATCTTGGCAAATCATGAAATTTTTCTAATTCCTAAGGTATCATTAAACAGCTGTTGTTTTTTCCCTAAATTATAATAACTCTGCCCCCTCCCCAACCAGGACTGTCTAGGTTTCAATAGCCTAGATTTTCAGTGCAATGGTGTCAATTTCACTTTGGAATCCTTTCAGAGATTATGGACGTCCACTTCTCATGTGGGGGTATGAACATGCAAGAAATGGTCAAGAGTTTGCTGTTCGTGAAAAGACTCAGCTATAGCGGCATCTGGACAACACACTTTCAAAACGGGGTTATTTCATAATTGCATCGGCTCAACTCCGACTGCGCTGGACCTTGTCAGTTTATTGTTGGCTCCACAATTTCATGCTCCAGGGTGGCAAGAACTGCCCTGCTTGGCCAGCCTGGAGAAGGCTTGGTGAATTCCTGCAGCCGTGGCTCCATTTCTTGCTGCCCACGATTGGCATGGCATTGGAGTGAAGTCCATTTGGCCTGTGACTGGACCTCTTATTAGTCACAGGCAAAAAGTCCACTGAGGTCCCCAGGAAAAATAAGATGGAATCCAGGTGATAAGGTCTTAACCTCTTCTTGTGTGCTTGGTCTAGTTTCACTTGCTCCCAGGGTGCCGCATGCAGAGGCCTTGCATCAACGGCCCTTCACACCACAGCTCCTAGCATGAAAGAGCCGGGCCTGACGCCTCAGCTCCAAGACCGTGTGCAGAAGCGCCGCGCACAACACTCAGTGTGGATGCAATTTAAGGAATAGTGGCCAAAAGCATGAACTTTAGGGCCAGAAGACCCTGGTTTTATGCCCCAATGATGCCACTTACTTTTTTTTTTTTTTTTTTTTGGTCACATGGTTTTAGTTCCCTGACCAGGGATTGAACCTGGGCCCTCAGCAGTGAGAGTGCAGAGTCCTAACCACTGGACTGCCAGGGAATTCCCATGATACTACTTACTTGAATGTGATCTCCAGAAAATGACAATCTCTCTTTTCTTTGGTTACCTTATATGTAGAGAAGGGCATTATGAGTACCTATCTCAGATTGTTGCTGAAATTGTTAAATGAGATAATATAGGTAAAGCAATTTGCACAGTCCCCGGCATACAATAAGTACTCAATAAATGGTAGGTGTTTGCTCTTTGGATGGACCTGGCACAGAATAAATATCTGAAACCCCAAATTCAGAGGGTGATCAGCCTTAATCTCTATTGTTCTGGGTGTTATTATCTCTCCAACTGGACAGTAAGCTTCCTTATGTCATGGACTCGTATTACTGCCTTCTCAGTTGTAATTTTGCTTGTGGTGTTGTTTTTGATTTCAAAAGTAATATGTCTTATTGAAAAATAGTCCAGAAATACTAGTTTCCCCCTCACATTCTTACCTTGTATACAGTTGCCCTCAGTATCTGCAGGGTATTGGTTCCAGGACCCTGGTGGATACCAAAATCCATGGATGCTCAAATCCCTTGTATTAAATGGCAAAGATTTTGCATATAACCTATGCACACCCTCCTATATACTTTAAATCATCTTTAGATTACTTATAATATCTAATACAATGTAAATGCTATCTAAATAATTGCTGGCATTGCAAATTAAAGTTTTGCTTTTTGGAATTTCCTGGAATTTTTTTCTGAATATTTTCTATCTTGGTTGAATCGGAGGCTACAGACCCTGCAGATACAGAGGGCTGACTGTATCTCATTGCAAGAGGTAATATATAGTTTGATTCTGGATTTTGGGGGGGGAAGTTGTTTTTTTTTTAAACCTGTCTTCCTTCTTTTTTAAAAAATGTTTTCTTTTTGGCTACCTTGGGTCCTAGTTGCTACGTGTGGGCTTTCTTCTAGTTGCGGCCAGAGGGGGCTGCTCTTAGTTGCAGTGTGCGGGCTTCTCATTGTGGTGGCTTTTCTTGTTGCAGAGCATGGGCTTTAGGCATGCAGGCTTCAGTAGTTGTGGCTCACGGGCTCTAGAGCACAGGCTCAGTAGTTGTGGCGCATGGGCTTAGTTGCTTCACAGCACGTGGGATCTTCCTGGACCAGGGCTTGAACCCGCATCCCCTGCATTGGCAGGCGGATTCTTAACCACTGCGCCACAAGGGAAGCCCTGGGAAGTTATGGGTTTTATTTTTGCTTTTTAAATTTTATTTATTTATTTATTTTTGGCTGTATTGGGTCTTCATTGCTGTGCGTGGGTTTTCTCTAGTTGTGGCAAGTGGGAGCTACTCTTCGTTGCGGTGCACGGGCTTCTCATTGCGGTGGCTTCTCTCGTTGCAGAGCTCGGGCTCTAGGTGCGCAGGCTTCAATAGTTGTGGCACGTGGGCTCAGCAGTTGTGGCACACAGTCTTAGTTGCTCCGCGGCATGTGGGATCTTCCTGGTTCAGGGATCGAACCCGTGTCCTCTGCATTGGCAGAAGGATTCTTAACCACTGTGCCACCAGGGAAGTCCCGGAAGTTATGTTTGATTCATAAAAATTGTGTGTGTGTGAATATATTTCTCATCAGCTCATATTTTTCACTTAACACAGAGTTTTCTAAGAGCCTATGGAACTATTTTATTCTTTTTTTTTCCATTGCCTATATAGTATCTCATAACATGGGATTACTTCACTATTAGTTTGTTCTTTGAGGCTTGTTCATTCATTTATTTCACTCACTGAATAATTACATGCCAGGCACTGGACCCTGGGAAAATTATAAATAGTACTGCTCTAAACATCCTTAGGTAATTTTTTTAAAAAAAGCAAACATTCCCATTGCTGAGACATATGTTTAGAAGATGCACATGGTGATTCTTAGACAAACAATGTGGGCACAAAATGAGAACTCAATAACCATTTGTTGCTTGAGTCAATGACTTAGGTACATCTAGAGTACGAGTTATTATAAGAGCAGATAAGTACTACAGATATGTATGTTTTCCTAACTTAACCAGTATGTTGTATCATACCAAAGAAATATCTGTAAAACTCGCTTTACAGCATGTACTGGTTTAGGAAAAAAACTGACAGGAACACAACTGTCAGCCCTATCTCTCCTTTAGAACATTCAGCATTATTATTTTCGGAAGGTGATTAATCAGGGACTTAGTAAACTTTGATATATTGTATGAACAAAAAGTTCAGTTGAAAAAAAAATCACCTCTTTCCATGAGACAATCAATCAATGTTTTTCAAAACATGGAAATTAAGATGAATAATTTGCTTTCTCATATGTTGATAATGAGTAGAATGGAAAAACTTCATGGAACTCAATCACAATTATATTATTCAATATTACATTTACTGGGGTATATTTAAGTGGTATAATAAAATCACGTAATTATTTATTTCACAATATTTAAACTGAGACATAATAGTAACTGCAAATTTAAAACTACCCATTAAACAGCCTCTCATACAGACAGTGACCTTTGTATGATAGAGCTGCAGGATTTACATCTGCAACAAGACACATAGGATGGGAGGCCTTCTTTTGAGCTTTTTGACTTCATCCATGTACACAGACCCCCAAAGCCCACAGTATCATTTTCTGAGATCTGTAGAAAATCCTACTTAAACATATCTCCATAATGCCTGAACATTTGGGTCATAAAGTAGGGAGTAGGTGGGATATTCACTCAAACTTTCCTGTGGCTACACATTTGAATCTAGTCCTTCTGTGTTACCAGCGGACAGGACACCCAAGCCTCTGATTACATCTGTGATGGTCTATAAAAACTGTTGGTTTGAATTTCTATTTACTTTACATCCTAGCAAACCAATCCATTTGCTAGTGCCTTCTGGGCAAAATGCCTGGGTTTTGTAAAAAACGAACTCCTATTGAAAAGGAAACATAAACCCAAGTAAAATAAATTTCAATTGTTGGTGTTCTGGGTTGTTACCTTTCTGTACCTTGATGTACATTTTCCACAACAATGATGTTGAACCTCTGGTTAACTCAGGAGCGTTTTCATTTCAGGGAAACTCCTGTAGTGACATCATACAGTTGTCCGTTTTGGGACTGTCCTGCAAGTTTTTTTGTGTGTTTTTTGTGTGTTTTTTTTTCTGTTACCATCCCGTTGAATTATCATAAACAGATGGTTGTTTACCTCCATGATTTCTGCACTGGGCACCCAGACATGTCTCTTGATTATTTTTGTTGACTATATGTAATCACCCATAAGCCAGTGCAAATCCTAAGCATAATTACCTTGTCCGAAAGTAGAAATTAACATAAAACATATCTGTCAGTTAAATTCAGTAAGGATTTGACCAAATTCCCTCTGATTCATCCTAGTTAGAATCCGAGGCAGCCATCGTTTACTTTGAAAACTGCCCAGCAGGTGTATGAATAGCAACTCCAAAAAGTGTAGAGCCTTGACCCTTTTAAAGAAGGCAACACCCCTTCTAAAAACATAACTGCTGAGCTCATCAAAGAAATCTCACACCGCCGTCTTGTGCTCTCGAAAAGCTGCGGAAAAGCGCAGTGTTCCGCTGAGCAAAGAACTACTCTCTCCCTGTTCATTTTGGTTACTGTTTTCTATCCTTAAGGAGAAGCAAATCAATTAACAGGACATATGACATGGTGGTTAGTCACCTAAGGGAAAGTATTAGTAGCCTCATTAACTTGGTGAACCCTTCCAGCTCTCACCTAGAGTTACCATAGTGCGGACCCATGACTAACCCTGCCAGGCAATCCTTTGTGGTCTGGAAACCCACTCTTTGACCCAGGCCAAGGCAATACCCAGTGAATAACCGCTGGTGCCCCAAGCCCACTCACACCGACGTCAGGAAGCCGTTCCCGAGAAAGGCGACGTGCGGGGGTGGGGGGATCTCTTCCCGGCCCCACCCTTGAAAGTTGCAGGGAGTGGCACCCAAAGAACTTTCCCAGATTGTTCTCTGTCACCGCTCAGGGAGGTCCGCTCCAGCCTTTCCCAGCTGAGCCAATCTGCCCCGCCTGCCAAGCCCCTCCTTCCCTGCACCTTTAACGGCTGGGAGCAGAGAGCCGCGGCTGAGGGTTCACTTCTCAAGAAGTCGCACCGGTTTTTCGAGCTCCGCTCTGCGCCTGGAGAGCCACAGCAGCGGGAGCGGGCGCCGCCGGGTGAGTCACTGTTTGGAAACGGAGTGGGCGGGCAAGGGTGTGAGAGAATGAATGATGTCAGGAGCGCGCAGGGCGGCGGGCGGGGAGAGCGGGCCGCGGGGCCGCGGTAAACACCGAGCGCCGCGGCGCGGGCTGAGCGGGGAGACCCCGCCCTCCGCGCGCAAGGAGCCGTCCTCGGCCGCCAGAGCCCGGCCGGTGCTGCAGCGCCGCCGAGAGCGGCCTCGGAGGCGGCAGCCGCGGGAGCGACCTGGGAGGTGCTTCCCTGGCAGGGCCGAGGCAGGAGAGGGCGAGACCCCGAGCAAACTTTACAGCGGCTTCGGCCGGAGGCGGCTGCGGCTGCGGCAGCGGGCTCCGTCCGCTAGCAGATCCCGGGCCCGGGAGCCGGTGCGTCCGGCCGGGAAGGTCTGGAGCCCCAGGTGAGAGCGGGTGAGGAGCGCCGGAGGGGTCGGGGAGGAGGATGGGCTGGAAAGCCGTGCGGCGGGCGCAGCGCGGGGAGGGCATGGTGGACTGCGAACGCGGACGTGGCTCTAATTCGGCTCCCACGCGCCCCGCCCCAAGGCATCCTTCCCTGATTTTGCCTGATAGAGAGGATGGACGTGTGGCTTCGTCTCCACGCTCTGAGCATTCATCTCATTCATTTGCAACCATTGCGGGTCACTCGGTCCTGACGTTGAAAGGACACAGACTGAACCATAAATTGTCCTGAGCCACTCTGGAGGTCAGGACTTTAGTTCAAAGGAGATGGAGGAGGGACTGTCTTTAAGCTTTTTTGAGAGGCACTTACTGATGATGTGTGAACGGTAAGAACCGAGCTCTGGGCTGCCCACACTGAAACGTTTCCACGTTTTGCATTCCAAAGCTACTACCCTTAAGGAAAGGGAGGCTTGGTGTTTCAGAGCAGATAGGTGCGAGTGGACCCGTCTACTTCTCTGAGGTATGGATGGTTAATAGCCCGCGGCTACGTCTTGAAACAACTCAAACGTTATGTCCTGTAATTTTTATATATCAGTCTTTGCTATTCTTCTATTTCATCTTGCTTGCTCTAATACGACCTTAGGATCGTTTTGACGCGTATGTTAAATTTTTGAAGAGATTCAATTGTTTAGTGCCTCTAGGTGGGTGTGGATTTTGAACTAAACTTTCCAAACCCTTGGTTTCAATCCTAGTCACATCTGTTAATGGTGGGTTCTCAGTCGCGTTAAACACTCTGAACTAGTAAAATGGGACTGTAACAACTTCAGAGGATAATAATGAGAATTAAACCTCAGAAGACCTATCATAATGTCTGGCACAAAGCAGACCTCAACAAATTTTAACTGTTTATATATAAATAGTGTGTTCCAGCTGGCTTAGATAATCACCAATTAATTTCCACAGAATTTCCTACTTACAAACCTGGTGAGTTGAGGTTTAGGGTGTGAAATCCTTTGGCAAGTTCCTCAGAGTGTGAAGTAAGTTCAACGCTTCTTTGTGGATACCTGAAAGAGTTCAGGTTCCCACCCCATACCAGGGGAACTGCCATTCACTAAACAGAGTCAGAGCAGTGGCTGAAAGTGACAAATGGAATTTGGAGGAAGAAAGGATGTGTGGATAACTCTCTAACTTTACCCTTAACTTGATTTTTTGCCTTTTAAAAAAATACGCAGGACACAATTGTAGCCCTTTCCTTGGTTTGCTGCTGGCCTTACTTCACGGTAGTCTTCTGGTTGAAGTGTTTTTTAACGAGTTAATGTTTAATTTGGTTTCTCTAGTTTCATTTTTCAGTAAAGCTGGTTGACTTTTGAACATGGAGGGAAACACTTGGACACCTTTGGGTTTTCACGGAATCTTATAAAAACCCCTAGGAGATAGTTGGAGGGATAGGGAGCATTTGCTCAGGTGTTGCTGAAAACATTTGTTCTTACCTTATATCTGCAATAACTTTTAGGGTCAAAGGTTACAGGGAATGTTTTTTTCCACAGTGTGATGCAGAGATCTTGGGCATCAGAATCCAGAAGACCTAAGGCTATCCAGGTGGTAACTTACTGGCTGTGTTTCTCTGAGCAATTAAACTCTCTGGAATTCTTGTGGGACTTTAAACAAAATATAGGGAAAAACATAGAAATAATCGTACATCTATTAAAAGAGACAATGGAATACAAATGAGAACTTTTAAAAAAGTGATACGTTGAAGTGAGATGTTGTTTGTTTTCTTTTCTTAAGGAAGAATTACCGAGAATTCTAGACAGTTTCAGATAAGAGTAGCCTATCCACCTTTATCTAATTCCCTTATGAGGGATTTGAAGCCTCCATCGTGAACTACTACTATCAGATATTTGTTCAGTTGGTGAATGTTTAGTGAGCAGCTACTATATTCCAGCCACTGTGCTAGGTACTAGCAACGCTAACATGAAGGAGGCACTGTAACTGGCTTACGGTCTGGTAGAAAGAGCCCCTAGGCTTTGATTATGGAGAGGAAAAGAGTCCAAAAGAAGGAGAGAGGAAGGGACTTGGGAGGAAACCAGAAATGATTAGGCTATGATAGGCTGCCTCCCACTGATAATTTGAGATCTCTTGGCTTTCTAGTGAACTGGGTCTCATAAGTTTTGAGACTGAACCATGCACGTATGCCTTGCTTTACCCAGTAACAGTATTATATAGACAAATTTAGCCCTTAAGTCAAGTTGTTTTTTTTTTTTTTAATTATTTTTCTTTTTGTGGTACATGGGCCTCTCACTGTTGTGGCCTCTCCCGTTGCGGAGCGCAGGCTCAGCGGCCATGGCTCACGGGCCCAGCCGCTCCGCGGCATGTGGGATCTTCCTGGACCAGGGCACGAAGCAGTGCCCCTGCATCGGCAGGTGGACTCTCAACCGCTGCACCACCAGGGAAGCCCAAGTCAAGTATTTTAAAAATAAATTTATTTTATTTTATTTTAATTTTTGGCTGTGTTGGGTCTTCATTGCTGTGTGCGGGCTTTCTCTAGTTGTGGCGAGCGGGGGCTACTCTTCGTTGTGGTACGTGGGCTTCCCACTGCGGTAGCTTCTCTTGTTGTGGAGCACGGGCTCTAAGCATGTGGGCTTTGGTAGTTGTGGCTTACAGGCTTAGTTGCTCCGCGGCATGTGGGATCTTCTCAGACAAGGGCTTGAACCTGTGTCCCCTGCATTGGCAGGCGGATTCTTAAGTACTGTGCCACCAGGGAAGTCCTTTTTTTTTTTTGCTGTGACCATTTTTTAAAAGTCTTTATTGAATTTTGTTACAATATTGCTTCTGTTTTATGTTTTGGTTTTTTGGCTGAGAGGCATGTGGGATCTTAGCTCCCCTACCAGGGATCGAACCTGCACCCCCCGCATTGGAAAGTGAAGCCTTAACCACTGGACTGCCTGCGAAGTCCCAAGTCAAATAATTTTAACCATATCAGAGCAAACTTGTTTAAATGAAATCTGAAGGGTAAAATCATTTCAACCAAGATTTACTTACTGTGAGCCAAGAAAGCACCGTCATAGATTTTTAAGAGAATAATCAGTGTGCGAATAGCATAATATTTCAGTCTCTTACTTGTAGAGGTTTAAAAGTACAAGGTAACAAATCAGCTGCCACCCAGAAAATTACTTAGTGTTATATCCTCAAACGCTTTCTCACCGCTGTGAACATACAACATCGAGAGCTAACATGTATAGCACTTACTGTGGTAAGTGCTATATGCCAGTTTCTTTATACAGAGAATCTCATGTTATCCTCACTCTAACCCTATGAGGTAGGTACAATTATGGAGGGAAAAAACTGCTTTAAGGAAATTAAGGAATTTTCCTGAAGTTACACAGCTAGAAAATTATTCTCTACAAAACCGGGTTTGTTCTCTACATACTGTTTCCTAACTTTTTTTTTCACCCAAATATGGATGCCTCTATATCACTAAAATATGCTTAAACAGCATCTTTTATAGTTTTCTACTGAATGGCTGCATCTCAACTTAACCAATCCCTTATCGTTGGACAGTTAGTTTGTTTCCAGTTTTCACTATTTTAAGCAACTCTGCAATAACTATCCTTCTAACTATATCTGTGTACAATCCATGATTATTTTAGTCATTTTAAAAAGTGAATTATGATCTTTAATTTATCTGCCTTCTTTTTCACCATATTCAGAATTAGAAACTTTCTCCTTTCTCTTTAAAATTTGTTATAATTTCTGTTCCTTTAGTGTTTCTCATAAGATTTCAGCAATAGGATCAACATTCTCTATGGAGGGGCACAATAGGTCAGTAGCTCATTATGCAAGGGATTTATGATGAAAATGGAACACAGAGCCTTTCTTAACAACCATTTGTGTTTGTATTATTGTTATTAGACATAAAGCTGAACTTCTTTTATGGGGAAATATAGCAGAATGGAGCAGTGCTGATTTTGCCAGGCAGAAGAGAAATTTTTTAAAAAAATTTTATTGAAATATAGTTGATTTACAGTGTTCTGTTAATTTCTGCTGTACAGCAAAGTGACTCAGTTATACGTATATATGCTTTTTCATATTATTTTCCATTATGGTTTAAAACAGGATATTGAATATAGTTCCCTGTGCTATACAGTAGGACTTTGTTGTCTATCCATCCTGTATATAATAGTTGGTATCTGCTAATCCCAAACTCCCAATCCTTCCCTCCCCCTTGGCAACCACAAGTCTGTTCTCTATGTCTGTGAGTCTTTCTATTTCATAGGTATGTTCACTTGTGTTGTATTTTAGATTCCACGTATAAGTGTTTGTCTCTCTTTCTGACTTACTTCGCTTAGTATGATAATCGCTAGGTTCATCCATGTTGCTGCAAGTGGCATTATTTCATTCTTTCTTTATGGCTGAGTAAGTCTATTGAAAATATGTACCACATCTTCTTTATCCATTTCTCTGCTGATGGACATTTAGGTTGTTTCCATGTCTTGGCTATTGTAAATAGTGCTGCTATGAACATGGGTGCATGTGTCTCAGAAAAGAAATCCTACTTCTACGATATGCCTCCTTGGTACCCAGCAGGATAGACAGGTTGCATTTTGCAGATATTACACATACAGCAGATGTATCATCAGGTTTAGAATAAGCTCATCACTTTTAAACTGATCACCTTTTAAAAAATTCTTAGGGGTCTTCCCTGGTGGCGCAGTGATTGAGAGTCCGCCTGCCGATGCAGGGGACATGGGTTTGTGCCCCGGTCCGGGAGGATGCCACATGCCGCGGAGCGGCTGGGCCCGTGAGCCATGGCCGCTGAGCCTGCATGTCTGGAACCTGTGCTCCACAACAGGAGAGGCCACAACAGTGAGAGGCCCACGTACCGCAAATAAATAAATAAATAAAATAAAAATAAAAATATCTTAGAAATTTGTTGTTTGATCTCTTGAGAAGTGTATCACTGCTAAGACATTTTCCGGTTGATTTAACGAATGAAAGTGTAAAATATCCATTAGCTAGTTTTCATTATAGGTATAACGCATTTCTACATTTAAACATTTCTCAAGTTTTATTATAATATCATACCCTCTTTGCTACCCTGAGTCAAACTTTTATTTTTATTATTATTATTTTTTTGGCTGCATTGGATCTTAGTCGCAGCACGCAGGCTACTGTCTAGTTGTGGTGCGCGAGCTCAGTAGTTGCGGCACATGGGTTTAGTTGCCCCAAGGCATGTGGGATCTTAGTTCCCCCACAAGGGATCGAACCCATGTCCCCTGCATTGGAAGGCAGATACTTAACCACCGGACCACCAGGGAAGTCCCAAGTGAAACTTTTAATTTTGCTTTGGGTTTATATTTCCATATCCAATGCTAGTTACTTTATCCTCATGGTTTTGATAAAGGATGTTGGAATATGAGTAGTGTTCAATTCATCCTCTTCATACAGAAACCCAGATAAGTTCAATTTGTTAATTCCTAACAAAGCAGAATTTAAAAAAAATAGCTAATAAAATTGCAGTATAAATAGGTTAATCAGTTATTTGCTGATTGCTTTTCCCTACTGTCAAACCCTAATTTGATGATTTGCTTACAGTTTAAAATTCAGCCTTACAATTTCGTGTCTTTAGATTGATAGTGTCACTTAAAACTTTCAAACAAACTTGTGCACGTTCTTAGATCTTTTTTTAAAAAGCAGCATTAACTGGATTGAGTGTTTGTCTTATATTTACATCTTTTCTCCCAGTAAACCCCTTGTACTATTTAAAAAGAATAAAACCACATACTAAAATTGTTAAAGAGGAGGGAATAAAAGGAGATGAAAGATAATTTTGAAGCCACAGTTGTCAGAAAAGACAGCTAGCTACTAAAAGTCAGATGAAGTGAAAGGCTCTGGAAGGGACCTTCAGGTAAGTGTCATTTCTCCGCCTGGTAGTGTCTGTGCTGAGCTTCCCTTAGGGTGATACATTTGACTGTGGAAAGAGAAATACCCAAGTGTTAGGGCTGGCCTCAGGCAAAATTGAGACACTGAGCTGAAATACTCACCTTAGGGCATCCTTAACTCTGAGTTTACTGGGCAGGACTTGCCTACACCGAGAAAGTGGTCGGTGAGTACCTGTATAAGGGCAAATTGCTATCCAGTTGAAACTGTGGACCTGGAGGCATCATATTTATGGAAAACTAGGGGATGAGTATCCACCTCTGGAATTTATTTTAGTTTTGGCGTGTGGGACCTTATGCGGTATGCAGTGTGCAGGACCTTAGTTCCCTGACCAGGGATCGAACCCGTGCCCTGCAGTGGAAGCGCTTGACTGCTGGACCAGGGAAGTCCCCTACCTTGGGAATTTAATGACCTCTTTTCAATTAAGATGATTAGAAATGCAAAATACGCAATAAGAGTTAAACTTCTGAAAAGCTTTTCCACAAATGGGAGGGACTGAAGGGAGGAGTAGCCCTGGAGGTGGGGAAACAACTGTAGAAAGATGCAAATGTGCCAAAGGCAGACTCTGTGTCCCTTGGAAGGTAGTACCTAATCCCAAGGCTTGCTGGGAATTGGCTCCTGCTGTTGAAACTGGGGTCACGTGATCCTGTAGGGTCTGGCCTGCCAGGGGTGAAAATGCATGTTCCGGGCCTCTCTTACCTGCTCTGTTGATGAGAATCATCCTGTGAAGCCCCTCTTAACATGCACCCCACCCAGATGGGTTAAGGATACTTTTCCTTACCTGGGAGTACTTTAAGTAGGTAGTCTGATCTAACTAGAGAAAATGTGAAGGAATGAGTTTTCATTTAGGGAGTAGGAAAAAGGGTTAAAGCGGTTTTGGATTAGGGCTCACTTAGCTAATTGGGATGCCAAGGAGGGATACCTCTAGATAGCAGCCCACTTCCAGTGAGAAGTGAAGACCTTTCAGGAAAAGACTGGCAGCAGGAGTTGAAAATGAAGCTGAGCCTTTAAAACAGAGAGACGCCAAACGCTTGAGTTGGTTCTCCAAGCTTCACCAAACACAGATGCTGGAGATAGTGCAGTAAAATAGCCATGGTTAGATAATGGTAGATACTCTGAGATAGGTTCTAGAGAAGATTAAATCAAATTCTCTCTATCTTCAGACAGCCCTGCAAAATAGAAATTGTGTTATCTCCACTGTGGAAGTAGGGAAACAATTTAGAAAGGTTAACATACTCAAGGCTGCAGAGCTGGTGAGAAGAGCAGGGTTTTGAAGCCAGGGGCAGCCGATTCTCTTGCCCACGCACTGCCCAGTATCCCCTAGGCTTTCTGTAATCTCTCCGCTAGCTTTGGAGATACAGCAGGTTTGAGGGGGGCCACATATTTTGATATGGGATTGTGTGTCTACCACCCATCTCCTGGAATGCTTCTCTGGTCTGTGCTGCTTCAGGCCATGAAGTAATGCCAGAGAGATGAAGGCCCATAGGCTTTCTCAGGCCACACTTGGACTTAAGTCCCAGCAACATCCCTCACCACTAGGTGACCTGAGCATCTTCCTCTGATGAACCTCCATTTCCTGGCTATGAAATGGGAATAAGATAGTATTTACTTCCTAAGGTGACAATGAATTATATTACTTTAAATGTGTAAAACACTGAGGATAATGCTTGGTTCATAGTTAATATTTGGTGGCTCAGCTATTACATTTTTAAAAAAATATTTATTTATTATTTATTTTTGGTTGCATTGGGTCTTATGCTGAGCGTGGGCTTTCTCTAGTTGTGGCAAGCGGGGGCTACTCTTCGTTGTGGTGGCTTCTCTTGCTGTGGAGCACTGGCTCTAGGTGCACGGGTTTCAGTAGTTGCGGCACATGGGCTCAGTAGTTGTGGCTTGTGGGCTCTAGAGCACAGGCTCAGAAGTTGTGGCGCACGGGCTTAGTTGCTCCATGGCATGTGGGATCTTCCCGGACCAGGGCTTGAACCCGTGTCTCCTGCATTGGGAGGCGGGTTCTTAACCACTGCGCTACCAGGGAAGCCCTCAGCTATTACTTTTTACATATAGACTATACATCTAACTTTTAAAACAAAGGGTTCATTCCTATTGTCCCCCAAATCAAATTGTTTCTCATTATTTCTCATGAAGGTAGTATATTTTTCTTGTAACCTAATAGCCATTTGTTATATCTTGCCTGCACTGGTAGGATCTGGGTCCTATCCCTCTCTCCCCCTCCCTTCCTTCAGGCTTAAAATAAAATTATTAAAATTGGTCATCCACTGCCATTGAATTCAAGAACTTTCATAAGAAGTATATAACATCAGCTGTGAATGCTGAAAAGCTTTCAAAGCTGCCATCACAATATGCCAGCCCTCTCAGCAGATGCTGGTAGCGCTGGTGAGCATAACTGCCACTGTCCCTCACAAAGCTCAGCCTTTTGCGGAGTATTGTACCATGAGCACCACTGTCCCAGAAAATGCGGGGCCATTAAGAATCACAGACCCTACTGTCCTCCCCGGACAGTATGCTCTACATCTTTCTTTAGGAGGCCCTGAGACGGTCTATCTAACACAGCCGCTACTGTTTTCTGAGATTTGCATTTGATCTGCAAGTTATTTAACCATCCAGTTATTACTGCCCCAGTAGTTGCTACCAAACTTTAGTAGCAACAAAGGGCATTGTTTCTGTTAAATCAATATTTATGTGTGTGTATATATATGATATCATATCCTCTGTGATGGGTTAGCTAGTGCTGAGAGGTACACTCCCTTGGTGTTTAGTTTGGTTGGCAAGTTATAAGCAGCAAGCAGGAACATTTACAATTTTATTTTCCAAATACTTAAAGCATTCACTATATGCCAGGGTTTGTTCTGAGCACTTAGAACTCTTATACTCATCTCTTCCTCCTTAAACACGCTGAGACAGATATTATTATCCCCATTTTAAGAATCCTTTTGAGACACAGAGAGAAGTTAAGACACTTGCCTAAGGTCACACAGCTAGTATGAGGCAGGCAGAATTGGGTTTTGAAAGCAGTTTGGGTGTGAAGTCTCACCACCGCACTGTTGTTTGTAGAATCTAGCATGTATCTCACACCTTGGGCCTCATTTTATCCTTGCACATGCAGTTTTAGCAAAGGGAACATCACACCTGTCCACACATACTATCACCTCCTTATGATTTACCGTGTGGAGGACTACAGCTAGGTCATATATTTCAGTGTTGCTATTGAAATGTATTGATGATACAGTATTGTCAAACATTTCTCTCAAAAAGCTTGTGAGTGCTCAATCAGGCCTGGTGTTGTGTCCGGGAAAGGAGCAGTGCATTCATTCTCCCAGTCCCCTGATCAGCACACTCAGCTGCAACCT
>NW_006779050.1:1522317-1574350 GCF_000442215.2 Lipotes vexillifer | reverse complement strand
CCTGCTGCTTTTTTTAAAAAAACATATTTTTGGAGTTCTCAATTTTTTTAAAAAAATTATTTATTTATTTATGGCTGCGTTGGGTCTTCATTGCTGTGCACAGGCCTTCTCTAGTTGCGGCGAGAGGAGGCTACTCTTCGTTGTGGTGAGCAGGCTTCTCATTGCAGTGGCTTCTCTTGCTGTGGAGCACGGGCTCTAAGGTGCGCGGACTTCAGTAGTTGTGGCACATGGGCTCAGTAGTTGTGGCTCACAGGCTCTACAGCACAGGCTGAGTAGTTGTGGCGCACAGGCTTAGTTGCTCCACGGCATGTGGGATTTTTCCAGACCAGGGATCGAACCCGTGTCCCCTGCCTTAGCAGGCAGATTCTTAACCACTGCGCCACCAGGGAAGCCCTCCTGCTGCTTTAATGTTACTTATTTTTTTTAATTTTAGGGCTTTCACCTATTGTAAATTAAAATATTTAAAAATCCTTATTGAAGGAGAATAGCTTGCACATGTGAGGTTTATTTGAATGTTTTCTAGTTACTCTTGGAGATGGTGGTAGGCAGAATAATGGTGCCCCAAAGATGTTCACATCCTAATCCCCTGAAACTATGAACCTGTTATGTTACTTGGCAAGGAGGGATTAAGGTTGCTAATCAGCTGACTTAAGATACGGGGACTATCCTGGGTTATCTGGGTAGACCCAATGTAATCACAAGGGTCCTTATAAGTGGAAAAGTGAAAGAAAAGAGTCAGAATCAGAGAGTTGGCACTATTAGGAAAACTTCAAACGGCCATTGCCAGCTTAAGATGGAAGGGGGCCACGAGCCAAGGAATGCTCGCGATCTCTAAGAAGCTGGGAAAGGCTGGGAAATGGATTCTCCCCCGGGCCTCCAGAAAGGACCACAGCCCGGCTGACATTTCAGTGTTAACCCACTGAGTCCCCTTTTGGACTTCTGATTTCTAGAAGTGTAAGAGAAGAAATTTGTGTCGTTTTAATCCATTAACTTTATAGTCACTTATACAGCTCCAACAGGAAACTAATACATAGAATTACTAGAACAATCAGTGCCTTGATTTGTTCCTTTATGCCAGCCCTGTGAAAGAGCTGATTCATCTCGTGATTTATTGTATGCACATGTCAAGTATAGCAAGTATTTACATTTGGGGGTGCTGTTTTATTTTGCTTATAAACTGAACCACTTTGGGGCAGAGGGAGTTAACTTTTGATAATTCTATACATTTGTGTACAGATGTATACTGTCTATTTTAAAGGACAGTATCAAGGTTTTAGCAAAAAAAGAAAAGTCTTGTTGATTCCAGAGCAAGTGGAGCCACCCGGGCCTTTCATCAGAGTTGCCTAACAGAAATGTGGCTCTGTACCCCATGTGGCAGTCCTTATAGCCTTGCATTTGTTTGGGGTAAGATGATGGTCCACATGTGGTAGTGGTGATGGTCGTGGGCATTATCCCTTGAATTTTGACTCCAGATTCTCTTTATTTTTTTTTTTATTTATTTTTTATTGAGGTATAGTTGATTTACAATATTATATTAGTTTCAGGTGTATGACATAGTAGTGATTCAAAATGTTTATAGATTATACTCCATTTATAGTTATTATAAGATATTAGCTGTGTTCCCTGTGCTGTACAACATATCCTTGTAGCTTATTTATTTTATATATAATAGTTTGTACCTCTTAATCCCCTACAGCTATCTTGCCCCCTCCCCCTTCCTCTCTCCCCACTGGTAACCGCTAGTTTGTTCTCTATATCTGTGAGTCTGTTTCTTTTTTGTTATATTTGCTAGTTTGTTTTATCTTTTAGATTCCACATATAAGTAATAACATACAGTATTAGTCTTTCTCTGTCCAACTTATTTCACTAAGCATAATATATCCTCCAGGTCCGTCCATGTTGTTGCAAATGGCAAAATTTTATTCTTTTTTATGGCTGAGTAGTATTCCATTGTATGTATATGTATCTCACATCTTCTTTATCCACTTGTTTATTGATGGGCACTTAGGTCGCTTCCATATTTTGTCCATTGTATATAATGCTGCTATGAACATTGGGGTGCCTGTATCTTTTCAAATTAGTGTTTTCATTTTCAGATATATACCCAGGAGTGGGATTGCTGGATCATATGGTAGTTCTATTTTTAGGTTTTTGAGGAACCTCCATACTGTTTTACACAGTGGCTTCACCAGTTTACATTCCCACCAACAGTGTCCAAGGGTTCCCTTTTCTCCACATCCTCACCAACATTTGTGGTCTTTTTTTTTTTCTTTTTGCGGTACGCGGGCCTGTCACTGCTGTGCCCTCTCCCGTTGCGGAGCACGGGCTCCAGACGCGCAGGCTCGGCGGCCGTGGCTCACAGGCCCAGCCGCTCCGTGGCATGTGGGATCTTCCCGGACCGGGGCACGAACCCGTGACCCCTGCATCAGCAGGCGGACTCTCAACCACTGCGCCACCAGGGACGCCCATTTGTGGTCTTTTTGATGATAGTTATTCTGACAGATGTGAGGTCAGGTTCCCTTTACATTTTAAAAATCTTTTTCTTGCTGTGCTTGCCTAGCAATGTTATTATGAATTCTTTGAGAGCAAGAGCACTTCTATACAATGGCTTTTCAAATTGTAATAAATTAAACAAATAGAAGGTGGTATCATTCATTGGGTCATCTGTAGTAAGTACCTAGAGGGTTATAGACCCCCGAGTAGACGATATCTTGGAATCAACGTGTCAATTATGGAAATTAAAAATAGCAAGAACGATCATAATGGACGGGGTTGGTTTTTGGTTTTTGTTTTTTTAAGGAATCCTCCAGTAACAATCCTAAATTGTTATTTGGAGACAGCTTGCATCAGTTAAGGACCCCTTTGTGCAATGTAGAAATAGCACCAGTGTAAGAACTAAAATCTTGGGAATTTTCCTGCTTAAGAAATGAAATAAGGGATAAAAGATTTTTGGTAGTTTTAAAGAAATATGGATGGAACACTAGCTGGATGGTGTAATGTATACATATAGCAGTTTCTAGAGGGAAGAGACTGTCTTGTATAGAAGTAGAAAAAAATTGGAGACTCTTAAAACCACAGAGATAGGATATTTGGAGTCACCTTGTTAAGGACATATTTTATTTAAAAACATCTTTTATTTAACCAATGTATCAAAATGTTATCATATTTAGTATTATCGATTATAATTAATGTAAAAATTCTTGACATTTTAACTTCTTTTCTAAATCTTCGAAATCTGGTGTGTATTCTGCACTTACCTGCACATGTCAGCTTGGATCGGCCACACGTGAAGTGCTCAGTAGCTACATGGGGCTAGTGGCTGCTTTGACAGGCAGTGCAGCTCTGGCCAGCCTTATCCTTAAGGAACAATACCCTGCATGAATCTGAGGTTATCCTCAGAACTATCCCTGTATTTTATTTTATAAACTGAATAAAATAATAATATATATACAATAATATAAAATATTATTGTATTTTATAAATTTTTATAATAATTATAATTTATTGTATTTTATAAACTGAATTATATCATGGAGTCACCAGAGAAAACTGGTTCTGGTGCCTTTTGCTAGAATGAGTGAACTGGCTGAAGGATACAGTGAAACATGTCTCTAAGGTTGTCTGTAATATAAATTTGTGAATTTCAATGCCAGGAGGTGTGCCTGGGCCTATAAATGAAATATTTAGATTATTAGGTTCTTATTATTATGCTTATAGGAAAGGTGGCTGCTCATATGCCTTTGTGAGCTGTGATAAGTGGGATGTGTGTGGCATCTACCCTGGTCTCAGTCCCAGAGCCTCACCACACTTACTTCCTCTCATGTGTCACCTCGCTGTCTACCTGTTCATCCATCACCACCTTCACCCTATCCTTGCCCTGTTTATATGCATGATGCTGCTTACTAATTTGTGTTCTTGTTCAGTTGCTTATTGTGACAATTTAGGAAGCAAGGCCACTGTAAGACCTAGATCAGAGAAATCATTACTTGATATCAAATATCAGTCTGCCAGGAATAGATGAGATTAGACTGTAAGAAAACACAGGTGCAGTATGAGAGGGAGAGGGGTAGGGGAGAGAGGGGTAGAAGGTGGGGGAGGTCGGGAGAAAGGAGAGAGTACCATTCTGTGCAGGAAAATCACCTAAATGCAGAGGAAGGAAATCATGGTGGAGGATTTTGTAGCAAAACATTCCCCCAGCCACTGGACAAGCTGCTGTTCTCACCAAGGTCTCAAGATAGGTTGCTCTGGATTTCATAAATATATTGACTTTATCAAATACCTGTACTACACAGGTGGCTGAGACTAGTCCTAAGCCCTCCTCAGCCCCTTCTGAAATTGATAAATACATTCAACACAGTTTTTGAGCACTTGCTATGTGCTAGACTTTATTCTTGATTCTAGGGATTCAGTGACCAATAGATAATCAAGGTTTCTACCCTTAATGGAGATTGTATGTGTTGAGAGAGGAAAAAGTGCTGAAAAGGGAGGTTGAGCAGATGATAAGCAAGTAAAACTAATAAACAAGATCAGTTCAGACTTGGACCAGTTCTTTCAAGGAAACACGTAGAGATGACTGGGGAAGCCTGCCCTAGCACAGTCAGGAAAGTTTGTCAGAGGTTGGACTTGCACTGAGGGGTGAAGGGTGAGAAGGAGCCAGTAGAGGGAACAGGGAGAGTGCTTGGTTACACAGGGGAAGGAAGGGAGACCAGTCTGGCCGCAGTGTCTGCGCAGGAAGGAATAGAGAGAAGGAAGGTGGCGAGGCAGGCAGAACCCGGTGAGGAGGGGCTGGTACTTGCAAAATTTGTAAGGCCTATGGATTTTATTCCAAATGCAATGAGAAGGCATTGTGAAGTGATCTAAGAAGGAGAGACACATGGTCCGATTTACATTTGTAACAGATCTGTCTGCTGGAGAAGGGGTCCAGTGTAGAAGCAAGGAGACCAGTTATGAAGCTATTGGCAGCATTCTACATGAGAAGTGATGCGGGTTGGAGCAGCGTGGCAGTATTAGAGATGGAGAGCAGTGCATGGTTTTGAGAGGTTTGGAGATAGAGTCGACAAGACTTAATGGATAGGCCTGGATGGGTGATGTGACAGAGTAGGAGAAATCAAGCAGGACTCCTCTGGTGGGTGACGGGGTTGTAGGGAATAGAGTTCTGTTTTGGCCGTTGGTTAGTATGAGTTGTCTGTTAGTCATCCTAACCGAGATAGTTGTCAAACGGAGTGTAGTGATTCTGAGAACTGCATTCAAGGACAAGATCAGGGCCAGTGGGTGTCAGCATAGAAGTGGTGTATAAAGAGATGGGAAATCTAGAATCACCTGGGGAGATTTCGTAGGCAGAGAAGAGAGGCAGCGGAGATCAGGCCCTGAGGAATAACAGAGTTAATAAATAGATCAAGTAGGAGACCAGGGAGTAACCAGTGAGGTAGGAGGAGCACGAAAAGAGCAGTGTTCCAGGGGCTTCCCTGGTGGCGCAGTGGTTGAGAGTCCGCCTGCTGATGCAGGGGACATGGGTTCGCGCCCCGGTCCGGGAAGATCCCACATGCCGCGGAGCGGCTGGGCCAGTGAACCATGGCCGCTGAGCCTGCGCATCTGGGGCCTGTGCTCCGCAACGGGAGAGGCCACAGCAGTGAGAGGCCAGAGCAGTGTTCCAGATGCCAACTAAATCGACTGTTTAAGGCAGGATGGAGTAATCAGTTCTGTTGTAAGTTCTTGAGGAGTTGAGTAAGATGAGAACACAGTGGTCATTGGGTTTTATAATGTGGAGGATTCCTTTACATGGTGATCTTGTTGAACCTTTTAGAAGAGTGATTTAAAGCACAAATGACCTCCTGCATCTCCTGCAGGGAGCTTTCCTCACTCTCTTCCTTCTCCAGTTCACCCCCATAGGCTAGGTGTCCCATCTTTGTTCCAGAATAGTTAGGCTTTTCTCTTGTCACTGGACTACCATACTGTAATATGATTTTTCTGCTGAAACTATGTTTCTTCCAGCCTAAGCTCCTCCGGAGCAAAATTTATACTTTTTTGTTGTTGTTGTTATTTCCTAGCATGATGTAGGCACTCAACACGTTTTCTTTTTTCTTTTTATATATATATATATATATATTAATAAATTTATTTATTTTTGGCTGCGTTGGGTCTTCGTTGCTGCGTGCGGGCCCTCTCTAGTTGCAGTGAGCAGGGGCTACTCTTCGTTGCGGTGTGCGGGCTTCTTACTGCGGTGGCTTCTCTTGTTGCAGAGCACGGGCTCTAGGAGAGCAGGCTTCAATAGTTGTGGCACGCAGGCTCCGTAGTTGTGGCTCACGGGCTCTAGAGTGCAGGCTCAGTAGTTGTGGCGCAAGGGCTTAGTTGCTTCGCAGCATGTGGGATCTTCCAGCACCAGGGCTCGAACCCGTGTCCCCTGCATTGGCAGGCACATTCTTAACCGCTGCGCCACCAGGAAAGTCCCTGAACACATGTTTTCTAAATTAATGGGTATTCTTTTTTTTTTAAGCAAGATGTTGGGGGCAGGAGTTTATTAATTAATTAATTTTTGCTGTGTTGGGTCTTTGTTTCTGTGTAAGGGCTTTCTCTAGTTGTGGCAAGCGAGGGCTACTCTTCATCACGGTGCGCGGGCCTCTCACTATCGTGGCCTCTCTTGTTGCGGAGCACAGGCTCCAGACGCACAGGCTCAGTACTTGTGGCTCACAGGCCTAGTTGCTCCGTGGCATGTGGGATCCTCCCAGACCAGGGCTCGAACCTGTGTCCCCTGCATTAGGAGGCAGATTCACAACCACTGTGCCACCAGGGAAGCCCGGTATTCTTTTTTTTTTAATCGTTTTTTTAAAAATTTTATTTACTTAATTTTTTATATAGCAGGTTCTTATTAGTTATCTGTTTTATACATATTAGTGTATATATGTCAATCCCAATCTCCCAGTTCATCCCACCATCCCTTGCCTCCCCAATAGGTATTCTTGAATACTGCTTTTTTGCTTGCATTATTTACCCCTGTGTTGTGTCAGGCAGAAGCCAATGAAGAGGCCAGGTTTCCTGATCCTCAAACTGCTGCCCTCTGCCTTCTGTAGCCACTGTCGGGCCTGGGCTGGATATATTTTGCCCAGGATTGCCCTCCCCTCCCTCTCCCATACACACCTTACCAGTTGCCAGGGTTTGGTTTGGGAGGCTTACAAAGCACTAATGCCCTCTTAGACATTTACCTGTATCTTGTTCCCTGTACCTTCTTGGGAGCCACATGTGAAAACCTGTGGAAATCACTTCTTATCTATTTCAGGAACCTCATCTCTTCCCCACCTCAGAGTTCTTTGGGTGAAGTCATCTGTGCTTGCTCCATAGGATTCACCATTTTGGAAACTTTTATTTGCCTCGTTGGATACTTGAGGTTGTTTTTTGTTTTTGCGGTACGCAGGCCTCTCACTGTTGTGGCCTCTCACTGCTGTGGCCTCTCCCGTTGCGGAGCACAGGCTCTGGATGCGCAGGCTCAGTGGCCATGGCTTACGGGCCCAGCTGATCCACGGCATGTGGGATCTTCCCTGACCGGGGCACGAAACCATGTTCCCTGCATCGGCAGGCGGACTCTGAACCACTGCGCCACCAGAGAAGCCCGATACTTGAGTATCTTAAAGCCCTAGTAGCGACTGTTTAAAGCCACCCCCGAAGGGTTCTTTTTAGCAAGTTTCCTTGTTTCTTTTTGGTAGTTATTTTCCCACCAAGGCTGTGAGGAAGTGTTTTTTTCTTCTATGCTTCTATCACTTTGTTTTGCACTTCATTATCCTCCTGTTGCAACACCCCAATTATACTAGTTGCTGTGGAGATATTAAGTGTATTGCTAATAATGGAGGACTATTCTTTTAGGTGGAAGAGTAAAAGCAAGGAAGGATATAAATCTTGTTTTTGTGCAAATGTCTCCTAGTAACAGCAATAACTAAGTGGTACTAGAGGCTATGGTGCAGAAATATCTATATGGGGTTGGTTTATGTTTTTAGAAAGGATTGGCTGTCTTAATTAAAGAAAATATTAATTTAAGCTTCTGGTCCTATTAGAGATTAACTCCTTATGTTAATACTTTACTATTCATTCTTCAATTTATATCCTTTGTTTAGTAGGATGTTGCTTCATATGGACAAAATCTTTTGTGGACTTTAGCCTTTACAAATTCATTTCTTAAAACATGTTTTTTTCTTTAAAAAGTTTACTAAAGGAGACACATTTTATAATTGTTCATCTGATTTGTATTTCATGAAATCTTACAATTTTCCATGAACTCTGTTATAATTAAGGTGATTATGTGTCCTGATTTGCCCAGGACAGTCCCAGTGTATACATATTGTCCTGGTTTAATTATTAGTAAGTCTCTCTTTCACTTAAAACTGGCCTGGTTAAATTATATGGTCACCCTAATTAAAGACCACATTCAATAGAAAACTGAGGGAATGAAGTATCTTATTTATTGTTTTGGTTTAGTCCATATAACTTAGATAGATAGATATAGATATATATGTGGATTATATACATACATGCATACATACACACACACATAAGTATATCTATGTTTTTTCTTTTACTTTTTCCAGCTAAACTTATAATTGAGAACTTGCCAAATATCTTGATACTGTGGAAAGATATATATTTGTTGTTGTTCTAAGCAAATCAAAAGACTTGCTCATCTTCCTGATTTCCTCACGTAATATTTTCGCGAAGATAATTTTGACTGTGATATCGCCTGACCTGACTCCTCCTAGGTGGGCAGGATCTATTTTCAGGGGGCGATATCATCCTAACGGCAGCTGTTCTGATTCTTTTTTTTAAAATAAATTTATATATTTTTAAATTTTTGGTGCATTGGGTCTTTGATGCTCTGCGCGGGCTTTCTCTAGTTGCAGCGAGCAGGGGCTATACTCTTCATCGTGGTGCGCAGGCTTCTCTTGTTGTGGAGCACGGGCTCTAGGCGCGTGGGCTTCAGTAGTTGTGGCTCGCGGGCTCTAGAGCGCAGGCTCAGTAGTTGTGCCGCATGGGCTTAGTTGCTCCTCGGCATGTGGGATCTTCCCCGACCAGGGCTCGAACCCATGTCCCTGCATTGGCAGGTGGATTCTTAACCACTGTACCACCAGAGAAGTCCCAGCTGTTCTGATTTGAAATGACTTCCTGTATGTCAGGTTTTATTTCCGTCTGCCCAATACACGTGTCACCTCTTGTTCACATTAGAATTTCCCCTTCTGCATGTGGAATGGGTGTATGTCCTAGACTGTTCCATTGCCTTGTCTCTCTGTTAGTGGTTCCATTATTGATACACCCGGAAGCAGAACAACAGCTGTGGAGTAAGAAATGAAAGGTCTTTTAAAATCTTGGATACCTTGAAGGATAAAAAGTGCTATTTTGATATTCATTCTTGCATTTAAAAAATATGCACATTCCTTGCCTAATCCTTTTCTCTTAATATCAGGTTTATTATTGTAAAAACTCTGAAAATCATACTAAAGTTTTTATAGTTGATCAAAGATCCTTGGGAAAATTTCTGGCAGGTTATGCTCTGGGGCCAAGGGGACCTTGAAGTGGTTTTAAAAGAAAGTAAGAGTGAATTAGGAGCATTGGAGACCATCTCTTGCAGTTAATGTCTGGAAAAGGGTCCTGACACGTCCTTCAGTATGTCAGGAGAATAAAAGTTGGTCAAGGGGAAAGCCTTAGCAAGAACCAGCAAGCACCTGTTTTGTGCCAGACAGGGTGAACTCCTATAAACAAACAGACATGGTCCATCACCTCATGAAGCCTGTCACCCAGTATGGGAGACACCCAGGCAAAACAAGGAAACAAGAATATAATTAAAAATTGTGAGAGTGGATCAGCAGTGCTGAGAGAGAATAAGAGGAGAGACTTACTTTAGACAGTGGTTAGGAAAGGACCCCTTTGAGGAAGGAGCATTAAGGTTCTGTCTGGGTTCCTCTCTCAGTGTTTTTCCACCTTTTGCTTTCATTATTGCCTTTTTCGACAGGTTTTTTCTAACCACTCCCTTCCCCCTGAGTAATTTTAATACCCTTTGGAGATCCGCAAACTATTTTTCCACTCTTAGAGCACTCATTTTCACCACTGAGAATGCACACTCAATCAGTTACTGTCTGTGGGCCTCATTTTGGGGGCAGTCAGAAATAAACTTTTATTAGGTTTAACATAGCGTCCTTGGATCCTCAACTGGATTTTAAGTTCCTTGAGTCAGGGAACCATCATCTAGTAATAATAGATGCCACTTAACATGACTTAAAAAAAAAAAAATTCTTCCATGAGGTTGAGAAAGGTGGAATAAAAATGTTGGAAGTAGAGCATGAAAAACAATCCTTAAGTGGTCTAGTTAGTCTAATTTTTTATTTAGATGAAGAAACTAAGATTACTAGGAAGTTATTAATCAGTCTCTCTAAGCCAGTTTAGTGCCATTTCCAGGCCACTCTGGGTAAGGAGCAGATTCAGGATGGTGGTGATTGTCAAGAGGAGGACTTCAGGTTTTATTGTAGAGCCTGAAGATTTGCATGTGCACAAAGTTGAAATCTGAGAAAGACTAATTTGGCAGCCTCTTCTTTTTTTTTTTTTTTTCCTTGCGTTATGCGGGCCTCTCACTGTTGTGGCCTCTCCCATTTGCGGAGCACAGGCTCCGGACGCGCAGGCTCAGCGGCCATGGCTCACGGGCCCAGCCGCTCCGCGGCATGTGGGATCTTCCCGAAACGGGGCACGAACCCGCGTCTCCTGCATCGGCAGGCGGACTCTCAAGCACTGCGCCACCAGGGAAGCCCTGGCAGCCTCTTCTAATACTGTTCTGGAACATGATGATGATCATGACAAGGGTGCTGTTGCTAATAGGGACAAAAAGGAAAAATTTGATTAATAATTGCTTCTGTGTTTCAGAGGCAGCACGACACTGGTCTACAAAGAAAACTTCATAGGAATTGAGGAGAAAAGTGAACTAAAGATATAGAATACTAATAACCTTTTTCAGAGAAAGGAATTAAGGGGGTGATATAACTGTTCTTTATCATTGAGATTCTTTTTTTTTTTTAGGGTGAGATTATACATGTCTAAAGGACATGGGTTTATCAAGGATAATTCATGTTATATATATTAGGTTGGGAGGAAGGTAGAGAAATATATTTGAAATTAGGAGAAGGAAGCTATATTCTGGAGCTTTTTCTGTGTCTCTGTTTCTCTGTGTTAGTGTGTATGTGAGAGAAATTTAGCTCAAGCTATCTGGCAAACAGTCTTGGAAACTGGAGTAAAGTGTACCTGTCTTAATGAACCGTCTTGTAATTTCCAGTTGTGCCTCAGTGAATTTTGGAGGTCGGCTCAGTCTGTCAAACAGACATACATTTTGCAGTGATTTCTTCCTTTTACTGTTTCTCCATTGACCACTAGTCACATATAGATCTTCATTTTTTTTAAAGGTTCTTTATCCAGTGGTGTAATCTAAGCCTACTTCCCCCGCCCCGACCCCTTTTAATCTTTTTTTGTTTTGTTCTTCTTCTTGACAAGTCAATTGCCTTTAGTAGGTGAGCAAGGAGCAGGAAAATTATGAGACAACAGCCAGAAGGATATAATTTACAAAAGTTCTTTCTAAATGGTTTAGTAGAGAAGACAGAATACTAAAGGTAATGTATGGTGTTAGACCCTAAGTTTCATTTCTGTTCTTTTTGCCCCATTTGTCAACCACTTGAGCCCCTGCCCTACTCTACCATCATCATTAAAGAAAATGAGGCTGAATTCTTCTGTTTTAAACGATGTACTTGAACCTAGATTCTAAAGTGCTATTTGTAAAAATAATCTTAAGACTGGGTACATACTCACTTTTTCATAAAAGTAATTAATTAGCTATTTTTGAATTCTAAGAATCCTTTGATCCCTTTCAACATGAATCTTAAAAAGAAGGAAATATTGACAAAATGCTTTTTTTGAATCACTTGTCCTCAAACACATTTTTATTCATTTAAATGAATAAATTTGATTATATTCTAATGAGAATTTGGATTTGACTCTTTAAATACAACCAGTTTAACAAATATAGTAGTCTGATGAGCCAGCTTTATTATTAAGTGTTTGTTTATAAACCACAAGTGTTACTAATAGTTTCTAAATATTGTGTCTGAAAAGGGAAGTAGTGTGGTGTCAGCCATGAGTTGCCATGGAAACAGTTGTCATCACCTGTGAGTTGCCAGGGACACAGTTGTCAGTGAGAAGTAGAATGAGCAGAGGGTGTGACTGCAACAGGAAATTGGAGGTGGAGCTCTGAGGTCTAGCGTTCTTAGGGTCTACCTCCATCCTAAGGCTGCCTACACAGGAAAAGGTTCAAAGATCCCACACCCTTTGAGGTATGACTGAAGAGTAAAATTACCACTCAGGGGGTGCTACTTTACAAAAGGTGCTCAGGGTGACCACCTAGGTCACCTGCACATGGTTCCATGTGTAATTCTGAACTGTAATTCACAGAAGACTTAAGAAGGCTGTTTGAAGTTGAAATGTTTTAATTTAAAATCACAGTATAAAAACTTACATGGAATTTTGCAAATAGCTGAAAAAATACCTTTTGGGACCTGGCTGTTATTTCTGTGGTCAGATTTCTGTCTTATTGCCGGATGTGTCTCACGTTACCTGCATCTTCTTAGCTGATAGCAAGGCTCTTGGTAGCAAGGTTCCTTCCTTGAGGCAAGTAGTTTGGGAACTCTTCACTTAGGGAGCTCTATTAAAGTGCGTCTTTGGCTAGGAGAATGTTCTTAAGGGATGTGGTAAAAATGTCATTTTGGAAGGAAAGCAAGTCTTCTCTTAGGTGTAGTTTCATCAGAGTACAGGTTTGCAAATGGCACATTACATATTTGTGCTGAGCCCCCTCTTTATATGTATGTGCTTATGTTGCACCCTGAATTCAGCAGGATAAGGTGTGCCCTGCCATGTGGTACACAAAGCATCATCTTCATGTCTGTTGGAATGAATATGTACATAGAGTATGAAAACCTGTGGCGGCAGTTATGAAATGGAGCGCTGCCCTGACCACAAATGTTGCTTCATCAACATTAAGCAGTATTTAGAAAGTTCTCTGTATTTAAAAGACTTAAGTGCTTTTGAATTACAAGGCAGTTTTAGATTAGTGGTTGGTGTTTGAGCAAATTGTCATTGTCCTTAAAGGACATAACTGGAGGCTATTTTGCCATTAATTTTCGAGTGTTGCTTTACAGGTTAAATCACAATATTTGGAGTATTTCTTGTTTTTATTTTTGAAAAAATTATTGCTCTCTTAAAAATATCTTTAAAATGAATGAGTTTATAGCTAATTCTGAGAAGTAATTTTTTGGAAATTAATAAGCTTTATTTTTTTGGAGCAGTTTTAGGTTTACAGAAAAATTGAGCAGAAAGTACTGAGTTCTCATATATGTCCCCTCCTCCCCCAGTTTCCCCTATCATTAACATCTTGCATTAATGGGGTACATTTGTTACAATTGATGAGCCAGTGTTGATACACTATTTTATTTTGAATTTTATTTTCTTTATTTTGTTTATACAGCATGATACACTATTATTAACTAAAGTCCATAGTTCACATTAGGGTTCACTCTTGTTGTACATTCTATAGGGTTTTTTTTTTATTTAATTGGGGTATAGTTGCTTTATAATGTTGTGTTAGTTTCTGCTGTACAGCAAAGTGAATCAGCTATATGTATACATATATCCCCTCCCTCCTGGACCTCCCCCCCCAAGTCCCACCCATTTAGGTCACCAAAGAGCACTGAACTGAGCATAGCCATCATTTACAGTATCATATAGAATAGTTTCACCACCCTAAAAATCCCCTGGCAACCACTGATCTTTTTATTGTCTCTGTAGTTTTGCCTTTTCCAGAATGCCATGTAGTTGGAATCATATAGTATGTAGCCTTTTCAGATGGGCTGTTTTACTTAGCAATTTGCACTTAAAGTTCTTCCATGTCTTTTTGTAGCTTGAGATAGCTCGTTACTTTTTGTCACTGAATAATATTCCATTGTATGATGTATCCATTCCCCCATTGAAGGGCATCTTGTTTGCTTCCAATTTTTGGCAGTTCTGAATAACCTTGCTATAAATATTTGTATGTGTGCAGGTTTTTGTGTGGACATAAGTTTTTAACTCCTTTGGGTAAATACCAAGGAGCACGATTGCTAAACTGTAAGGTAAAAGTGTATTTAGTTTTGTAAGAAACCATCAGACTGTCTTCCAAAGTGGTTGTACCATTTTGCATTTTGACCATGAGTTAATGAGTGTTCTTGTTGCTCTATGTACTCACCACCATTTGGTTTTGTCAGTGTTCCAGATTTTGGGCATTCTGATAGGTGTAGTGGTATCTCATTGCTGTTTTAATTTGCATTTCCTGTGTGACATGTGATGTGAAGCATCTCTTCATATGCTTATTTGCCATCTGTATCTTCTTTGATGAGGTATGTTCAAGTCTTTGACCCATTTATTTATTGGGTTGTTTGTTTTCTTATTGTTGATTTTTTTTTTTTAAAGACTCAATTTTTTTTTTAAATTTTATTTATTTATTTATGGCTGTGTTGGCTCTTCATTTCTGTGTGTGGGCTTTCTCTGGTTGCGGCGAGCGGGGGCTACTCTTTATCGCGGTGCGCGGGCCTCTCACTATCGCGGCCTCTGTCGTTGCGGAGCACAGGCTCCAGACGCGTAGGCTCAGTAATTGTGGCTCACGGGGCTAGTTGCTCTGTGGCATGTGGGATCTTCCCAGACCAGGGCTCGAACCCGTGTCCCCTGCATTGGCAGGCAGACTCTCAACCACTGCGCCATCAGGGAAGCCCTTTATTGTTGAGTTTTAAGAGTTTTCGGTATATTTTGGAGAACGGTCCTTTACCATATGTTCTTTTGCAAACATTTTCTCCCAGTCTGTTGCTTGTCTTCTCATTCTCTTGACATTGCCTTTCACAGAGCACAAGGTTTTAATTTTAGTAAAGTCCAGCTTATCAGTTATTTCTTTCAAGGATTGTGCTTTTTGCTGTTGTGTATCGGAAAAGTAATCTCCATATCCAAGGTCAATTGGTTTTCTCCTGTCTTATCTTCTAAGAGTTAGTTTTGTGCTTTACATTTAGGCCTGTGATCCATTTTGAGTTAACTTTGTGAAGGGTGTAAGATCTGTGTCTAGATTCATTTTTTTGCATGTGAATGACCAGCTGTTCCAGTACCATTTATTGAAAAGACTATCTTTGCTCCAAGGTATTGTCTTTGCTCCTTTGTCAAAGATCCATTGTCTTTATTTATGTGGGTCTATTTCTGGGTACTCTATTATATTTCATTGACTTCTTTGTCTATTCTTTCACCAATATGAGGCTATCTTGATTACTCTTGTCTTGAAGTCAGGTAGTGTTATTCTCCTTCAAAATTGAGTTGGCTATTCTGGGTCTTCTGTCTCTCCATATAAGCTTTATTTATTATTTATTTATTGGCTGAGTTGGGTCTTTGTTGCTGGGCGCGGGCTTTTTCTCTAGCTGTGGTGAGCGGGGGCTACTCTTCTTTGCAGTGCATGGGTTTCTCATTGCAGTAGCTTCTCTTGTTGCAGAACACGGGCTCTAGGCGCATGGGCTCCAGTAGTTGCAGCATGTGGGCTTAGTAGTTGTGGCTCGCGGGCTCTAGAGCGCAGGCTCAGTAGTTGTGGCACAAGGGCTTAGTTGCTTTGTGGCATGTGGGATCTTCCCAGACCAGGGATTGAACCCGTGCCCCCTGCATTGGCAGGTGGATTCTTAACCACTGTGCCACCAAGGAAGCCCTCCATATAAACTTTAGAATCAGTTTGTCAATATCTACAAAATAACTTGCTGGGATTCTGATTGGGATTGCATTGAATCTGTGCTTCAATTTGGGAAGCACTGACATCTTAACAACATTGACTCTTCCTATTCATGAACCTGGAATATCTCTCCATTTAGTCAGTTTTTCTTTGATATCTTTAATCAGTCTTGTAGATTTCCTCATGTAGATCTTATACATATTTTGTTAGATTTATACCTAAGTATTTCAATTTTGGGGGGGAGAGCTGCTAATGTAAATAGTGTTGTGTTTTAAATTTCAAATTCCAGTTGTTCATTGCTGGTATATAGGAAAGTGGTTGACTTTTGTATGTTAACCTTGTATCCTGAAACGTTGCTATCATTACTTATTAGTTCTAGGAGTTTTTTTGGTCATTTCTTTCAGATTTTCTACAAGATGATCATGTTGTCTGTGAAACAAAGATAGTTTTATTTCTTCCTTCCCAATTTTTATATTTTTTATTTCCTTTTCTTATCTAATGGTATGAGCTTGGATTTCCAGTTTGATGTTAAAAAGCAGTGGTGAGAGGGCACATCCTTACCTTGTTCCTGATCTTAGTGGTAAAGCTTCAAGCTTTCAGCATTTAGTACAATATGATATTAGCTGTAGGCTTTTTGTAGATGTTCTTTATCAAGTTGAGAAAGTTCCTCTCTCTCCCTAGTTGACTGAGAGTTTTTATCATGAATGGGTGCTGGATTTTGTCAAATGCTTTCTCTACATCTATTGGTATGATCATGTGATTTTTCTTCTTTAGCCTGTTGATGTGATGGATTACATTAATTCATTTTCAGATGTTTAATTAGCCTTGCATACCTTTTATAGATCTCATTTAGTCATGGTGTATAATTCTCTTCTTACATAGTTGGATTCAATTTTTGATATTTTGTTGAGGATTTTGCATCTGTGTTTATGAGAGATAGTGGTCTACAGTTTTCTAGTGTTGTTTTTGTCTGGTTTTGGTATTAGAGTAATGCTGGCCTCATAGAATGAATTAGGAAGTATTCCCTCTGCTTCTATCTTCTGAAAGAGATTGGTATGATTTCTTCCTTAAATACTTGGTAGAATTCACTGGTAAACCCATCTGGGCCTGGTGCTTTGTATTTTATGAGGTTATTAATTTTTTTTTTTCATGGCTATGCCTAACCACTGGACTGCCAGGGAATTCCCAGGGTTATTAATTATTGATTCAATTTATTTAATAGATATAGGCTTATGCAGATGGCTTGTTTCTTCTGAGTTTTGGCAGATTGCATCTTTGAAGCAATCGGTCCATTTCACCCAGGTTATTAAATTTATGGGCATAGATACGTTCATAGTATTCCTTTATTATCCTTTTAATGTTTGTGGGGTCTACAGCCCTCTCTTTTATTTCTGATATTAGAAGTTTGTGTTCTTGTTTTTTCTTAGTTAGCCTGCCTAGAGACCTGTTGATTTTATTGATCTTTTCAAATAACAAGCTTTTGGTTTCATTAATTTTCTCTTGATTTCCTGTTTTCAGTTCCATTGATTTGTGCTCTAATTTTGTATTATTTCTTTTCTTCTGTTTACTTTGGGTTTAATTTGCTCTTCTTTTTCTAGTTTCCTAAGATATAAGCTTAGATTATTGATTTTAGATCTTCTTTTCTAAAATGTGCATAATTCATTGCTATAAATTTCCTTCTGCTTTTGCTGCATCCATAATTTTTTTTTTTTTTTTTTTTTTTTGCTGTACCACGTGGCATGTGGAACTTCCCCGACCAGGGATTGAACCTGTACCCTGCAGTGGAAGCGCAGAGTCTTAACCACTGGATCACCAGAGAAGTCCAAAATAATTTTTTTTTTAATTTGGCCATGCCACGTGGCATGTGGGATCTTAGTTCCCTGACCAGGGATCGAACCCTCACCCCCTGCATTGGAAGCATGGAGTCTTAACCGCTGGACCACCAGGGAAGTCCCTGCATCCATAAATTCTGATGTTATATTTTCATTTTTATTTAGTTCAAAATATTTAAAAAATTTCCCTTGGGATCTCTTTATTGGCTCATGTGTTAATTAGAAATGTGTTATTTAATCTCCAAGTATTTTGGGATTTTCCAGCTATCTTTCATTATTGATTTCTAGTTTAATTCCATTTTGATCTGAAAGGAGACGTTGTATAATTTCTATCCTTTTATTTATTAAGGTGTGTTTTTTGGCCCAGAATGTGGTCTCTCTTGGTGAATGTTCATGTGAGTTTGAGAAGAATGTGTATTCTGCTGTTACAAGAAGAAGTCTAGAGATGTCAGTTAGATCCAGTGGATTGATTGTGTTGTTGAGTTCAACTGAATTTTCTGTATGCTGGATCTGTTAAAGTGACTTTTAAAGATCACACTTAGCAATATCAGAATCCAGGTTAAAACCAGGTCTCCTGACTGTAATAAAGTATTCTTTGCTCATGCTCTGTCCCTCAGGAAGCCTCTTTCCTTTCTTGTTTTCATCATATTCCCCACTGCTCTCAATTAGAGAGTGACTCACCACCTAATACATTTTTACAGTTTCAAGTACCATGAAAGAGTGAAAAATGAATGTGTGTATTCTCAGTGGGGAGAATACGCATGCTTGCATTTCCTTGACATAGTTTTGTTTGTTTGTTTAGAAATGTGATCCAACATAGGGATTACTTACTGTCTGTAAACCTTTCTGTAAGGGTGAATAGGAATTATTCTTTACTTTTCTCTAGAGCAAGCTTTACACACTTCAGGGAGGTTAGGGAGGACCTCAGTTTCTTTCTTCACGCGCTAAACCTCATCCTCTCTTCTCTGAAATCAAGGTGGTGTCCAAAGTATTCAAAGCCCATGGGTTGATTTCAATAGCAGGAGAGAGGGCAGGATGGTCATTAATAATGACATTCATAATGTTTATTCAGACTTCTCCTTCATGTACTCTGAGATATAGCCTCTGACCATGCATGACTTAGAAGCTCAACGTAAAAGTACACAGCCGATTTATTTACTTGGTCAGCATCACTATCCATTTTTATGACAGCCCGTTAGAGCCTGGTTTCTACCAGCAGGTTCTACCAGCAGGAACTCTGGTTTACATCTTGATTCTCACCACTGGCCCCTGCCCTTAAAATATGTTCATCATCCCTGGGCTTTGGATGCGTTGCTTCATTTTCCTTTATTTTGCTCAAGGTTCAGTTGCAAAACCTTCTGCTAGTGTGCCCCTCATTTCACTTCTTTCTTCTTCCCCCTTTCCAGTTATTTCTGGTATTTTAATTGTTCTTTTATTGGACACCAAATAACTCTTTGTGGTCCTGAGAGTTTACTTTCTTGACTCAACATTTTGTTCTCTGAACATCATCCTTCCTCCAAGACTTTAAAAGAAGATCTTGAAAGACATTGTTTTGTGAAACAGAGGATTATGTAAATATGCCAATATGTATTTTGCTTTGATATTGCTTAGAAGGAATGTTGGAAACCCGTTGGGTGAGGATGTCTGTGATGGGTCATGATACACAGGTAGAGCAGGTATACTTTGTAAGAGTTAAAGTAAGTACAAATTTTTCATTTTCTAAAATAAGAGAAGCAAACTGCTGATAACTAGTGAGGAGGCTGGAGTAATCAATCTCTTAGAAACGTTAAGAGCAAGGAAAACAAAAGATTAAGAGAGAGAAAAATAAGAACTAGAGGAAATGGATTACAGAAGCAAGAAACTTGGGAATCCAAAGGAGACTTCCCAAGCAAGAGCTGGAGAGCTAGCTCAAGTTTAGTGCTGGCTGAATTACTCAGGTGTAGCTAGTCTGCTCATTCTGTTAATCTACTCAGGTACCTATACTACAGAATCCTTGCGGTTTTGATTATAATGCTTCTGTATCCTGAGGAGTTACTCTGCCTCCCCACAAAAGTCCTTTCTCTCTGACCAGAGGTGAATTCTCTCTGTCTGGCAGCCTCCTTCTAATAATACCCCCTCCACTGCCGCCCGCCCCCCGCAATTTGTTTCTGTCTTAATTCATATTTATCCATGTCTGGTTTCATTTTTACTTCTAGTTTCATTTTTATTTTCAAAGACAGCATTTTATTTGAGCAAGAGTAGTAATCACAGCAAATATGTACATTTTACTTAAATTTTATGAACTATATAATTATGCTATATTTAACTAGAGGGGCTGATCTCTTTGCTACCTGGTGGCATGTTACCACAAATGGCATCTTGCTAAAAAGAAAACTTTTTAAGTTTCCGAGACAGAATGTTTTTATCGCCTACCCCACACATAGTTACCAAAATGAAAAATGAGGTTTATTATTTTTATCCTTAGTACGTGATATTAAACAGACTCTGTGCTTATCATAATACTAAACTTCTTTAAGAGACTGTTAATATAATAGCTGATATTCGGAAATTTATTTTGGGAGTTTAAGACTCACCTTTTCTCTTTAACTTTTAAATTATAGTAACAACTCATGTTTATTTTAGAAAATTTTGAACCTTGATACGCAAAGGGAAACCTTAAGTCATCTATAATCTATCACCTGTTAAATTTTTGCGTGATCTTTCCAGCATTTACATTTATGTGTGCAACTTTTTTTTTGCAGTGCCGCCTGGCATGTGGCATCTTAGTTCCCTGACCAGGGATCAAACCCATGCCCCCTGCAATGGAAGCGCAGAATCCTAACCACTGGACTGCCAGGGAATTCCCATGTACAACTTTTAAGAAACAAGACAAATAGGGTCATGCATCTATCACTGTTTTGCACTCATAGATATATCATGAACCTCTTGTCACTCCCCACTCAACATGGTAGAGAAGTATTTCAGTATTCTGTTGCATTCATCCATCACAATTTATGTAAGCAACCCACTGTTGTTGGATACTTAGTTATTTCCAGTTTTTCACTGTTATTAATAATGTCAGAGGCTCAGAGTTAAATCTTGTTCACATTCTTAGGGTGTTTGTAAAATATAAGAAATGTATTTTACAGTAGTCCTAGAGAGCAGCTTGATATTTTTGTGGGTTTTTTTAACACAAATATTTTGATTTGGGTTTCTTTGCTCACCAGTAAGTTTAAAACACCTTCTCACTTTCAGTGTTAAAGTATAAAAATATTGTTTTCTTTGGTTGCAGTAGGTCTGAAAGCATTTCTTAAAATTAAGTAATTATTGAAGTTTCACTGTTATGATACTATGTGGTACTATTTCTTGTGACTTTTACTCTAAAGAGTTGAGGAATTCAAATGTAATAACAACTTTGTGTCCTGAAGGAAAGAACTAGATTGACGATTGTCTCTTCCTGGAAGACCTAACAGAAAAACTGTAGAGGCTGAGAGACACAGGGCTTTTTAAATCTGTTCAACTTTTTCTCTCTGGGCTTTAAAAAAAAAAAAAAAAGGGCTCCTATTTCTGGGATGTTTGAATGCTGCTTGTATTAGGCAGAGGGAAGTACAGAGTGACCTTTCAAGACACTTCAAATTTGAGTCTATAATTAGAAAACACTATTTGAGTTCTCATCATACAGTTTTACTCTTAAAGCACCCGTCTAAATTAGTCCGTCCTCCCTCCCCCCGTTTCTCCCTCCCTCTCTCACTCATACCTGCCATGTGTACATCCAAGGACTCTGCTTCTGAAAATTTTCAAGGCATCAAACTTGTGGGTTTCATGATATGTAATGCTTTTCCTCCCTTCCTCCCCCCTTTATCAGATTACTTCAAGGACTTCATTGTCTTACTCGCAAGGGGCTTAACATGGGACTCTTCAGGAACACAGCTGGCTATCTCATAAATCAGGGGTTACTCAGTGAACAAATAATATCAGCTATGTGCCAGGAACACAGCAGATAAACCTGACAGATGTGGTCCCTTCCCTCATGGGGTTTACAGTCTGACAGAAAAGAGCCAGTAAACCTTTACCAGTAGTTGACTAGATAGTTAAAATTAGCAAACAGTTATGGTGGAGAAAAAGTATAGAGCGATGTGGAAGCAGGTAAAGGGGACCCTAATCCAATCTGGAAGAGTCAGGAAAAGGCTTCTTTTCAAGGAAGTGATGTTTGTCCGAAGATGCACGGGGATTTATTATACATGCCACCCTCGGTTCGTCTTCCTTGCCAAGTGCTATGTTTAGTGCCTGTAAACTGCAAGTGAATTCATCTATTTCTGCTTTCTTTGGGTGGCTTTAGTAATAGCCCCCAAGAATTAAAATGAAAATACACTGCTACAGTTGATTAACGACTTTAAGATGGAACACTATTTCAATCTGAAGAAACATTCTTAAGTAATCAGTCCTAAGAACAACACATTTTGCCTGATGGAGTGAAAAAAGCTGACAAATCACTGGAACATCAGCTAATTCACAGGGTTTGTGGAATAGCATGGGAATTCAGCTGTGTCATGTCTTCCATGTACAGCAGGGGACTTATCTGAAGGAGCAAAGGTCCTTTGCTAGCTAAGGTTTGCTCTCTAATAACTAGTCTTTAAAATAAAAATTAATCTATTTTCCAACTTACAATAAAATGTGCCTCAAGCACAATGGCTTTTGTAATTTGGAAATGCTCCACATTTAACTGTTAGGCAGAGCCTGAGATGACTGTGACAAATAGGAATATTCTTTGAGCTGTTCAATCCCCTGAGATATTATGGCTGTTCTTTGGCCAGATGGTGACTCTCAAGTCCATTAGACTTAAAAACAGAGGCTTCTGTGGAAAGTCACTTTCAATGCATCAGGTTACTTAGTGTTTTTATGTGGCTGTATCTTGGCCATCTCCTGATGATAGAGAATTTGTTCCACAAATCTGGAAGTGTCTTCTCTTCAGCTCTTATCAGATGCATGGCTGAGGGATATGGAAGTAAAGGATGGATTTCTGGTGCAGTTGTGTCCCTGAAATGAGCCAGACCATCAGAGCTGCTTATTTGTATTGCATTGCCTCGGCTTCCTACCAAAGAAACTCTAGAGAGCCATGCTTCGGAATTTATTGAGGGTCATGATGAAAAACTATCATGTGACATGGTCTCCCTGATCTGTGCTGTTTTTCACTGCCTCTTGTGTACAGACCTGCAGTGAGCATGTTAGAGCTAAGTGTCAAGAAAAGTTTTTTTCCCCTGGGGAACAAAACATGGTTCCCCATTCCCCATCCTCCCAATACATGCAGATATGGAGATACTCACACTCTGAGTTTGGAAAATTTTGTCTCTTCTCTTTTTTGCTCTAGCTGCAAAGGAACTGAGAGCCAAATATGTATCCCAGTTTTTGTCATGTTGTAAAACTTAACCAGTACACTCAATTCCCCCTGTTTTTTCCTTTCTATTTTAGTTAGTTAACAAATATGGATAATGCATACTATATGCCAGGTGCTGTTTCTAAGGTCTTTATAAATATTAACTCCTTCACCCCTCTTAAGGACCCTATGAAGTTAGTGCTGTTGTTATTCCTATTGATAGATGAGGAAACTGAGGCCCAGGGAGGTTGTGTATCATGTCTGGAGTCCCAGAGGTGCTGAGTGTGGTGATTCCTTACTGGGAGTGAGTGAGACAATATTCAGTCACAGGAAACAAACCCGCACTCCTCCCACTGCATCTTGTGATCAAGAACCCCTGGGCTTCCCTGGTGGCACAGTGGTTGAGAGTCCGCCTGCCAATGCAGGGGACGCGGGTTCGTGCCCCGGTCCGGGAAGATCCCACATGCCGCGAAGCGGCTGGGCCCGTGAGCCATGGCCACTGAGCCTGCGCGTCCGGAGCCTGTGCTCCGCAACGGGAGAGGCCACAACAGTGAGAGGCCCGCGTACCACAAAAAAAAAAAAAAAAAAAAAAGAACCACCCCTGGTCTCTATTTACCTGGCTTTCTGATCCTATGTTACTCCTTTTACAGGAGTATTTTACTTCTTAGTTGTATCATTTACTTTATTCCTTTATGAAGTGATGCATGGTATATATACTTCAAATTAAAATAAATGAACTTCCGTGACACTCTTTTAAGTGGGTCTTCTCTTAATGACTTCAGGATGTGTACAGTGTTTGGAGTAGTCAGCATGAATTTGCAGTCTAACATCCACCCCCTTTACCCACCTCCTTTTCAACAAGAGCACACATTTTAAGTTTGACTAGATGAAAAAAACTATAAGCTGATGATGTTACCAGTATCATTAATACCGTGTTAGAAACAATTATAAATGTCCACAGACTTAAGTTATGGCCCAGGAACCACTATCTGCTCTTCTTTAATTTGACTTAGCCCTGCTACCTAAGAAATAAACTGTTGCCCTGTTTTATGAGCTACTTTAAGTTTCAGCTTCTCCCAACTTGACACTCTGGATTTGTTTCTACATACCGCTGTGTGTAGGTACATGAAAAGCATTGGACCTTCGGGATGTGTGTCTTCATGAGAAATCTCTTTGTTAGCCCAGTTCTTACCTTATCAGGTATTTACCTAAGCTAACTTGACTCTTGACCTTATAAAGAGGCAATTGAATTGATCCTTTTGATAGAGTAGCTCAAGTTGGCAGATGCACAGATTAGCCCATGAGATTATTGGTGGGTGTTAACAGTGCAACCAGTGTCCCTACAGGTAGGGACAGGCATGGTTTGGGGATACTTTGAGGCCATATTTTTAGGCACCTTTAATATTAAGAGGCACATGTACTACCTGATTGAATATGAATATACATTAATTTCTTCTAATAGTACCTCAGTGTTCCAGAAATGGCTTAAATATGGGAACCTCTGAAGGGTTTCAAGTGAGAGTAAATTTTTAGGAAGATCAGATTTTCCTGTGGAAAATCCAGAACGGGAGAAGATTAAGGCAATCCAGGGGAAGCACTGGTGGCTGGAAGTAGGGTCAGGTTAGTGGCAGTGGTGGGTGAAGTCAAGAGAGAGGTCATAGCTGGAACGAGGTCCCAAGTGAAATGAGAAAGACATTCTCTGAGGGTGGGGCGGTCTTTTCAAAGGAGTGAACATGGCCCACTGAGAGTATTGTATGGTGTCTGCAGTGTAAACTAAGTTGCTTCCTATTATGGGCCTTATTGGAACGTAGCATTGTTGACCAGTTGAAGTCTGTTCATCTCTACCCGGCATTTCAGATATACTTACATTTTTTAATCTTAATTTTTATTTTTGGCCACACCGAGCGGCTGGCAGGATGTCAGTTCCCCAGCTAGCGATCGAACCTGGGCCCCGGCAATGAAAGCACCAAGTCCTAACCACTGGACTGCCAGGGAATTCCCTTGTTCTTTAATTTTTATAACAACTTTATTGAGATGTAATTCATACCATAAACTTCACTCTTTTAAAGAGTATAATTCAATGATTTTTAGTGTATTCACAGAGTTGTGCACCATCACACTAATTTTAGAACATTTATATCATCCCCAAAAGAAACCCCATACACACTTTTAAAAAAAATTTATTTATTTTTGGCTGCGTTGGGTCTTTGTTGCTGCACGTGAGCTTTCTCTAGTTGTGGTGAGCGGGGGCGACTCTTCTTTGCGGTGCCCGGGCTTCTCATTGTGGTGGCTTATCTTGTTGTGGAGCACGGGCTCTAGGTGTGTGGGCTTCAGTAGCTGTGGCTCACGGGTCAGTAGTTGTGGCTCGTGGGCTCTAGAGCACGGGCTCAGTAGTTGTGGCACACGGGCTTAGTTGCTCCACGGCATGTGGAATCTTCCCGGACCAGGGCTCGAACCCGTGTCCCCTGCATTGGCAGGTGGATTCTTAACCACTGCACCACCAGGGAAGCCCTCTGCGTCACCACTGCGCCACTAGAAACCCCATACACATTGATATTCACTACCAATTCTCTTCTGCCTCCAGCCCTTGGCAGTGCTCATCTACTTTCTCCATACCTACTCCTCTCAGAGGTATGGATTTGCCTCTTCTGCACACTTCAAATAAATGGAATCATGCAATATGTGATCTTTTGTAACTGGCTTCTTTTATTTAATGTTGTCAAGGTTCATCCATGTTCTAGCATATATCACTCCTTCATTCCTTTTTATTGCCAAATAATATTTTATGATATGGATACACCACATTTTGTTCATCCATTCATCAGCTGATGGACGTTTGGATTGTTTCCATTTTTGGCTGTTATGAATAATGCAGAATGAACATTTGTGCACAAGTTTTTGTGTGGACTAGGGCTTTCATTTTTCTTGGGTATATAACTAGGAGTGACACATTCGTTCTTGAGTCTCTTCCAACAGTTGAGTATTTTTGGTGAAAGTGGGATCTCAGTTGAAAATCAGTTTCTGGTTGTGGATATGTATGTATATGCCCTGTAATTGTTAAACATACATTTTAATGAAATTTATTAAGCATTTAAAAGGTATATATACGTCAACTACCAAATATTGTGTGTGTGTGTGTCTTTGTGTGTGTGTGTATGTCTCTGTATCTCAGTCTGTACTCTTAGGATATTCATATGGTGGTTCTATGAATTGTAAACTTCTGGAAAATGGTATACATTTTACTTCCACCCACCAGTCAAATTTCAGCTACTTAAAATCCATTGAAAGAGAGGAGGGAGAGATGAATAGGTGGAGCATAGCGGATTTTTAGGGCAGCGAGACTACTCTGATACCTTAATAGTAGGTACATGTCATTATACCCATGTCCAAACCCATAGAATATATGCCAGCAAGGGTGAACGTTGCTGTAAACTGTGGACTCTGGGTGATTATGATGAGTCCATGTAGGTTCATTGATGGTAACATATGTACCACCCACTCCATGGGGGACGTTGATGATGGAGGAGGCTATGCATGTGTGGGGAAGTATGGGAAATCTCTGCACTTTCTGCTCAATTTCACCGTGAATCTAAAACTCCTCTAAAAAATAAAGTCTATTTAAAAACCCCTTAAAATATCACAGCAGTTGTGGGTATTTCAAAGGGAATCCTCCACCATTTTGTTTGAACATGACAGATTATGCACCGCACAGCAGCCTGGGTTTCGGTGACACTGAGTTTGCCTGTGTATTGGCAGTTCCTCACCTGCTCTGCAAAGCCCTTGGTGACCTGGCCTCTGGCCTCTGGTCTCCGCTGCACTTCTCTATTCCTGAGTTTCAATGCTCCATTGCCTTTCCATTCTCTCAACCTGCCTGGCCTATTCCTGCCTCAGGGCCTTTGAACCAGCTGCTTCTTTGACCTGGAATGCTCTTCTTCCATGTCCCAGCCCCCATTATTATTTAGTCTTAACTCAAATAGCATCCCCTCACTCCCTAACCACTTGCTCTAAATCGGCCACGCCAGCCTCGCTCTGATTCTGACTGACTTCTCTCTGTGGCATTTATCACAGGCTTCTTTTATCTGCTTGTGAGCACCATGATGGGAATCCACCTACCTTCCTTGCTCCACCTCTGAACAGGTCTGTCAGGTATTAAATTAATGTTGATGGAATGCATGGCCAAGTTGCTTTTCTCCCCCTGAAATTCTGGTACCTGTTAGAGCCAGTGTTCTCCCATGACTCTTGCAGGGAGGGCAGTATCATAGAACTCATCATTTCACCCTCAACCCCAGAAAACCAGCAAAACACAACAAAGCATCATTCTTATTTAACCTCTTACTTTCTCTGCCTTTTAGAGCTATCATCCTCTGCCCCTCCCACTCTTCTCAGAAAGGATCTGCTACAAGACTGAATGTGTTCACTGCTTCGAGGACCAGGGACCACGGTGGGATTTGCTGTGCTGTCATCTGCAAACAGTAGGTTGGGTGCTTCCTGGTGCTAGATCATAAGTGTGATTTTCATCCGCTGAAGGTTGGTTGCCTACCAGTTGTCCTGCAACTTCTCGGCTATCTTCTCTTTTCTAGTTAAGACATTTCGAAAATGCCTTAACTCCGAAAATGTCTATTTTATCCTCAAGAGAGTCTTAGATTTCAGGCTGTTTCAGGTGAGTGGATGTTTCCTTACTTGTTGGATTGTTGTCTTAAATGACAGCAAGAGAAATAGAGGTGACACCAAAACTTCCTAACGTCTTTGCATGACTGCCAAATTACGGCCCTCAGTATCTGCCTCAACTGTGCATTATGAAAAATTAGTGGCACTAAAAATCTTCAAAGAAACATTGGCCAGCTGTGCACCTGTTCAGCAACATTACTGAAATGATTACTAGCAAAGTTATTCTGTTTCTGCACTTTTTAAACTAAGGTCAAAGAGATGTGGTAGTTATACCCATTCTCTGCCCACTGAGGAGGAAGTTATCACATTCATGATTGACATTGTGCAACTCAATTCACTGTCTAAACTGATTTGAATTTAGTTCCTACGATAATTTTACTCTTGAAAATATAAATAGGAGCTGCATTTTTAATGCACAAGATTTTGTTTTTCTTCTCTATGGCTAGGGCACTTTAGGACCCGGGCTCAGTTGGCTCTTACGATAGCCATTCTTCATCATTACTAGTTAGTGTGGTGTTTGCCTAAAAAGTCTTCAGCCCAAAGATGGACCCCAGGGCCATGTAATCCCAAGTTAATTAAAAATAAATTTTTAGGAATATTTAAGAGTCACTGTTCAGCACGGCATTCCATAGGCGTATTTTTTTGTCTTCTGTAAAATTCAAAATAATTCTAAGAATATTGCTAGGATTAGAATGCCCATATGGGCCAATACTGGGAATGACAACTATTTCTGAATATTTGACCGCAGTGATATCTCTCCCTTTGGCTGATAGTGTCTGTCCCATGGAAGGTGGGTAAAGAAAAGAATTCATGTATTCAACAGATACTTAGTGAACAATTTCTGTGGGCCAGGCGCTCATTTCAGTGTTACGAATGAGGCAGTGAACAAAGCAAAATTCCTGCTTTCATGGATCTTTTAAAAAGCCCCCATATAGGGCTTCCCTGGTGGCACAGTGGTTGAGAATCCACCTGCCAATGCAGAGGACACGGGTTTGAGCCCTGGTCTGGGAAGATCCCACATGCCGCAGAGCACCTAAGCCTGTGAGCCACAACTACTGAAGCCCGCGCACCTAGAGCCTGTGCTCCACAACAAGAGAAGCCACCACAATGAGAAGCCCACGCACCTCAACAAAGAGTAGCCCCCACTCGCCACAACTAGAGAAAAGCCCGTGCGCAGCAACAAAGACCCAACCCAGCCATAAATAAATAAATAAGTAAATAAATAAATAAGAAAAACCCCCAAATATCCTCAGCAAACAGATGGGAGAAGGGAGGCACAGATAACTTGACTCACTCTCAGGTGTCCTGGGAAAAGCTCCTTCTAGATGGCAGACAGGCACAGATGAAAAGGAGAGAGTTGGAACCTGATTCGGAAAATAAGATAAAGCAATCTTGGTGCTCTAGTTTAATCACTGCAAAATAGAGAAACTTATTAAAACAATAAACAAAAATCAGGTGCCAGGGTGATGTGACCTAGGCTTAGAAAAGAAGGATTACTTTTCAGGGATACCATTTTACTTCATTTTTTTCAGGTTCACAGATTCTGCCCAAATTCTGCCTCCACCACGCCCTCGCAGCCTCAGCTATCAGTGCCTAATGCAGCCTTCCAGAGTATCTCTGTGCACAAATATGAATTCATATTTGCCCCCTTCATAAAGTAAAAGATAGCAAACTATACTTTTGAACAATGTATTTTTTTCTCCTGATGTATGTAGGAGGGTTTAACAAATCAGTACAAAGAGAGCGTCCTCATTCTTTTTTTTTTTCTTCTCTCAACAGTCACAGAGTAGTCCATTGTATGGATGTACCACAATTTAAATAGTGACCTATTGATGCACATTTGGGTTGTAGCCAATCCTTGCTCTTAAACAATGCCTCAGTAAATAACTTTGTGTGTAGATTATTCTGCATGTACACAATTAGATGTGTATAAATTTGCAAAGTAGAATTGTCAGTCATAAAGGATGTGTATAATTTTGATAGCTGTCTTGTCAAATTGCCTCCCAGAGGGGATTTATCTTATTCTCACCCCCTGCTAGAAACTTGTGAGACTAGCTGTCATTTGGGTCTGGATTTTTCACCAATCTGATAAGTTAAATGGTTTCTCACAGTTTCAGTGTAGGAATACTATTCATTCAGAATTTTCAATGACATTTTTAAGAAGAAAGTGCCCCAGAAACGTAAACAGGACTAGAATTCAGCTCTTTTTATTATGCAAAAAAAAGGACACTGAAGGCCATCTTAGCTCTTCTACTACGTAAGTTAAGACAATGTCCACGTTAAAAATGCTGCATTTTAAATACTGAAAATATACAGGGTAAAAGTGCTTCTTAGTCTCATGATGTACCTAGGTGACCTGCTAAGAGTAAGACCTTTCTCCTGTAGTTTGGTCCTGTGTGGTAGCTAATTGAAATAGAACAGTGTACAAAAATGAGTTAACACAGCAGGTCTGAGACTGCGCTCCTTAGAAACGCCCACTTGCAAGGTTGGCCCTTGACTGGTGGTGCCTGGTAACTTAGATTTGAGGAGGGTTCCCACCATTTCCTGGTAAGAATGGCTCACTGTGCCTGGACTGTTTGTGCAAACAGTATGGTTTCTGTTGAATGCCTGCTTGCATTCCGGGAGTGTAGAATTTAGGTACATGCCTAGCAGAAGGTTCCTATGTGACCAGCCCTAATAAAAACCCCAGACACAGAGTCACTAATGAGCTTCTCTGGGAGACAATATTTCACAGGTGTTGTCACAACTTCTTGGGGAAATTAAGCACCACCTGTGTGATTCCATTGGGAAAGGACTCTTGGAAGCTTGTTCCTGGTCTCCTCTGGACTTTACCCCATGTACCTTTTTCCTTTGCTGATTTGCTTTGTATCCCTCTGCTGTAAAAATAGCCATGAGTACAAGTGTATACTGGGTTCTATGAGTACTCCTAGTAAATCATCAAACTGGGGACCCTGACCCAGTCAGCTTGCAAAGACTTTAATATTCTCTCTGTCTATATTGGTATTAGTGGTGAGCGACATATATTTTTAGCATGCAATTAATTGACCTTTGACATTGTATCTTGACTTGTAGTCTGTGTTCTATTGTAAAATGTGCTTCAGAGTTCTAACTGTGATTTAGCATTTACATCTAACAAGTGGAGCCAACAAGAAGGCAGCTGGATATTGGAGAGTTTTTTTTTTAATATAAATTTATTCATTTATTTTTGGCTGCATTCGATCTTTGTTGCTGTGCACAGGCTTTCTAGTGGTAAGCAGCAGCCACTCTTCGTTGCGGTGCGCAGGCTTCTCATTGCAGTGGCTTCTCTTGTTGCAGAGCACGGGCTCTAGGCATGCGGGCTTCAGTAGTTGCAGCACGTGGACTCAGCAGTTGTGGCATGTGGACCCTAGAGCATGCAGCTCAGTAGTTGTGGCTCGTGGGCCCTAGAGCATGGGGGCTCAGTAGTTGTGGCTCGTGGGCCCTAGAGCTCAGGCTCAGTAGTCGTGGCACACGGGCTTAGTTGCTTTGTGGCATTTGAGATCTTCCTGGACCAGGGATTGAACCCACGTCCCCTGCATTGGCAGGCAGATTCTTGACCACTGTGCCACCAGGGATGTCCCACATTGGAGAGTTTTATGTTGAGTGGTGAATCCACAATTGATTCTTTGGTCTTCCCAGTGTCTATACTTAGGCTTAAAAACTTCTTGCTTTGGGGCTTCCCTGGTGGCGCAGTGGTTGAGAGTCCTCCTGCTGATGCAGGGGACACAGGTTCGTGCCCCGGTCCGGGAAGATCCCACATGCCGCGGAGCGGCTGGGCCCGTGAGCCATGGCCGCTGAGCCTGCGCGTCCAGAGCCTGTGCTCCACAGAGGGAGAGGCCACAACAGTGAGAGGCCCGTGTACTGCAAAAAAGAAACCAAAAACTTCTTGCTTTAATTTTCTGTAATTTGATTATTAGGTAAATGAATTTATTCATATTCTTCTGGATTCATAGCCACAGAATTTTAGTTAGACAGTCTGACTTCTAAGTATGCTCTGATTTTGAAGCTTAACTACAAACCAGTAGTTCTGGAAACATCACTTAGCATAGCAGATCTTTGTCCAAATAGGACAAAAGGTCTAAAGATTGAAATAAAGCTTATTTTTGCATAATTATATTAGCATCCCGTTTTAAATTTTTCAAATGGAAAACTGATAAAAGTGTTAAACATAAAGATTTATTTCTTTAAGCTGCTTTTTAAAAAAGAAATTAGATGGCTTCTGAAGAGAAGTGTTTGTCCAGTTTAAAAATATTACATGTAGTCCAGAGCAGTGGTTCTTAATGCTTACGGTTGACTGGTGTATTTTTGTTGATAATAACTAAGATTGAATGACATTGTGGCAGCCATTGTTGTTAGTGTTTTACATATAGAACCTCATTTAACTTTGTGAGGTAGCTATTATTAACTGCAGTTTGAGACAGAAAGGGTTTAAGCAATTTGCCCAAAGTTAACTGATTGGCTGGCCAGAACATGGTAGGACTGGAATTTGAATTTAGGTCATCTTTCTCTGTAGGCTGAGCTCTTAGCCACTCTGCTTTCCTGGGTCCCATGGTAGCATCTCACTGGTGCTACAGAAAATTGGTTCTGTGAAGACCCTTATACATTCATCCTTGGGTATAGGGATGATCTGGTAATTTTCTGCTGAGAGTAAGAAATGTTCATCTTCTCAGTTTCTAAGTGTCAGAAATCATATGTGGGATCCTTCCAAAACACAGAACGCTCCTTGGTCCCATTATCCTGGAGGCAAAATCCAAGTATCATAACAAGGCCTTACCAGCCTCTTCATAAGCCAACCTTTCCGCATTGCATCCAAGCTGACTTTCTTTTTGTTCCCATACACACAAACCACATTCTGCTTTGCTCCTTAAGGCCTTTGCACGTGCTATTCCTTCTGCCTTAAATAACCCCACCCACACCTTGCCTGACTTTTCTTCATCCTTCAGATCTGAATTGAAAAGTCCTTCTTCCAGGAAGCCTTCCCTGACTTTCCTGAACTGAGGTGTGTGTGTGTCCCTGTAGCATCTTAATTTTACTATCCAAACATTTATCTCCTCGTGTTGTAGTTATTTGTTTCCCCAACTAGACACAAGCTGTGTGAGGGCAGGGACTAGGTTTGTCTGGTTTACTTGGTCATAACAGGCACTCAGATAGCAGACATTCAAATACCTAAATGAAGGTTAAATAAGGTTTTGAAAGATGAGGCAGAATTAACAATTTAGGGACTTCCCTGGTGGCGCAGTGGTTAAGAATCCGCCTGCCAATGCAGGGGACACGGGTTTGAGCCCTGGTCCAGGAAGATCCCACATGTCGCGGAGCAACTAAGCCCATGTGCTACAACTATTGAGCCTGCGCTCTAGAGCCCGTGAGCCAAACTGCTAAGCCCGCGCACCACAACTATTGAATCCCGTGTGCCTAGAGCCCATGCTCCACAACAAGAGGAGCCACCTCAATGAGAAGCCTGCGCACTGCAACGAAGAGTAGTCCCCGCTCACCGCAACTAGAGAAGGCCCATGCACAGCAACAAAGACCTAACGCAGCCAAAAAAAAAATTAGCAATTTAGCTTTCGGAGTACACAAATGCAATAAACTGTGGTGGTATCATAGATGAAGCTCTACTCCCATTAATTATCAGAATTCTTTAGTTATAGCATGGGGACGAACGTTCTTTTGTTACTGAAACTCTCATTAAGCAGGTAGTCAGCAACAAATTCATGGGCTTAAATACTAAGCTTTCTGCTGGCAGTTTTGTTTCCCAAGTCTAAACTTCATTTTGGGAATCTGAAGAACGAAGCTCTGTATCCCCAGTTATATGCGTGAGCCTAAACATTTCATAGGGCTGCAGCAGGTCCACTCATGAGCTCTGAACCCCAAATTGGGAGAATCTGCTTAGACATGGTTAAGGACTTAACAGTACTTTGGAGAGCGATTCACCCGCCATGTTGCTTGCCAGCAGTTAATTGTAACCGCAGTTATCCAGTTGTAGATAATGAGAGTACCCATTTCTTAAATCTGCTATGGAGTTTGTCTGGTGGACTTCAAGAAATTTTTAGACATGGAAAAAAAATTTTCCCTAAAAATACCTTTCAAAAAGAAAATATTTTGGAGAAGATAAAGTTTTAACATATATTTAAGATGAAAATCTTTGCTAAGTACACTTAGCAAACTTAGTAAACACCGCTTTGTCAAGAACAAAATAAAACATCTATTATTCATTATACTTTTAATATCAGGCATACTGAAACCCCTGTTTAGGATGAATATTATTTGATGAAGGGAAGAAGAGAACTTTCTAAATTATATTTGTCCCCTTCAGTCCATTAGCATTAAATAAATTTAGGATTCAGGACTTTCCCACTAAGATTAGAGGTAACATTTAGGCACATCCTTACAATCTTACTTTCTGTGTCCATAGCTCACATGGCTGAAAAGGACCAGACAAAAAAGCAACATAGTATCTAGTATGTGTACATGTGTGTGGCTTTTTTAAAACCACTTTCCCCCTTTGAATAGTTAATGCATAGAAATGATTAGAAAGAATGGTGAATCCATAAAATATTAGGGAACTAGTAATAACTGGTGGAAGAAATTACATACAATGCAAACCCAGAGTGTTTTATTCTAGAGTTTTGGCTTCTGGAGTGACCTAGGCATGCGTGCTACTTTATGTTTAAAGACAAAGCTCAGCAAGGTGACCTTAGGCTGCCAGTGACATTTATTTATTTACTTATTTTTGGCTGCATTGGGTCTTTGTTGCTGTGTGCGGGCTTTCTCTAGTTGCGGTGAGCGGGGGCTACTCTTCACTGCGGTCCACGGGCTTCTCATTGCGGTGGCTTCTCTTGTTGCGGAGCATGGGCTCTAGGCGCACAGGCTTCAGTAGTTGTAGCTCGCCGGTTCTAGAGCATAGGCTCAGTGGTTGTGGCACACAGGCTTAGTCGCTCCGCGGCATGTGGGATCTTCCCAGACCAGGGCTCGAACCTGTGTCTCCTGCATTGACAGGCGGATTTTTAACCACTGCACCACTAGGGAAGCCCCGACATTTATTTATATTCACAGTGGTGTTTGAGGGTGAACCCCTTCAATTCTGAAGCTACTTATATTATGGTATCAATTCTTTCAGGTAAAAAGACAGGTATATGTAAAGGTGTAATAGTTTTTCTGGCCTGAAATATGGCCCACCAAGTGAGTCAACCTTCTGGTTGCCTGAAAAAAATTCCTTCTTTGACTATGAGGTCAGAATTAGTGACTCAGGACTGTTCAGGAATATATAAACTATGAATTCATGAGAGAATTAATTCTTATAGGGATGGCAAGTAACTTCCATGACAGCATATAATTCCAATTCACTTTTATATGTAAGAATCCTGTAATTGCTTTTTGTGTTAAAGCTCTTTTTCAGAACTCAATAGGAAAAATAATGTAGGGCTTCCCTGGTGGCGCAGTGGTTGGGAGTCCGCCTGCCAGTGCAGGGAACACGGGTTCGTGCCCCGGTCCGTGAGGATCCCACATGCCGCGGAGCGGCTGGGCCCGTGAGCCATGGCCGCTGAGCCTGTGCGTCCGGAGCCTGTGCTCCGCAATGGGAGAGGCCACAGCAGTGAGAGGGCCGCGTACCGCAGGAAAAAAAAAAAAAAAAAAATGTAGGCTGCATTTCAGCTACAAGGGATCTGTAGATTCTATGCACCGCATAGTGGCCTTTGAATTCCCTGACTTGAAAAGAATTGAAGGAGCCTCTGCTCCCAGTGACATGGGAAAGAACAGTGTCAAGGTTAAGCATGAAATCAACCATCTAGTGCTGGGAGGAGTTCGCACAGAATAAATATCCGTCCTGCATCTGACTGTACCTGTGCCTGAGTCACTTTCCTCCTGCCAAACACAAACAGGTTACTAGGCAACAGGAGTGATTCAGACACTCTAAACATCTCACCACAGTGAAATGTCCATCTGCAAGATTTCCAGGAAATGCCCTTCTTGTAAGTCACTGGGGAGCTAGATAAACATTCACACAGGCACCGAAGGTATCAGATGACCCAGAGCTAGTAGCTGTGTGTTAAATTGTAGGGCCAGCTAATATCTGGAAGGAAGTCGCCTCTCAGGGCAAACACAGAGTGTTATCTGCATGGTAACTGTGGGAAGGAAACATGGGAGAGAAAAAGGTGAAATCTCTCCCCAGAAGGACTCATGGGGAAGGAAACCCATTGCGTGCGGGGGGGGGAATAAAAAGCACATTCCAGATTGTTAAAATAGACCAAGATTTCAGAAAACCTAGCAGAGTGGCTAAGATTGTCTGGGTTCAAATCACACCTTTGACCACTTGCTGGATTTCTGGGTTTCACTTCCTCATACCTCACATGGAGGTGATAATGGTACCTACCCTGTAAGGTGGTTGTACGTATTAACATGTTGCTGTTGGGGAAGCTCCAATGCCTGGTATCATAAGCTCTGGGGAAGTGTAATCACGTCCTCTATCCTCCAGGCATCTCCCTAAGTAAGGGGTGGGGAAGAGTTGTGTAGGAATGAAGGAAAACCCAAAAATAGGTGAAAACTTTTCAGGGATTTATCTATTCTTTTTATCATTTTGAGAACTGCAATTAAAGAAATTATAGCATCTTTTAAGAAACGTCTCTGGGGCTTCCCTGGTGGCACAGTGGTTGAGAATCTGCCTGCCAATGCAGGGGACACGGGTTCGAGCCCTGGTCTGGGAAGATCCCACATGCTGAGGAGCAACTAGTCCCGTGAGCCACAACTACTGAGCCTGCGCGTCTGGAGCCTGTGCTCCGCAACAAGAGAGACTACGACAGTGAGAGGCCCGTGCACCGCGATGAAGAGTGGCCCCCGCTCGCTGCAACTAGAGAAAGCCCTCGCACAGTAACGAAGACCCAACCCAGCCATAAATAAATTAATTAATTAAAAAAAAAAAAGAAACGTCTCCAAGGGTTTTCAGCATTACATACGTTGAAAATTATTTATATCTTGATAAAGTACATCAGGATTATGCAGGGGGAGGAGGATATAATCATGGAGATTGCTTGGGGGCTTCCAGGGTATCAGTAATATTCTGAAACTATGTGTGGGTTTTTGCTTTACTATTTTTTTTTTTGCTTTACTATTTTTTATACTTGATGTTTTATCCCTCTCTTTATATAAGATGTATTATAATTAAAAATGCAGTCACCCAAAGTAAAGCACTCTAAGTTGGGTGAAATTTTGGGGTCTTGTATACCATATAGAAATTGTAATTATGCAGATCCATTATTGACTCCTTTAGAAAAAGAAAGGTGCTGGTGGTATTTTGGCAAAGGGTGAGATAGAGCTGGAGTCTTTCAGTGTGTGAACTGACACGTTCATTCACAGCCATTCTAGTGCCTCTGAATGTCAGGCCCTTGGCTGGTGGCCACATTGACACAAATCAGATGTGGACTGTCCTTGCACCTTCTAACCCAGCAGAGGAGATACCCTGTGTAGGCTGCAAACTACAAACCGTAGGCTAGACTAAAGAAATGGGAGGAGCATAGGTAAGGGGAGAAAGGCATGGCATTGAATCCCAGTCTCATCTTTTAAGAGTTCTCACTTCCCTTGAATTTATTTTTTGAAGGGAAAGCAGAACGTTAGCAGATTGGATTGAGAATATGTTGCTGCACGTTGGGCTGGGCTTAGTGGCACAGCAGTGCTGCGGTGACTTGAGAGAGTTGTGAGATTAGGAACCGTTTTTCCTCCTGAATTTGTACAGTCTGGTTCTATCAGGTGGGGATGCATCCCAGGGAGGGATCCACTGTAAAGTCAAGTGAAAGAAGGGGATTAGAGGAGTGCCTCTCAGGGTTGTCTCAAGAGCTCAACATACTAGTCCATGGTGTAGCACTAGTACCTGACCCCATTTTATTCAATAACTATACAGATTTCTTTACTACCGAATTAGCAGCCAAATGACTTAAGGTTAACTTTTAACTTTCTATAAAAGGTAAGAGACAAATCCGTTTAACTCTAAAATTTCTCACTTTCCCTAAAGCCACAATGTATAGTGCTTCATTCACTGAATTTAGCATTGAAGGTAGCATTGTTTTATATTGAGTCTTATACCTTGAATAACTTTCTGAGTGTGGAATATTGATTTTGGGGAAATACTTTTTTTTTTTTTTTGCGGCCACTCTGCACGGCATGTGGGATCTTAGTTCCCCAACCAGGGATTGAATCCGTGCCCCTTGCATTGGAAGCATGGAGTCCTAACCACTGGACCGCCAGGGAATTCCTAGGGAATGCTTTTAGGTTTGACTTGTTTTATAAAGAACCTAGAGTTTTCCCATTAATTAATTAATTATTCAATAATTAATTATTGAAGGATAATTGGTATACAGTAATATTATATAAGTTACAAATGTGCAATATAGTGATTCACAATTTTTAAAGGTTATACAACATTTATAGTTATTATAAAACATTGGCTATAGTCCCTCTGTAGTACAGTATATCCTTGTAGCTTATTTTATAGGTAATAGTTTGTACCTCCCATTAATTTAGATTCTCAATCTTCCATCAGGAATCTTTATGTTATTTGATGGAAAGCTGTATTAACCATTATTCATAAAAGCTTACTGAACAAACGACTTATTTTCAGAAACACAAGAAGCCATAAATAATGCCTCAAATGATTCAAATGAACTTTGATGGAGTTCACTTACTTTATTTGTTGCAAAAATGTTTGCAGTAGGAATTTGTTATTTTAATTAATGAAGTTCTAACACATGATCGGCTGCATTTCTAAAGTTATTTGTTCCTCTGTGTGTGTGTGTATGTGTGTGTGTGAGAGAGAGATGTGTGATATTAAAACTGGAATAGTCTGCTACCCAGAAAAAAAAAAATCAATCTAGGATTGCTAATCCTAATTACCAGAGAAATCTAGTCTTATTTGACTCTGTAAATTGTCTGCCTTTAAACATTAATGCTAGTAGAATAGGTAGTTTAACTCCTCAAATCAAGATATATAACTTCCAGTTACTTGGAATATTTTTACTTCTTAATTTTTAATATTTCATAAAAGGCCTTTTAAAATATAGTTTATACTAATTTGTATTATTTCCTAATTTTGAATCTATATCCACATAGTGGTCAGTTGGTATAATAAAGAATAATACTTGATTCTTTTATATCCTTTGGTGTTGGTCCTGAGCTGACTCAATAACTTTCTATTTACCTTGCATCTAATTAACCACCTCTTATTCTGTGGGATAGGACCTTTCACTTCAACCTTATGAAATTATTTTCTTCAGTTTTAATGTCTTATTTCTTCTCTATGTAATTAACCTGAGGTCAGAAGCTCTTTGTTAAAATCTTATTTAATTGGCTTCAATCATGGTAGGAAAGGGGTTCTGCATCAGGCCCCCCGCAAAAGTCTTCTTACTCCATACAGATGCCCAAATAGTGGATGGAACCTAATGGGTGATTCTTCCATGAATTTATTTCCCTTTTCATGTGGTCTCTTCTGACAGGATGACTTCTGACATTGAGAAATAAAGACATAAACTAACCATTTTAAAATTGTAGTATGCCAATGGCCAATCATTTAACATAGTCCCCTATTTGAGAATGTGAGACAGGTAAGGCAGAAGAAACTGAGGACCAAGGGGATTGCTTTAATTCTCATCAAGTAGTAGAGTCAGGGTTAGAACCCAGATCTTAGGATTCTAAGATGCTACCGTACACGGTTGACCTATATTTATTTTTTTTCTGGTATTAGCAAGGGCATGTTTTAGGGGCCGTGGTTATTGATTGAACTTTTGTTGTTCATTGTTTTAATAAACTCATGTGGACCTGTTACCCATAAATTAACTGCATCAAGCTAATTAAAATGCCAAAACATTTTAAACCTTTGAGAGAATCGATTTCTCACCCACAGGACCAATCTCGTGGTGTTCTGAGCACTAAGAGGAAATACCTAGACCCTCTGATGGTTAGTACACTCTTTATCAGTAAGGTACCTTACCCTGCTTCTTTTCTTTCTGTGAGAAATGAGATTTTTGTTTGCTTTCTTTAACCGCCTTTGGTGGAATCACCAAAAATATAATAATCAATTGACTTCACAATGTGAATTAGATTTGTTAAAGCCCCAGAGAAATCTTCTCGTCTACCTAGTTATTGTGCATGACCTTATTTTTGTAGATAAGGAAAGCTACCAAAGTGGTCAACCAACATTTCCAAGAAAACTTTCTGACAGTTGATCTTCAAATATTGGTTTCTGATTGCACTTTGGTGAAAATCTATGCAGAGAAAGTCTGTTGATTTAGCCAGTTATCCGTTGAAGTACACTAATGTCCTTGATGAGTGCATTTTTGTTTTTAGAGTTGGTGCCACTTTTAGAATAAAATGAAGCAATTATCTGCTCCAGTAACAATAGGATTCTGAGCCTTTTTTAGAGTTAGTGTCTTCTTTTGCCACTAGCTCTTTTGTCCCTGTCGCTGCCACACCCAGATATTTGCCAAATATCGAATTCACATTTGAAAGCTTCATGATTATTAAATATAATGTTTAAGTAATTCTGTGGATTTTCTTATTACTGAAATCTTTGCACTGATGTCTGATTTGCCTCTCTAGAACACCATTTATAAGAGGTTTGTATAGTAATTGTGCATGAATATATAGTCAAAAGGCAAAGTAACAAATGGTGACCGTACCATGAAAATGTCAGACCCAAAGCACCCCAGAGTGGGAGGTTGGTTTCTATCTAACAAGCTGGAAGTTATAAATTGGCATTTGTCTTTCAACGGGGACACTAGGTTTTGTAACCTCTCTGGGCAGTGAGTGCTGTGTTTGACAATTCATTTCTGAGTCCAGGAGTTGTAGCAAGAAAGGTTGTTTGGAGGAAGTGACATCTAAGCTGGAACCTGAAGCATGAGAGGCAGGTGAGCAAGCAGGAGGGTAGGGGTGACAGGAGGTTTGGGCTGCTGAAAAATTATATGGAAAGGCCTGGTAAGAGGAGATGTTGCATGTGAAGGGAACAAAAGTTAAGCAGTTATGTCTGGAAACACAGGATTTAGGGAAAGGAAAAAAAAAAAAAAACACAAACAGCCTGAAAAGGAGGGCAGAGGCCAGATTATGAAGGTCCTTGTAAGCAGTGTCACCCGTCAGAAGGACACACCAGCAGTCTGGGGAAAAAAGATAATTGGGGAAAGGTGATCTGACCAGATATTTGTCATTAAGGAAAGAAAGTTTATTTTGTTTACCTATAACGGCATTAGTGTTTTGTTGTTTTTGCTTTTGTTTTTGTATTTTTAAAGAGAGCCTTAAAGAGGCATACTGAAATATTTACAAGTGAAATGATGTTTGGGATTGTTTCCAAAAAAAACCCAGGGTAGGGGATAGATGAAATAGATTTCCCATGATGATCATTGTAGCTGATGAGGTTTGCTGTACTATTCTCTCTACTTTCAATACAACATTTGAAATGTTCTATTATAAGGTGTTTTGTTTTTGTTTGTTGTTTGTGTTTTGTTGTTGTTTTTTAAGTCAAAATAAGCAATGGACTTTTGGCCATAGGGAGCCATCTAAGGGCTTTAAGGAAGCCAGTAAAGCAGGAAATGGACTGGGAACAAAACCAGAGAGGGAGGGAGTGCTGCATTAAGTACTTGCTCAGTCCTTTTCCCACAGTGACTGTGGCGCTTCAGTTTCTCCTTGTGCAAGATTCATAACTTCAGGTCTTCTTAGTGACCTGTTCTCTATTAACCAATTCTTAATACTTTCACTTTGTATTCAGTAGTCCAAAATACTAGTAGTACCCGATACTCCTAGTACTACATCAGCTTTCTTTTTATTAAAAAAAAACTTTTGATGTATCTTTTTGGTGGATGGATTTAATCCGTTAAAAATCTGTTGTAACTATTGACATGTTTGGACTAATTCATGCCCTCTGTAAGGAAGGGTGTTTGTGAGCTGAACTAAGCTAGAGAGAGCAGAGTTAGGTGGATAGATGGAAGATTAAAATGGACAGGACCTGGGGTGACTGGCAGGGCAGCAGAGGAGGGAGTTTGAAGCCCAGATGATAACTAAGGTTTTATCTACCCCCTCAATGGAATTCCTTCATTTCCCTTAAAGATACCCCCCATCAACCCATCATCCTTTTTGATGTTCTGAAGAAGTACCTCTAAAGTATATAAACATATTAACCAGAATGTCGTTTTTGGTCTTGTTCAGTACAAGCCTTGGAAACGGGTTCGCAATCTTCTGATAACTTTATTGCTGCTGATTAAGCTGCAGAAGAAAAAAACGAAAACAAAAAACCAGAAAGTGAAAAACTTCTAGGCTGTTACTTTGTTTCAATTTATTTTAAATATAGGTTTTTGATAACATTTTTAAAAAAAAAACAATTTCAAGTAAGTATTTATAGTCAAATACTTTAATTTATTTAGAGTCATCAATGAAAATTACATTTAATGGAAATAAGATTAAATATGGAATTACATCTTTTAGCTTCCTGATACTAATTGAGCATTCAGTTTATAGCATTTCCCGACTACCTCTTGGCATGAGGTTCAGGTTTAGAAACAGTACTTTCAATCATCCTGTGTTTTTCTAAACCTGCTTCACTCTGTAGAAAACAGTCTGACCATAGTTTACTCCCAAGGATACACCAGTGCTAAACCTAATAGAATGATTTTCTATTCATTACTGATTAGTGGAACTTGGCATTTTAAAAAGCTGTTTAAAAAAGAAAACAAAAAACTAGTTTTTAAAATTTTTGTTTTCAGTTTTCATTTATATACCCTAGACTTTTAAAGTTTCTAAGACATATATATATGTTTCCCTCCCCACCCTCCCCTTTTATGTTCATTATTTGAATTTTACTTTTACTTCTATCAGGTACCTGGTTTTACTAAACTTCAAATGCTATTTCAGGCTCTTCTCTAATTTGTCAAAGTTGTTTTTATTGCTCATTGGTCTTTTTAAATGACTTCTGGGTGGAAGGGGGAGGGTGGGAGTTACTTAACCAAAAACCTCTTGAGGATAGGAGCCAGCCTTCTCTTCAGCTACCTTCCTGAGCACTTAGAGCCGAATTCCACACAGAATGGAAGGCCAGAAATAGTTCTCCTTGTTGGCCCGCCATTCATTTGCCTCACCTTCCAGGCTTTCAGCAGTCGCAACATTTGCTATGTATTTAACCTTTGAGTATTGCTTATCTTGAGTTTGGTCGCTCTGTTTCATTAAACAGCTTTTTAAGTTTTCTATATCTGTAGTTTCTATCCTACCTATTTAAGATAAAATAAAATTTCTGCATCGAAAGTCAAATTGAGTTCTGAATCCTTATTAGTTATTTGATAGCTTCAGCTCTTCTGTCCCCACATAATATCTTTGTTTTTATTCTTCCTGCGTTTATATAATAATATTGCATCTTTAACCTTTTCTTAAATCCTCATGTGGGTTAAACATTTCTTAGAAGATGCACTGGGGTGATCAATTTTTCTAAAAGTCCGTTATGACTTCTAAAAAACAGAATAGAGGGCTTTCCTGGTGGCGCAGTGGTTGAGAGTCCGCCTGCCGATGCAGGGGACACGGGTTCGTGCTCCGGTCCGGGAAGATCCCACATGCCGTGGAGCAGCTGGGCCCGTGAGCCATGGCCGCTGAGCCTGAGCGTCCGGAGCCTGTGCTCCGCAACGGGAGAGGCCACAACGGTGAGAGGCCCGCGTACCGCAAAAAATAAAAAACAGAATAGAATTAGAATACTGTAAACATGCATACATTATTTCAATCTATTAGAAATGGAAAGGACTCAAAAGCAAAAATCCACAACTGAGTATGGGAGCATTTTCGGTGGAATTCCTTTTTAGTTTTAAAAAGTTGTATTTGTGGGACTTCCCTGGTGGTCCAGTGGCTAGACTTCATGCTCCCAATGCAGGGGGCCTGGGTTCCATCCCTGGTCAGGGAACTAGATCCCACATGTCACAACTAAGAGTTCGCATGCTGCAACTAAAAGGTCCAGCATGCCGCAACTAAGACCGGCAGCAGCCAAATAAATGAATAAATATTTTTTTTAAAGTTATATTTGTGCAGGTTTCTAGAAGCTATTTATTGTAATTGGGTCTCAGCAGGTTGGAACATAGATGTTCTTGATGATCTTTTGACTTGATGGTGTACTGATTTTTTTTTTTCTGATAATGAGTATTCATTTAAAAATTTTAAATTGAGTGTTGCCTCATAAGCCTGGTGATCTGACTTTGAATAACCCTCCTGATTTATTTTTCTTCATAGCACTATATATATATTTTTTAATAAATTTATTTATTTATTTTGGCTGTCTTGGGTCTTCGTTGCTGTATGCGGGCTTTCTCTAGTTGGCGACTAGTGGGGGGCTACTCTTCGTTGGGGTGCATGGGCTTCTCATTGTGGTGGCTTCTTTTGTTGTGGAGCAGAGGCTCTAGGTGCTCTGGCTTCAGTAGTTGTGGCACGCAGGTTCCGTAGTTGTGGCTCGCGGGCTCTAGAGCGCAGGCTCAGTAGTTGTGGCTCACAGACTAGTTGCTCCGCGGCATGTGGGATCTTCCCAGCCCGGACCAGGGCTCAAACCCATGTCCCCTGCATTGGCAGGCGGATTCTTAACCACTGCGCCACCAGGGAAGCCCCAAAACGCAACATTCTTAAGCATATACTTTTTATTGCAGTTAATTGAGGCTGAGTGAAGACATGAAATAAAGAGATTTCAGTAAATACATATTTCTGTGAAAACAACAGCAACAACTATATGTGGTTTCCAATACTTTTAGCTATAAAATGACACATTGGTAATGAAAATGTTTTTAAATGTGGCCTCTACACAAATGTAGAAGGAAAAAAAAATCTCATACTCCTGCCACTTGGACAACCATTCTTAATATTTTAGTGTACTTGTGCACTGACTGTTCTGTATGTGCATTTTTTACATATTTGAAATTGTATGAACCAAAATTAACTGTCAATACTTCTATAGGTAAAATAGCCATTAGCATTTTCCTGATTATAAGAATGATTAATGTGGAAAATTAGAAAATACAATCCAGAATAAAGAAAAAAAATTAAAATAATCCATAAATTCATCAAGCAGTATTAATATTCGGTATATTTTCTTCAGACTTTTTAAAATATATATGTAACATACGTCTGTACATTGCTGAAATCATACTGTAATTTCCTCATCATTAAAATCTTAAACATAATTTTAATAAATTATTTGAGAATACAGTTGTATCTAGATATATGGGTGAATATTTTTATCATAGAAAATTTGGAGAAAATAGGAAAGTACCAAATAAAACAAAAATAATTGGTAAATCTCACAACCAGCATTAACACCTTACCTTTATTTTGGTGTATTTATTATGAACTTGTTTTTAAAAATGTGATACATTTACATTTTAAGAAAATAAGAATATGGTACTGTTTTTTAAATAGTAAGTTTAATGAATTTCATGGATCCTTCAAAATGTCTACTCTAGACATTTAGACTGTTTTAATGTTTCACTGAATGTATTTTTGGATAATGTTTTTTCTGTATTTAAAACTTGTTCCAAAATAAATTGTTAGTAATAGTTATTATAATATGTCAAGAAGTAGAAGCATTTTTTAAAACTCATCATGTGTTTAAAAAGAGATTTTCAAAAAAAATTGTACTGATTTATGATCCTACCAGTAACTTGTATTTTGTATGCTTCTTTCTGATTACAGCTTAAACTACATTTTAATGGGCTTTGTTTCAAGGTAACTTCCCAGTGTTCTCATCCATGGGTTACAATCGGGTAGAAGCTTGCGTATTTAATCTGTGAACGAGACGTTCTGTAGGAAGTTTTTGTTTTTAGAAATTGGGAGACATTTAGTCACAGAAATTCTTTTCTTAGGGTTTGTCAGAGGAGGTGTAGAAAGTAAGGCAATGAACTCTGGCAATTTTATCCTTTGCTTCTGTTTCCTTTCCTGACCAATCTTCACTCACTGCATGGATAAACCAGCAAAAATCATTCTCTGTTCCTCTTGTCTCTTTCCTTGTTCTCCCAGTGGCTTTCTTTTTTGTGGTAAGCGGGCCTCTCACTGCTGTGGCCTCTCCCGTTGCGGAGCACAGGCTCCGGACGCACAGGCTCAGCGGCCATGGCTCACGGGCCCAGCCGCTCCACGGCATGTGGGATCCTCCCCGACCGGGGCACGAACCCGTGTCGCCTGCATCGGCAGGCGGACTCTCAACCACTGCGCCACCAGGGAAGCCCTCCCAGTGGCTTTTGAAGGTGGACTTCAGGGCTTGGGTTTATGAAATCACCTGCCCTTACTGCAAAGATTGTGAGAATGAAAAGCTGACTTAATATGCAAGTAAAGATGAGAGCCAAGGCCCACGTGACAGCCTTGATTAAATAAATCATCATACTTAAAGGATTTTACATGTTATTTGCATAGAACCTATCTATATGTTATAATTATATATTTATTTATTTACATATGATACCTAACCATTTCTGCTAAATAGAATATCTGACTTTTTCATATGCTGAATTAATTTTACTGTGGTTGTGTGTACTATTGCTTGGGTAGAAATGTTTCAGTAAAGGTGGTCCCCAGACTTTCAAACCTATGTTGCTGAGTAACAGTGCCAGCCCCCAATCCCTACCAGTTTTTTGGTTTTCTAGCCAAATCCTCTGGGCTCTCCTGGTTTTGATGACAAGGATTAATGCTCACCTACAGTGCCCCTCTGGACTCCCCAAACTGTAAGTGCCCTTTTATGGAACATGTCTTACTAGGAGCCATTTAAGTGCAGCTCTGATGTCTATACTTTTCCATATTGTCTTTCTCTTTTAAGGATTCCTTGTAAAAACTCTGACTCTTGTACTGTTATCCGTTTTATTTCCAAACTCTCTTCCCTCTTTTTCTAATTATCTCCCGGAGGGACAGCTTGGGTGTATTGGAACTAAATTCCTCATATTATGGTATTCCTAAAAGAAATACAAAATAAGGACTGTGTATCCTGTTCTAGATTTTTGCTTAAGAGAAACGGGCAGTTGGCTAAGGGTCACTACGAAACCAGTGGTGTGCAAAAACTCACTCTATGGTCTTTATTATACCAACAGCCACCTACGCTTTGTGGTGGAGTGCTCAAGCTTCATACAGGGGACATTTCGTAGAGTAGGCAACAAAAGACACATTTGCGAACCCGTGTCGCCTGCATCGGCAGGCGGACTCTCAACCACTGCGCCACCAGGGAAGCCCTCCCAGTGGCTTTTGAAGGTGGACTTCAGGGCTTGGGTTTATGAAATCACCTGCCCTTACTGCAAAGATTGTGAGAATGAAAAGCTGACTTAATATGCAAGTAAAGATGAGAGCCAAGGCCCACGTGACAGCCTTGATTAAATAAATCATCATACTTAAAGGATTTTACATGTTATTTGCATAGAACCTATCTATATGTTATAATTATATATTTATTTATTTACATATGATACCTAACCATTTCTGCTAAATAGAATATCTGACTTTTTCATATGCTGAATTAATTTTACTGTGGTTGTGTGTACTATTGCTTGGGTAGAAATGTTTCAGTAAAGGTGGTCCCCAGACTTTCAAACCTATGTTGCTGAGTAACAGTGCCAGCCCCCAATCCCTACCAGTTTTTTGGTTTTCTAGCCAAATCCTCTGGGCTCTCCTGGTTTTGATGACAAGGATTAATGCTCACCTACAGTGCCCCTCTGGACTCCCCAAACTGTAAGTGCCCTTTTATGGAACATGTCTTACTAGGAGCCATTTAAGTGCAGCTCTGATGTCTATACTTTTCCATATTGTCTTTCTCTTTTAAGGATTCCTTGTAAAAACTCTGACTCTTGTACTGTTATCCGTTTTATTTCCAAACTCTCTTCCCTCTTTTTCTAATTATCTCCCGGAGGGACAGCTTGGGTGTATTGGAACTAAATTCCTCATATTATGGTATTCCTAAAAGAAATACAAAATAAGGACTGTGTATCCTGTTCTAGATTTTTGCTTAAGAGAAACGGGCAGTTGGCTAAGGGTCACTACGAAACCAGTGGTGTGCAAAAACTCACTCTATGGTCTTTATTATACCAACAGCCACCTACGCTTTGTGGTGGAGTGCTCAAGCTTCATACAGGGGACATTTCGTAGAGTAGGCAACAAAAGACACATTTGTTTATTAAACTTTGTGAACCAGCGCAGTTGGTCACACAAGGAAATAAAATTCTTGAGTGAGCTGTTCTCCCTGCTTTGAGAGAGAAATGCCTCAAAACACTTTGACACAGCTGAAGGTTCCTGGATCACTTGCTCTTGGTAAAGACATTGAGATTTAGTTCTGAACAGCCTCATTTTCCCTAGCAGACCATGTCTGTTGACAGTTATTCTGAATATCCACTCACATTTTGCAAAACAATATTTAAATACTATGGTGTATAAACCAGATTTCTTTATTTCCTTCAAATGAAATTTTTTAAATATGTAAACTTTCTGGTGAAAATTATAGAAAGGGACACTTTGTGAGTTTCTTCTTTTCCTTAATTTATTAAGATAAGTTAAAATTTGATAGATAAATATTTTATAGATCTATTTCAAGTCCCAATATAACAGTCACTTGTATTCCTTAAAATTGTTAAAATGGCATTGTTAGGATTTTAATCTTTTTAGTTACTCTTTTGCTGCCTCTTCCACACGTGTGCCATTCTTTACGTTGGAGTTATACGCAGAAACCAAAGCCTAGGTTGGAAGCGTTGGTCAGATAAGTGCTTTTGAGAAAGAAATAATTTATTTAAATACAACATAGTAGTTTAAGTTCTGGAAGCCAAATATAGTGACCTTAATGGCTTTGGAGAAGGTATGGCTTTTTATAGCCTCATACCATTTGGAAGCAATGGCTTATTTGGCCAGTCATTGCAAAAAAGCCTTTTTGTGGTCGGCATAAGAGAATGAGAAATGAGGGCTTTATACAGACCTTTCTGGGTCTTCCATGCTTGCTTGCTTTTCCTACTTTGTCCTTTCCTTATATGAAACCGTGCTCTGCCTTGAGGATGCCAGATGGGCTGCAGCACAGGACTTTAAAACTCAAAGTGTTGTCTAGCCTTCCTGCTCCCCACTTGCCTTTGCCCTCTACCAAAGCCTGTAGAACACCACACCTAAATTGCAGCAAGCAGATGGGACTAACCTGCTGAAGGTGCAGATTTTAGAAGCTTCCTTTTTCTTAATTTTTCAGCGTTTAATTCTTGCTAACAGGAAGTGTTCCCCTTAATGTCTTAGGCTATATTAAGCGATTTTTTGCACTTGTTTCGTTGGTACAGAGCACTAAGCAGAAATAAGTAACCCATTGTATTTTAAATACGTATTGAACTGTCCTAACTCTAGACTTTAGACCTCTACAAGGAAATTGTGTTAAAGTGTACCTAGGTGCAGTTTCTGAAGCAGCACTGGGGATTGAGTAAGCTTCCTGTTCTTAGGCATCTGCCTCTGTTTACAACTACGAAATGTACTAAGTGTACTAACCGCGAGCTCTGGGTTAAATGTTTCTGCTGAAGTCTGGCCTTTGCCTCCACACTAGAGCAGGATTATTTAACTCCTTTCTATGGATTCTTGCTTAAAGGTGATTGCACTCAAATCTCAAAGTATTAATGTTGTCTTCTAACGTACTAGCAAACAGCAAGCAAAGTTTCAAGATGTCATTTTTTTGAAGACTCATTCAAATAGCCTGTTAATATTATTTTATGCAAACTTTTGAATTGTATAAAATATACACAGAGTTTGGTCACCACGTGGTAGAGGGAGAAATCAACAGGTATATTTTATAATAATCTGAAAGGCATGTAGTAAAGGAGCTTTATTAAAGGAAAGAATTATGAAATGATTTTTAAGGAACTATCTTTTTTTTCTTCTCATGGTTTTCCTATAATATTTAAGACACTGTGCTTCCAACAAATCTAGAAAATGTGTTGTTGTTGTTGACAAAGAAATATACTGTTGACTTTGTGGTCTATTTATTTATTTAGCATGAGATCTCTAATATAGTTTAGAAAATGTTGTGTGGTTTGGGAGTATAGTGTTAAGCTCTTAGACCTAGCTTCCTCATTTCTCTCTTTCTCAAACCAGCCACTGTTGTTGCGAGAACGTGTAAGCTCCACTGTCATTTAAAAATATTAAATGGAGTAGTTTTTTAATGGTTTTCAGAAACCTCTCACTTTAGTAGGTAATCTGTGCAGACTCCTATTACAGAGTAATAAGTATTAAAACCTATGGGAATCAGTTTCTAGGTATATAAACCTTTGGGGTATATAAGGAAAGCTAAGAATGGAGAAACATAATTACCACTGTTGTTCAGTTAGGCTGTTAGATTTAACCTTTGTGATAAAGCCCCCAGAGTGTTTCTACTAAACCAGTGCCAGCAGCTTTTGTTTGACCATTAAACATGGAGCCGGTGGTGCCACTTAGCGCAGAATGATTCTCTGACCAAACATCTCTCTGGCAGGGTTGCTCAGGAATTAACGGAATGACAGTTCAGGTTGGTAAAAGTACAAATGTCTTTGTTTAAATTATTGGGGACTTCTTTTGCTTACCTGCTGAAATAGTTATAAGCATTTTACCACAAACACAAACCTTCAATCTGCCTTACTTATTCTCCGGGGACATGGGTTTATCATACTGGCTGTAAATTCATAAAGGGGTGGGAAGTAAAATATGCCTGCCTTGTTCTTTTTTCTCAACACTGAAAACACCCAGGCAAAGGAGGAAGAAACCACCTGGAAAGCCCATCCACCCCCATCCTCCAGAAGTTCTCTAAGCTCCTAGATGTATCAGGAATGGGGGTGGAGAAAGGGGTTTGGGGCAAGCATAATCCAGTATTTGGGGAAAATGTGTTATGTTCCCCCACTCTACCCCTTAACTCTCAAAACTTGTAATTTAGGGTATTTCCCAAAGAAATACAAAGGATTATTTAAATATTCCCTAGTCTTTCACCTTGTTTTACAGCCCTCTTCTCTCTTCAGGGTCCTGTCTGTCTGTCTGTGTGTTTACTTATCTAATCTAATCTAATCTGTTCATCTACCCCCTCATTCCTTTATTCATTTGTTCGTTCATTCTCCTTACCACGTGTTCCACGTTGTACCAGGAATCGTTAAGTTGTCTTTCCCTGGGTCCCCACCTCTCTTTAAGATTCCTCTCCTGGAATCAGATCTGATATTCGGAATTCTCCAGCCGCAAATAAAAAGATGAACAGGAAATAGAAGCCAAAATTTAAAACATCCTATGAAACATTTTGCATGTCAGATTTTAGTGAAGGTACTTTAGTCTATCAAACTTAGTGTTGTCAGAAACAGTTGTTCCAGGCTGAGTGCCGTACCGCCCTCTCAGGCTGCCCTGTGGACTGCAGATTATCCCTTCCTGTGAAATACGCCCAGTCCCACAATTTGTTTTCAGATTTGCACAGCTAATATTTGCTCTGTGTAAATAAGTAGTATGCATTTCAACAAGTATTAAATGGTCTACCTTGCCAGTTAAAGTGATCAATTTTTTTTTTTTTTTGGTGAGAAAGAAAACAGATCGTCTCTTTTTCCTTGGGATCCAACTCATAGTAAATTTTGATGAATTCTGTTAGAAAATCCTTCTGTTTTTTGTTACTTCATATTATTGAGTACAAGTTTATTTTTGGAGCAGTTTACACAAATTTTGTAAAACAGTTTGCATTTTATTGGATTGTTCTTGATCCTGTCTGCAGAAAACTTTAAAATGTGTGTTATTTCCAAGTCACTGCTAAAGAAGTGCTCAGCTGGTAAGTACAGCACTTTAAAGGGATAAGCGAGCCTGGAATATAATAACAGAACATGGGTTAGTCCCTGGTTTCTAATTCTTTAGAAACCATATATCTCCATGGGCTATAGCTTTAAAAAAAAACTTAATTGAGTTATAACTTTCATCCTATAAAATTCATGTGTTTTAAGGATACAATTAAATGATTTTTAGTAAATTTACAGAATTGTGCAACCATTGTCACGATCTAATTTTAGAACATTTCCATCCTTCCCCCAAAGAAACTTCCAGCCTGTTTGCCGTCACTCTCCATTCCCACCAGCAACCACTATTGATAGGCTGAGTCTTTCTTTTATAACAACTGGATGCAGAACTATAGTTGTCCAGTCTACCTTAGTGTGAGATAGTAAATTAGTACTGAAAATCAAAACGTCTATTCTCTACCTGAGCATATCTCTTCCAGAGTTCAGAATTACAGTCATGGGTAGCTGCTTTTTCAATTCTATCTTTTAAATTAAAAAAAAGTCTTTTTCCCCCAGTCCATTCTCAGAATAGTGTCACAAGCTACCTTACCCACCTGTCCATTTCCCTAATTTAAATCTATCATACTTGTACAGATGTGGGACCTGTAATGGTATGACAACGACTCTTTCC
>NW_006779050.1:1467473-1522307 GCF_000442215.2 Lipotes vexillifer | reverse complement strand
CTCTTTCCCATGTTCCTTTTGTTGGGAAAGTATTTCACAAATATATGCAATAATTTTTGAGTAAACAGTGGATCTTCTTTTCAGTTTTCAAGAACTTGTTAGTAAAAATATTTAACAAATTTTATGGGTGTTTCTGAAATTAGAATGCCATGACTCACAAGGCACCCTTGTTTCTGTAAGCATATTAATGCCTGTCCATTTTAGGCAGGAGGATTTTTACAGGTAAATTAAAGTCTAAGAATGTTAATAAGGAAAAGCTAAGATGTCTTGGTCTCTGCAAAAACTTTTATAGGCATAAAACTTCTTAGCTAAAGTGGATGCTGTTAACATAGCAATATACCTATATTATAAAAGTAATATAGTGGTTTGTTAGTTACAGTAATTATAATTAAATGGCAAGTATGGGTAACAGGGAAATACTTAACAGGCTCCTTCCCTCTCCCCCCCAAGAGAGATGATTTATATATTAAATTTTTTTCTAAGTTTATATTAATTTTTGCAAAATTATGAAGATTTAAAAATGCCTGTAATGTTATCTGGAGACTTTCCTATGTATTTTATGTATCTCTCTGTTTTAAGAAAGCTTGTCATTCATTGTCTCAATCTTTTTTTTTTTAATAAATTTATTTATTTATTTATGGCTGTGTTGGGTCTTCAATGCTCCATGCGGGCTTTCTCTAGTTGTGGCGAGTGGGGGCTACTCTTTTTTTTTTTTTTTAACATTTAACACATTTTTTTATTGTTATTAATTAATTTATTTTTTGCTGTTGGGTCTTCGTTTCTGTGCGAGGGCTTTCTCTAGTTGTGGCAAGCGGGGGCCACTCTTCATCGCGGTGTGCGGGCCTCTCACTATTGCGGCCTCTCTTGTTGTGGAGCACAGGCTCCAGACGTGCAGGCTCAGTAGTTGTGGCTCACGGGTGGGGGCTACTCTTCGTTGCGGTGCGCGGGCTTCTCATTGCAGTGGCTTCTCTTGTTGCGGAGCATGGGCTCTAGGCATGCAGGCTTCAGTAGTTGTGGCATGCGGGCTCAGTAGTTGTGGCTCACGGGCTCTAGAGCACAGGCTCAGTAGTGGCACATGGGCTTAGTTGTTTCTGCAGCATGTGGGATCTTCCCAGACCAGGGCTCGAACCTGTGTCCCCTGTGTTGGCAGGTGGATTGTTAACCACTGGGCCACCAGGGAAGTCCTAATCTTTTTCACTGACTGTATTGTTGACCTATAATATGTAATGCACTAGAGGTAGTGATGTGGTATTAAGAACAGGGACTCCTGAGATTGGATTCCTGGTTCAAATCTGAGCTCTGCCACTTCCTGCCTGTCTGACCTTGAGCATCTCACTTATCTCAATTTCTTTTCTTTAAAATATTTACTAGCATTGTTATGAGGAATAATTAGATATTACACAAAGAACAGTACCTGGCACATAGTAACATTTGCTGAGGACTATTATATTGTGGCCATTTTATTCTACAACTTGACTTTTTAATGGCTTTAAGGTGCCCACTGGGTTTTCTGTTTTAAGGGCTGAGAAAGCTTAATGTCTGTTAAGAAACTCACCAGCTCTTTTGGTTCCATTGATCTTCAGCTCTGTTTCAGGAGCTTGTTTTTCTTAAGCCTTTAAACAACACCTAAATCTCTTTCATTCAGAATTGCAATTTGTAAATGTTAGCACCTCATTGTCTTTGGTCAACGTTTAACCTCTATCTTTAACAGATTACATCTTTTTAAACATTGAAACCCACATATAAAACTTAGATAAGTTTCCTTAATTTTTAAACTACATTTACATGTTTAATACATCTTATCTTCTTAACCACTGCAAATGCACAAGGAGGCCAACATACAGATTTAACAAGCAAAGCATTTCTAAGCCCGTCAGCTGGAGCTCATGTCTGCATTTAACCTCTTCTGTGGGATGCTGTCCGTGAGCTTCAGATCAGACCTGGGAGTGAGTCACGAGTCTCACACTTGCACCTTTTCTTCGAGCCTTGAACCTCTGTCACGTGGCCCCTTTCCTATTTTGTTGGTAAACCATAACCTCTGATATGAATTACTGAGGTCCTATACCTCCTATTCATATCTAAGTCTGTACTTAATTGGATACTGCATCCTTCTTATAGTATTAATATACTTGCCTCACAATTCTGTAGTTACTATATCAAAATAGAGTATTAACATGGCTATAATTTATTTAATCCCCTGTTGTTGGATATTAGGCTGTTTCCAATTTGCTCTTATAAATAACTGTGTTGAAAGCATATTTGTAGAAACATTTTGTGTACATCCCTATTTCCTTGGGATAAATTCCCAAAATAGAATAACTGGGTACCATTACCCCAATATTGGTTGTATAATGTAGTCTAATATCTACTGGTACAAAACTTCTACTGCTGCCCCCATTTTCACTCCCTGATGAACCTTAGAATCATTTTTTGTCAAATTACAGGAAAAATACTATTGGCATTATTAAGAGAAAATGACTAATGTTGTATACTAATATGGTAAGATCAAACCCTTTATGGTATCATAGAGGTGAAATAAAACATAGAAGCAAAATTATGTATTTTCTTGTAATTTGACAGAAAGATCCTGAAGTTCCCTTAGGGGTGAAAAGTGGAGGATTTTTTCCACTGGATATTAGAACACATATTACACAGCTAAAATAGTGATATTGGCATTGAAAGAGCACAGCTATGTACATACTTCTGTTCCTACTACTGAGTACTTTCTCTCCCCCAAATCAAGTGGATACTGAATTTTATCAACTGCCTTTTTTAACTTCACTCAAGGTGATCGTATCTTTTCTGTTTACATTTCTCTTTTGTATTTAATAAAGTACAAATTAGTCATTTCCTAATTTGAAACCTTCCTTGTATTTCTGGAGTAGATCATACTTAGTTCTTAAAAACAAAAACAAAACCTAGTAAAACAGTATCATTGTACTATAAGTTTCAGAGTTTCACAGTTGCCTTCAAAAGAAAGATTAATCTATAGAGATATTGAACTTTTAAAATATTATCTAGACTAACTTCCAGTATATTGCAATGTAAGAGAACTTGGAAATCTTTTCGTCTGCTTTGTGCTCTGACAGAGTACCCTGAACAAGTGACCTAATGGGATTGCCATCCCTCAAGAGGAACTATTGTGGCTTTTGTCACTTTCCAGATCCTTACTGGTAGGAAAGTCTCACCATAGGAATGAGTATGTTGTAATCATCATCTTGATGATAAACATTGCATCTCAAGATTGGCTGACACATGATGAATGTGCTTTGTATACTTAATCCTCTTGATGAAACCCCAAGGAAAATATCAATGCCGCCACTAATGTTGATAAATGAGCTTTGTACTCACAGAGTGCATTGCTCCCAGGAGCACAAAGCTCTTCAGGATTAATTATTTCAGTCATTCTCACAGTTGTCCCAGGAGGTGGATAGCTGAACGCTTCCTCTTTAAAAAAAAAAAAAAAAAGTAACTGTTTTCTTCTGTTCTACATTCTGTATTCTAGAACTAGGTAGCTACCTTTTTAAAGACCATCTGTATGTCCGCTGGTGGACTTGGGTTTCAAAATCAACAAGATTCTTTCCCCTATAGACACCAGGCTCAGAGCAGATGTGTAGTAGTAAAGTTGGACGGAATTTGGATAATAGTTTGGCAAGATGCTATATGAGTGGTGTAGCCTGAGGTTGGTAACGAGAGACAGGCAATGGCTGAGTTAGTGCTCTGGTACCTCCATTAGAAGTAGTTGTCCATGGTGTTGAAGGTTTGTTTTTGAAACTGCCTTACTCAGGCACCTGTTCATTATACTTGTCCTACAACACCGAGCTAGGGCACTATAGAGAATCTCTGTCAGTTTTCTTTCACAGAGAGGGGCCCTGGTCCTTTCTCACCCTGCTCTGATGCATTAGTATCTGGGGGCTTTTTACAGGGGCAGAACAGTAGAAAGGTGAGAGGCCCAAAATTTTTGGTACTGCCTCTTAGCCAATCTCCATCTCTTCTGTTTCCTGCCAGACTAACTTTCCTCTTGCTTTCGCTTCCTCGGAAATGGACAGTGACTTTCTGTGGACACTTCTTTAGGGATACAGCTAAGGCTACAGTTTTTCTTTTTTTTTGTTTGCGGTACGCGGGCCTCTCACTGTTGTGGCCTCTCCCGTTGCGGAGCACAGGCTCCGGACACGCAGGCTCAGCGGCCATGGCTCACGGGCCCAGATGCTCCGCGGCATGTGGGATCTTCCCGGACCGGGGCACGAACCCGCGTCCCCTGCATCGGCAGGCGGACTCTCAACCACTGCGCCACCGGGGAAGCCCTAAGGCTACGTTTAGATCTAGCGATCCACCTCATCCTTCTTTGTCTTAACAATATGCCAGTCAGTCTTCTCCACAGTTTTGCTATTTTAGTTCCGTCTCTTCAGCTAAACTTTAAGCTCTTTGGGTGAATGTTCAGGTCAGTGTTTGTTTGTATTTTTTCTTCAGACTCTTTTTAACTGCACCCGCATATTCCTCAGTGCTGGGATATTTAGGTGCACAATAAACATTTTGTGGTTGATCATCTAGTTGCCATTCACAACTGATAAGAAATATTGCTTGTCCATACTGACTGTGCCATTTTAACTTTGTTTTTCTCCTTTTTCTTTTGTTAAACAAAGGCTTAGCTGTCACCACTTTGAGTTTTTCCTCCTCCCTATTTTTCTCCCCTGAAGTTGCCCTGAAGGGGAGGTCTTTAAAACACCAAGGATTGTGCTTCAGTTGTGCCGTGCACTCTGGGTGGGGACTAATTACCAGGTCTGAAAACTTCTTCAGGCGGCTGGGTTCTGGATGGGCCGAAAATACTGCTTTTTCCTAAATTGACAACAGCTGGGGCCGTGTTGCTGGCACATATAAAAGAGGTGGTGCTGGTGCTGTGTTGTGGAGAAATCTTCACTCTTTAGAGCCTGTGGAGCTTTAAGCAGAGGGCACCTTTCATCACTGGTGTCGTGGTGGGTAAGTGCCCCGAGCTGGTCCTCTGGGTCCGCGTTTCTGTTGTTTGGTAGAAATTGTGGTGACTGTATCGAAATGTTGTCAGTTACTAATTTACCATGTTAGTTGTAGTGAATTATTTTATCTTTCCAGTAATGAGTAGAATTTCTCCCTAAATGGGCATAGCTAATAAGGCTTTGCGTATCTTTTCACTGTGTTATTTTGAAGGCTGTCAGCTTTCCTTCTGTGTGGTGTGCATCTCTGAATATAAAAGGATAAACAGAGGTAGTGCCATTTAAAGTATCTTGAATGCATAGTTCTTGAATATGTTCTGAAAAGTAGTCACTTAAAAAGATTCCAGTTTTTAATATGAAAGTAGAAAGCTGACCATTTTGACAAATGCAGAGAATAACAGTTATTCTATGCATGTAAGCAATTCATCACAGTTTTTTATCCTTTAAGGTTCATAGAAAAGACCCAGGAATGATGTGATCTCTGGGTGGGTTCTAGCTTATTATGACTTCATGGTCTGCAACAAGTGATAGTGTCTGATGAAGTGTTTGCAGTGCTGGGTCCTGACTTTTATTTATAGAAATTTAAAAGGAATTGTTTATTAAAATTTTCCTATTTATACTGACATCAGCTCAAAAAGAGAAGAATTCCAAGATGAAACAATTCAATGTTTTATTTATTTATTTTAAAATTTTATTTATTTATTTTTGCCTGTGTTGGGTCTTTGTTGCTGCGTGTGGACTTTCTCTAGTTGTGGCGAGTGGTGGCTACTCTTCATTGTGGTGTGCGGACTTCTCATTGTGGTGGCTTGCGGAGCATGGGCTCTAGGCACACAGGCTTCAGTAGTTGTGGCACACGGGCTCTGTAGTTGTGGCTCATGGGCTCTAGAGCAAAGGCTGAGTAGTTGTGGCACACGGGCTTTGTTGCTCCGCGGCATGTGGGATCTTCCCAGACCAGGGCTTGAACCCACGGCCCCTGCATTGGCAGGTGGATTCTAAACCACTGCGCCACAAGGGAAGTCCCTCAGTGTTTTATAAATAAACATCGTCTCAGCAGCTTTAACTATGTTCTGATGATACCTTTATAAAGCAAATGGCTTTGGTATTTGTTTCCTTATTTTGATAATGTTTTTGTTTTGGATGCTTGACAACTGGACAAGCACAGTTTCTGAACATAGTTCTGTTTTGTTTTTACAGGTGGGATAGTAACACCTTTGGGGGAAAGAAAATTGGCTTCCTTTCCTGAAAACGGTGAATGTACAGCAGATGGTTGCCCAGGAGGAACAGTAGTCCAATGGAGACCCTCTATGTTTTGTACTAGGAAACAGAATCAGTTGTAAGAGTCCATGTTGATCTTGGCAGTAGAAGGATTAAAAGAAGTTGAGTTTCCACAAAGAACAAGAACTTTACCATCTCCTTTTTGATCTGAAGACCGGAGGACAATGGATATCATAGAGACGGCAAAACTTGAGGAACATATGGAAAACCAAACCAACGATCCTGCGAACACTTACGCAAGACCTGCTGAACCTGTTGATGAAGAGAACAAAAATGGCAATGGGAAAACTAAGAGTTTATCCAATGGGTTGCGAAAGGGCACCAAAAAGTACCCGGACTATATCCAAATCGCTATGCCCACGGAATCGAGGAACAAGTTTCCCCTAGAGTGGTGGAAAACGGGCATTGCCTTCGTGTACGCTCTTTTCAACCTCGTCCTGACAACCGTCATGATCACGGTTGTGCACGAGAGGGTCCCTCCCAAGGAGCTCAGCCCTCCACTCCCAGACAAGTTTTTTGATTACATAGACCGGGTGAAATGGGCATTTTCTGTATCAGAAATAAACGGAATTATATTAGTTGGACTATGGATCACCCAGTGGCTATTTTTGAGATACAAGTAAGTAAGGTCTAACGTGTTTTGGGGATTTGCCATGAGTTTATATTTTAGTGAGCTGGTGTGGAATTGAAATGATCTTTCTCGGTTTTATCTGATAAATTCAGTCTTATCCAGGCACTTAATGAAAAGAATCAATAGAAAGATCTACAGCCTTGAGTAAATCCAGTCATTATTCCATAAGCATTTATTGAGCAGCTGTATGAAAGTGGCAACTGTGTGTGAAGGTGCAGAGGTACACTGTGGTGGATGATTCAGACTTTGTAAATCGAAGGTGCAGTTCTAATTTCAAGCAGCTTGGCACTATGGTATTTGCATGATACATTAAGAGCCTTGGAAAGGAATAACATTCACTTCATCGTGCTTGTGTTATTCCAGGTTCTTGACAGGTGGGGAAAGTTGTAGGCTGGGAAGTTTTTTCTCTATTACTCATAATGTGATGACTATATTGGTCTATAGTCAATTGCAGCCTTTGAGGTTTGCCTCTCTTCAAGAGTTCTCGAATTTTACATGCCTTTTCCTTTTGCCTTTTGGCAATCCAGCCACAAGAGTTTGTTTAACAAACTGCATTTGGAACTGGGTCCATGTGGTTTGGGTTTTAGATTTCTAAAGTAAAAGTGCCTTCTGGTTTCCTCAAGCCATCACAAAGGAGCACTTAGTTCATTGGTTTCAGTCTTCCCATTTTCGAATAGCAGGAATCAGGAAGTGTAGTAAGCCAGGTACTTTTGCTTTGAAGATACTTAAAAATAGGACACAGCTCTGAGGTGGTTATTTCTGCTTCCCTGTTGAATTCTGACTGCTACTCCATTAAGAAAAAAGGCCCCTCAATTCCCCTTTTCTCCTCAGCCATCATTCAGATGCTTTTTCTCTACTAAGATTCTAATAATTAAATCACAAATATAAGTTTAATTAAAACATTGCCCATAAACGGAGGCTTTTGAAAGCGTAATACATGCTAACATAGTCAATACACTTCAGAGTCAAATAGGGTTTCAGTAGTAATGCCACAAGATCATTTTTTGAAGAAGGAATTTATGCTGTATTGTTCTTTCAGTTGGTTGTTGCTTTGAGATTTGAAGAGTTCAGTCTATTTTTGTTAAAGAGTTCCCCACATGCAGGTGTGCAGGTTTGAACATTTATTCCACAAACTGAAGTCATTCCTAAGCATTTTCTTTAAAATAGTTCTCTTAATAATGTGTAAGTAAAAGACATAGCTGTCAATTGTCTTTTACTTAGGGGAACTTTATGCTAAAGTTGTTAGTTATAACGTGCTTTATGCTAAAAGCAAATGGTGTAGCTGTTGAACTTTAGCGTTTTCCTTTTTAGTGTCTGGAATTGACACTGAATATAAGAGAGACTGCTCAGGCCAAAGATATTTGCTCTCTCCTTTGTTTTAGAGCAAAGTTTTATTTGTATATGTGTGTGGAAGAGAAATTTCCCAGGGCCAGGTAAGTAGCTCGCTTCCAGCCTGCAGTACAGTCTCGGTGTATTTGCATCTTCACGTAGAGGACAGTTGTTACCTGTCTCTCCAGTGCCAACTTCGGTTTTACCGTGTCAAAACTTGTTTTCACACAGGCCAGCTGCATGTTTTAATGATAGCCACTGTTTGGGTCACAATCCACCAGCAAAAACTTGGGGAAATCACACTAATTTTCCTTTTTACTTTTCATATAGAATTGGATCTTATATTTTAGTAACTGGTAGAGTAATTTTTATAACCCGTTTTGAACACTCCAGCTGAATAAGAAATAAGAAATAGTTGTTCTCTCTCTTTCACTCTCACTCTCTCACTTAAAACACCTTTAAAGCTATGGGGGAAAAAAAAAAATCACTGGCAGTAGTTTTTTAAATAAGGCTGCAGAGTGCATGTTTCACCTCTTAAGTTAATTTTCTGTTCTGAGTACAGCTGAACTCTGAATACTGGAATAAATATAATTGACCCATAATAATTCCTGCTTATTACTTCACCTTGTCTAACAGCATGGAGCACAATTCAGCACTCTTTTTGAACCTGGGTTTGAATCAAAGGGAGAATAGATTTTCACTTAACCAAATGGAAGCACTCAGCAATGTTCATTACCTGTTCCTTTTCAGTACTAGAAAAGGCAGGGCTAGAATAGCAAGCCTTTGAAAGAAATGCCTTGCAAGAAATAGATACTTTCATCAACTAGTCAAGGTGTTTCTCTCTATATTTTGACCCCAGAAACCCTGGAATCTCCTTAAAATAGCTCTTGGATACAGGCAGCTAAAATTATATTTGTACATGATTCTTTAGAAGTCCCAACAGTAACCTGAATTAGACCTTGATCCATGGCAGACCGCAGTCTTGGAGAAAACTTAAAATATTCCACATGCCTAAAATTGCCTGTTTTTCCAGAGGTTTTTGATCACTGGTTTTGGAAGTTTGAGAGCTCTGAAAATGGGAGACCTGGAGTAACATATTTTATGTACTAGGGAAGTTACAACTAGTAATTCTAGGGGCTTTGTGGATCCCAGCCATCTTTATAGAGCCCAGAGTTTATAGGTCCACCTCTAACTACACAACAGAGTCATCTTCAGAATTCTTGATGCCCATTCAGGTACCCAAGAGACAGTGGTGCAGATGGGCAGAACCCTTCCCTTTGGAGGACAGTGTGCTCAAAGCCAGCTTCTGGGAACCACTGCCTTAGACTGACGACTTAGGGGGCAAAGGACAGGGACTAATGTTAGTCAAGACAACTGTCTTCACCAAAACATATAAAGTGAAAAAGGACTTGTGGGATTCTTTTTTTTTTTTTTTTTTTTTTTTTTATAACCTCTTCTGATCAAGATTGCATAACATCAGGGTAAACTAATCAGTTTACAGCTTCACTCTTAAATGCCCTTAAATGCACGAGGACACTTTGAACATCTTCAAAATATAATTCTCTGAAAATCTCTATAGTCATAGACGAAATAGTTCATGCGTAAGTTGTCAGAATATTTTTGGATAGTCTCCAAATAAACCTTGCTTATATAACTTAGGTTAAAAGAGTTGTCCCATTTCCCTGTGTGCCCAATTATGTCGTATCACCTTAGCTCATTAGTTAATTCCTCTGTGACCGTGGCTCGCTTATACCTCTGCTGTGTTCTCAAGAGAGGGTTTATTAATGCAGTGAGTTGACTGACAACGTAGAGAGGTTCATTGAATTCTCTGGCAAAAAGGGCCTTTTTTAGGAGCGGTAGTTGTGTAAAACCCTTAATCTACTTTAACACCCCCTCTCCCCAGAGACTCATTCCTTTGGGGCCCAACCCACCTAGATTAATTGCAGTATGTGAATCATCAGTTCTGAAAACTGCAATTATTCTTTATTCTGTTAAACATTATTTTATGTTGCCTTAGGAGCAAAAAACCCCAGTAAACCTATTTTTCCCCATCTCTGTTTTTCCTTTAGGTCAATAGTGGGGCGCAGATTCTTTTTTATCATTGGAACTTTGTACCTGTATCGCTGTATCACGATGTACGTTACTACTCTCCCTGTGCCTGGAATGCATTTCCAGTGTGCTCCAAAGGTAAGCCCCTCTGAATTACCATTTAGAGGACATTAAGCAAACAGTGCTTGAACACCTGCTCTCTGTTATGCATTCTCCTAGACACGTTCATATATGTTAATTGAAATCTAGCATATTTTGTTTTGCTTTAGATTTTGAGGGGAAACATTAAAATGTGTTCATAGAACTTATATGTTTGTGCATAAAAATGCATTTTCTGCTAACTGGAAGTTACTATTGGGTCTTTGACTCTGCATTTTTGCCTTCTCATTTACTCATTCATGAATTCATTTTGCAAGTATTAAGCTCCTGTTATATACCAGGCACAAAGTTCTCCTCCTCCGGGAACGCATATTCTTTTTTTTTTTCTTTCTTTTTTTTTGCGGTACGCGGGCCTCTCACTGCTGCGGCCTCTCCCGCTGCGGAGCGCAGGCTCCGGACGCGCATGCTCAGCGGCCATGGCTCACGGGCCCAGCCGCTCCGCGGCGTGTGGGATCCTCCCGGACCGGAGCACGAACCCGTGTCCCCTGCATCGGCACGCGCACTCTCAACCACTGCGCCACCAGGGAAGCCCTTAGAGAACGTATATTCTTATTGAAGGATGGCGACAGTTAAATGAAGTCATAACTTGTTACATGGTGGTAAGTCAGGTGGCTATCAGATGGAGAACAGTAAAGCTGAGTAAGGGTGAAAGGGTCTATGAGGGTAGGTACTAATTTATAGAGTGGTCAGGAAAACTTCAATAAGAAAGCTTCTGGGCAGCCAAGATGAGGGAGTGAGCCGTGTGAATGGGGTGAGAACTCCAGGACAAGGAAATAACTTAATCATAGTGCATTCGGGGAAGAACAGGGAGACACGTGTGGCTGCATAGAGTTATGAAGAGTTGAGATGATGCAGCCACAGATCTCACAGGGCCTCTGTGCCCATTGTAGGAACTTGAACCTTGGTGGTGGCAGTGGAAATGAGGAGAAGCCGTTTGACTCGGGATATATTTTGAAGGTAGAGCCCACAGGATGTGCTCATAAGTTGGATATGGGTTTAAGAGAAAGAAGTCAAGGATGACCTCAAAGTTTTTAGCAACTGGAAGGATCGAGTGGCCTTTCACTTAGATAGAGTGTGAGAATGGATACTGAAACTGTTGTAAGCAGGATTTATAGTTTCTCCAGGTAGAGTCATTTCTCAAGAGAGCTGTTAATCATCTTAGACCCCAGTGTGCCCTGGTTTAAAAAGTAAACTTACAAATCATGTGCTTTCTGGGCAAGAGAATGCAGTCTATCATATTTAACCGAACACTAAGCAAATGTCCAAGGTGGAAGGAAAAATAGAGTTGTTCTGAAGAAGTCAACAGTCTCCTTCACCAAATAAAGGTGTGGTTTGGAGAAGCTATAATTTTCCAAAGCCATCAAAGCAGAAAGTGTCTGTAATTAAAAGTGTACATATTGAATTGACTGATTTTTTAGTGAAACTAATTTAAGTCATGGGAGAAGTTCAGAAGCATAATAAACACTCCTAAGGGGTTATTGCAATGGGTTAAATAAAGAAATGGCCACAGGAAAGAAGGCAAGCCCATCCTAGTAACGGGTGAGGTTTGCAGCGATAAATTGCTATGATTACAGAAAGCATGTAAAGATTATCTTCTGTGGAAAAGTTGCAATTTTCAGAAGCCACAAGAGCAAATGTACTGCTGGATAACCAAGCTACAGATGTTCACAGTGGAAGCTCTGGGAACAGCCCCTGTGTTCAGATGTCAAGACCTAAGACCTTTTCCTGAAGCATCAGCAGGCTACTGGTGCCTGGATCGTGGTTCAGTAAAACAAACACAAATCAATTTGTTTCAATAGAGGTGATGTGGTCTTATAGAGCAAGAGGCAGAATTGCATTCTAAATGTGGTTCAGCCGCTGGCTTTGAGTGTTGCTTAGATTTTTGTGGTTTCAAAACTATTAGATAATCTACCTGTCTCCTTTGTTGCTGACTCTATAGAATGCCCTTAGTGACTGATAGCAATGACAGAACTGTGTATACTGAAGCCACTTGCTGTGGAAGGTTATCTGACTAGTCACTGATGCCTCACATCACTTGTTACTTAGTGGATGTGATCACAGAAGCCATCACAGTGATAGGCCCTTAGTGAAATCCTTGGATCTCACAGTTTTCCAGTTGTCTTCCCCCTTCTCTATCCTATGGTTTACTTTAAGTCCTTGGCTTAACGATTTGCTTCATCCCACACACCCATGTTTTAGTTTGCAGCTGCAAAATTTGAGTTCTGAAAATTGTGTTTAAATAGATATTGACCTAGTTATTAGAACTCACATGAGATAACTTAGCTTCTCAAACCCCTTTTGCCACAGGAATGTTGGGCTGGCACAGCTACATTCCTTTCCGTGAGAAAGCTTCCCTCTCATCCTGGCCATAGAGGTCCAAAGGACTTCTCTTCTAAATTGAAGGGATGGTGTGGATGGTAAGGTTCCTGGTTTGGCAGCAGCCAAGTTGGGCTCTCTTGTACCTAATTTATTTTTGTGGGAAATGTTGTGTGGAGGTCATAGTTTGAGGAACCCTTGAGAACACTGAGCTCTGTCTGTTTTGGCTATTATGGTCAATGCTTCTCTTCCTGGTTTTCTACATCTTCAGCTTCATATCCAGGAATGGCATAGAATGGGTCTGAAAAATGAGGAAATTAAGAGGAACTAGAGTCTTTAGTGGTGTGTGATAGAGGGCCTCAATGAAATAGAACAGAACTAGAAAATAATCTGTTAATCCCAACTCTCACTATCACCCTCCCCCTCCCCAGTTTTCTTTCAGCCCTCTTTTAAAATTTCCTTTCTTGAAGTTCTGTTTAACATTTGTGCTGAGCATGATCTGACATCTTAAGATAGCAGTGACAGGACTGAGGAATTAAGAACTGAGAAAGTACAGAAAAAGCAAGAAGAGAGTCCTTCCTCTGTTCTGTGAAGGCATATGGAATCAAGGGGGGAGAAAAGAAAGGGGGGAGAAGAGAATGTGTGGCAGTATTTTAGTTCCTGGTTTAATTATGCCTTTTGATCCATCTAAATTTCTTTCTAGTAAAGAAATTTAAGTGTTTCTGCCCTTAGAAAATTCGAGTATTGAGTTGGGGTGGGTCAGTGGATAAAAAAATATTATTATAGTTTTGAAATGAATAATGTGTTCTTTAAACTGGGAACACAATGGTCAGGCGGAGTGTATGTACCTTTCTATTTGATCTCATTGTTGACAGTTGTTTGTACCAACCGCACAACCAGAAATTCCTGAAGGTCTGTGGCTGATCTGATAAAGCGCATGCTAGATTCTATCCTCCACATCAAGGGCTTTCATGTCATTTTATGTGGTTTGCAGTACGCCTTTCCTGAGGGGCACCTGAAGTGAGTCCTGCAACTCTGTCAACAGTCCTTATCTTCCCCGGGTATGGATCCTTTACTGCCTTCTAGACCCTGTCTTTTCAAGGCAGGGTCACCTGTTACTTGGCATTGGTTTAAGGACTCAATTCTTGATAAAATGCACATGTTCTCTTGGTTTTGCCAGCTGGGCTCGGCCTAAGCAAACTCTTGAAGAAAGTTGAGTTGCTTTGAAACCTCCAGTTTCTCACGCTGCCCTCTAATCCTGTTTCATGTCATTTTCTGCTGCAGAGCCTTATTCTCAACTATCGCCCGATCACGGTGTGTTTGCCTTTTTACAATGGTCACCAGAATACCAGAAAGCTTTCCAGATCCGTAAGATATTTTTAATCAGGAAAGTTTTAGGCAAGGAATCCTGCCGTAATTCCCATTTTACCATATAGGATGGTTTCCCACCTGCTTTGGAGACTCAATTTCTTACTCCTAGACTGTCTTCTCCTTCATCTGTACACATCTTACCCTCCTTCACCACTGCACATCTACTTGGACTAGACACTACCTGTCTACACCACCAAACAGTTTGCCACCATCATGACTGGCCTGGCCATGCTTCAGGGGCCAGTTGCCCAGAAGGATCATCTCTGAGTATGAAAAGCACTGTATCTTACAACTGTGCCCCCGGTCCCAAGTGAAAATAGTCATTAATGGTCTTTCTATATTTCTCTCCTTGTGTATACTCTGACTCCATTTTATTCCTGAGTGTCATTCTTTGATTTTCTAAACCTATTCACTTGCTGTTAGACTGATCGGAAACCCTCCATCCGGCCCCACAGTGTTTCAATATTCCATTTTCCCATGTATTCTATCTCAGTCCACTACTCCTTCCTGTATGCTTAAGGTTTGGGTTTTGGGGGGCGTTTTTTTTGGGGGGGGTTAATACAATTTTTAAAGGTTACACTCCATTTACATTTATTGCCAAATTATTGGCTCTATTCCCCGTGTTGTACAATGCATCCTTGAGCCGATCTCACACCCAGTAGTTTGTATCTCCCACCCCCTCACCCCTATATCACCCCTCTCCCTTCCCTCCCCACTGGTAACCACTGGTTTGTTCCCTATATCGGTGAGTCTGCTTCCTTTTTTGTTATTTTACTAGTTTGTTGTATTTTTCAGATTCCACATGTAAGTGATACCTCTATGCTTAAGTTTTAACGGGATATGAACTTGGGACTGTTGCCTCAAACTCCTGCCCTAACCCATCATTGTTCCCCATGTCATCACGACAACTTCTCGGGGCTTCTCCACCCTTGCCCAGGGAGCTCTCTCCTGACCTCCTGCCACAGCACACAGGTTATTGCTTTGGAGGATGTTTTTCGCGATCGAGCTACTCATTTTAAAGCTGCCAGTACATCCCTAACCCATCACTTTCAAGCCTGTTTAAATTAGTTAATGTATTGCAGCTCTTTTTAACTGTAAATGTTTTGATCAGATGTTAATACAGCTATATGCACACTTTAGGCTGCCCACCTAACACAAGGTGTGCATACACTGTAGAACGTTAGTGATGTGGAGTACAGCCGAATCAAGTATTAACCATCTGAAACCCCAGCCTCCCCCTGCAAAGAGGAAAGAATGGAGCTTTGATCTTTTTAGTCCATAACTGTGGTGAAGTCATTAGTTATTAGTATTTTGAAAAGCCTTGCCCAAGGACACACCACCACTAAAATGTATTATTAGTAACATTGAATAATTTAAAGCGTATCACTAAAACTGGCCAATACAATGAATAAAATCCAGTTTGAGGAGCTTCCCCCTTGGATTCTTTTTGACTGAAGTTAAAAAGAAAAAAAATCACAACCTGGTGGCCTTTCTAAATATCACATAAATTAGGCTAAAACATGATTTTATCAGCTTATAAATTTTTTTCCTGATCTTCTTGTGTCATTCAGCTCAACGGAGACTCTCAGGCAAAAGTACAGCGGATTCTACGGTTGATTTCTGGTGGCGGGTTGTCCATAACTGGGTCGCATATCTTGTGTGGAGACTTCCTCTTCAGCGGTCACACAGTTGTGCTGACACTTACTTATTTGTTCATCAAAGAATGTAAGTAATAACTCATTCCTGGTTTATTGATTGTTGTAGTGGGTGGGATCCCTAAGCCCTGAAATTGATGAGTCCTTATTCTATTGGAATGGATAGCTATTGAAAGAGATGTGTGTGTGTGTGTGTGTGTGTGTGTGTGCGCGCGCGTGTGTGTGTGTGTGTGTGTGTGTGTTTAAATCATTTCAACCAGTCGTATGTGATTTGAACACTGAAGGAAGGCTTAAAGCTTGGCCCTGGCTTCTTGCTAACATTTAGGATGCCTCCAAAATGTCTCCCTCCTTGGTTCGTACTTCTTAAGGTATGAAAAGCTATTTTAATGTTGAAACAATGAAGAATCATTGTTAAGGTTACTGCAAAAAAGAATCAGTGTGCTCCAGAGCCAAATGGGAAGGACTTTTGAATGAAATTTCCATTGTATGGAACATCCATTCCATCATCCCAAATACTCTGGTTAATATTTTCCCCTTTTTAAACCTTTTTTAATGTTTCCTTATCCCACTTTATTCTAATTTCGTCACTTCCAGTAGCTTTCTGTGCTTTAATATGCATCTTCATGAAACAGTTTGCCAATACTAAACCATTTTCTTCTTAGAAAGCAACATGGAGATGAGAATGTGAAATATCTCCCCATATTTATATGCTTAATTCCCATTATACAAAATTCTTGTGTATTCCAGTGGCATTTTTTTTTTTTTGGCTGGAATAACGTCTTGTTCATTGTGAAGGAGGTTGTATTTGGTTTTAGCTGCCTAGCAGACTTCTGAGGCTTTGTATATTTGGGCCCATTATCTCAAAATCCTTTTGAAGTGATGCTTCTCCCTCCATTTTTACCAAGCTTGGTCGGTATTAACCTTCATCTTTAGTTCCAAGATACCCTAACCCCATGCCATTGTTCTTTTAGCGGCTTATCTCAATTTTCTTCACTTGCAGAGCGTATCATGGAGGTCTTTGGGCAGAGACCAGGGGAAGGAGGTCCTTCCCCTCTGTCCTCCTTGGTTAATCCCCTTCTCTCCCTTCTTCTCTTAGTCTGTCATTAATCCAAACAGGTTTAGACCCATCAGGGTTTATCTTCCAGTGGTGCAGAAGTGAATTCTTGCTCCATAGACTGCCTGGGGTTATAGGTTTTAATTCTGCTTTGAGGTCAATATGACAAAGAGAGGAGAGGCTCTGTAGTAGATGAGGTCTTCTTTTTTTCGGTGACAATTGTATATCTTCTGAATTGTTTACTTTCCAAATGCTACACACAAGCTTTGAGTTAGGAGAGCAGCCTGTGAAGCGTTCGGCCTTTGTCATACTGTCTGACTTGAAGGCAGAGGGCCTTCTGCACCTTGCCCCATCGTTCTGTTCTTACACGGTTGGAGAGGGGTGGTGGAGGGGAGGAACCTAGCTCTGTCTGTGCGCCAATAACTCCCCCTTAAATTTCAATCTTCTGAAATTTCTCATTTCTAATACCTAGTTACAGGTTCTGGGTGGTGGGCAGAGCGATTTATGTTGTTTATAGCACTCACTCTTTTGCTGTGGAAAGTTCAGCAAAAACTGATCTGTGTAAGATCAGTCATTTTCCAGTCCAGAGGTTCATTTGGGTTGTAGGATCTTCTCTCTAATCTGCAGATCCTAAAAGCTTATAGAAGAAGAGGAGGAGGATGGGCTTCCCTGGTGGCGCAGTGGTTGAGAGTCCGCCTGCCGATGCAGGGGATGCGGGTTCGTGTCCCAGTCCGGGAGGATCCCACATGCTGCGGAGCGGCTGGGCCCATGAGCCATGGCCGCTGAGCCTGCGCGTCCGGAGCCTGTGCTCCGCAACGGGAGAGGCCACAACAGTGAGAGGCCCGCATACCGCAAAAAAAAAAAAAAAAAAAAAAAAAAAAAAGGAAGAGCAGGATGAGGCCGGGAGGAATTACATGTTAGAGTGAAGCTACTGTGGGTGGAAAACATAAGGTAATGAAGAGAAAACATCCCAGGAAACTGAGAGTCAGTTTCATAAAATAATTGAAGACCAAGTGATACTACCAATAACAGCAAATAGACATAGTACTCTTTTTTCTGTGCCAGGCACTATTCCAAGGCCTTGATGCAAATTAACTCGTTTAATCCTTGTAGCTACCTCATGAGGGAAACACTGTTTTTCCCCATTTTGCAGAGGAAACTTAAGCATAAAGAAAGGGAATGAATTAAGCCACAGTCCACAGTTAGTAATTGGAGGATGGGGTATTCAAACTCAAGCAGGCTGACTCCAGAGGGTACACTACCAATTTCTTGGCTCTGTTTAGAATTTTTGGAAACCCAAGCTGTCTGATCTTATAGAATTGCTAAGAAATAGCCTGGATGTATTGCTCATTGTTGTACTTTCACCTCAGAGCAATAGCAGGGCAACTCTGTGTTTATTTCTATGCTTTAATAAAGGCTGATACAGTATGTAGAGACATTTTCTTCCCCACGTATGATTTGAGCTTGAGGTTGTTTCAATTGTATAAATCTACGTACAGCAAGGAAAGAATTACATTCTGCTTTTTCCTTTCTATTTTTTTAAAATAGATCTTTATTGGAGTATAATTGCTTCACAATACTGTGTTCGTTTCTGTTGTACGACAAAGTGAATCAGCCATATGCATACATATATCCCCATTATCTCCGTCCCTCTTGCGTCTCCCTCCCACCCTCCCTATCCCACCCCTCTAGGTGGTCACAAAGCACGGAGCTGATCTCCCTGTGCTATGCAGCTGCTTCCCACTAGCTATCTGTTTTCCATTTGGTAGTGTATATATGTCAATGCTACTCTCACTTTCTCCAAGTTTTGGTGAGAAACAAAAGGGCAAATCTGTAATGCTTGATACAAACCCAACTTTAGAGTCAGTTCTGTACAGAAACTGGGCATTCCATGTTTACGCCCGTTTCCTATGCAATTAGGAAAAACAGTTACCTTCTAAATTATACCATGTGTTATTGCTCTGAGTAAGCATTGGTTCCAGTGGTTTCTTTGAACATTCTGCTTCTAGAATTAGATGCATCATTTGTATATTTTTTGCTTTCCTGCCTTTTGATCATTTTGGACTCTCCCTGTTTACTCAGTTGTTACAAGCAGATTTGAATTTAGTCATGAGAGTAGTTGAAAACGTGGGACCAGAATCATTTTGTGGATTAGCAAGAGAGGGTCTTACACAGGTGTGCAAATATTATCTTTGGGACTTAGGTTCCTTATAAAATTAGCCTGGAGAAATCAATGTAGCTCTTAGAACCAAATGTCTTGCTAGTCAAGGAAACTACTTTTTCTTTTTTCTTTTTTTTTTTTTTTTACCTTGCTACTACACAAAGTCTATTGTCTCTGTTATTCATTGACAACTAGGGCTAGGATCCCACACAGACAGTGGAGTTCATTAATAATTGTATCGTCATCTCTCAGCTCAAGGTTATCCCTGTGGGTAGAATGAGAGACCAGAGAGGATTACCATTTTGCCATTTCTATTTCAAAATAGTTTATATTAAATCTTTTCTTTGGGCCAGCCAGTGTTCTCACTTAATGAGCAGTGATCCCAGTGTGGTAGCTCAAAGAGAATACATTTTTATATGCTAGGAGAGCAGTGCTAGGGCATCTGGCCATTCCTGAAACCTCATTTTCAATTCCACGAGTAGTAAAATGGGCCACCTCTTTACTCCCTACCTACTTCAGCTTTGCTTCTTGTGGATAAACAAATACAAAATAGTTCTGCTTTGCTCAGACATTTTGGACTTTTAAGGTAAATACCAGATGACCTGTTAGGAAGGGAAGCAGGGCTGATGTGAGGCTTCAGGGAGGGGTGAGGTCTGTGGTGCTGGAGAATGCATATTTAGTGAAATCTCCAGATTTCTGAATGTTACTTCAATTTTTAACATTCAGATCCTAACAGAACAGTTATAGGGATTGGATCTGGCCCCCCAGGCTACAGAAGTAAGGCCTCTCCTAGCTATAAAATGCCCGGATTTCCTGAGTTATCTGCTAGAACCTCGTGGCAGAATGAACCAAGCAAGAGTTGGAAATAATGAGCTGCACATTCAGAAATAGGAAATCAGACTTTCAAATGCAAATACGGGTTTATTATCTTACTGTTCCACGTAGGACTAAAAGAACAACAGCTATTTAATTTTTATTTGAACCATGTTTGATTTGATGTGTCATGTAAAGTTCTGGAAATGGATCTTTTTGCTATTCAACCATTCTTCCACACTTGAAAGTAAATATCACTATAAATATAAACACAGTTAAATATGAAATAAATTTTAGTTTATTCAGTTATTATCTTTGTGAGCTAATAAAGCTTTAAAATAGAAAAAAAGGGGGCTTCCCTGGTGGCGCAGTGGTTGAGAGTCCGCCTGCCGATGCAGGAGACGCGGGTTCGTGCCCCGGTCCGGGAGGATCCCACATGCCGCAGGGCGGCTGGGCCCGTGAGCCATGGCCGCTGAGCCTACGCGTCCGGAGCCTGTGCTCCGCAACGGGAGAGGCCACAACAGTGAGAGGCCCGCGTAACGCAAAAAAAAAAAAAAAAAAAAAAAGAAAAAAGGAAACAGTTATTCAAAGAAAAGAAAAGTTATTAGAGATGAGCACTGGTTCCAGTTACACCTGTGTCATTACCACCTGTGTGGGAAGGCTGGGAGGCATGCAATCATGTTTAACCTGCCGAGCGCTTTAGGTTCTCTCTTATAGCTGATCAGTGTCATGAACTTAGTGCCCTCTCTAGGTAAGGCTCAAACTCATAAGTGAATAGTCAAGAATCCCAAGCTTTACATAGGGAGTGTCTTATAGTTGCTATTGGCAATAACAGTATAAAATTGCTGAGAATCAAAATATTGCTAGCCACAAATACCATTTTTCTTCCCCTGCAGAAATCAAAGTAAGTTTATATATAAGACCTAAAATTACTCTTGCTTTCTCATTCCCTCCTCCACCCCACCGCCCCTTTTTCATAGACAACGAGCCTTTCTTTTTCTTTTTTTGGCCACACAGCACGGCTCATGGGATCTGAGTTCCCTGACCAGGGATTAAACCCAGCCACAGCAGTGCAAGTACTGAGTCCTAACCCCTGGACCATCAGGGAGTTCCTGACAACTATCCTTTCTTTTCACTCTACTGTTTCTCTTTCCAGTGGGGTCCCTAACAGGAGCCAGTATGAGCCAATTCCAACCTAATGTGAAATATTTCTGTTCTCTTCCTAATTATTAAACACTGTGGGTAAGACCTAGAGTATCTAGTGTTACCAGCCGCCCCAGGGAATTACTATTAGACCTGTTACCAACAGCGCTCCATCTCCCCCTCCCCGCCGCCGCCCGCCCCGGCAACCGGAGCAAATCCTGGCCAGTTCACAGGGATTCATTTTGGATTATCCATTTTCTCCTTCAGTGACTTCCTGGACTTAGACTTTTCTCAGGTCATTAGGATAGACTGTCATCATTCAGTCCACCTCTGGGAATCCTATTAACTATTAATTTTTCTGCTGTCCAGATTCACCTCGTCACTTCTGGTGGTATCATTTGATCTGCTGGCTGCTGAGCGCTGCTGGGATCATCTGCATTCTTGTAGCACACGAACACTATACTGTCGATGTGATCGTTGCTTATTATATCACAACACGGCTCTTTTGGTGGTACCATTCCATGGCCAATGAAAAGGTGAGAGCAGTGAAATTATCCTTGGATGATTTCTTTTCTTTAAATGCAGTGGACCCCTTTTCACACAGCGGAGTTTCCAGTAGCTTAATGGGAATAACTGCTGTTGCCGCCTAAACGTGTGGTTTAGGTCAATTCACTTAAACTTATATGCTCAACCTTATGAGCTCTCCTTTCACTCTTCCATCTTCCTTGACCCACAGATCTGACCACTGACATATCCTGAAAATTTTTCCTCCTGGAGAGCTAGCTCTCCCACCCATTCTTGGGTCTCCAGTCTTACTGGAATTGCAGATAGAAGATTCGCCTGAGAACTTCTCTGGTGGTCCAGTGGTTACGACTCCGCGCTTCCAATGCAGGTGGCACAGGCTCAGTCTCTGGTTGGGGAACTAAGATCGCACATGCCACAGGGCACAGCCAAACAACAAAAAAAAAAAAAAAAAAAAAAAAAAAAAAAGAAGATTCACCTGAGCCACAGAGAGGGAAGGAGTGGAGGGTGTTGGAAGTGTGGCCAGAGTCCTGTCAGAGTTAGGGGAAAGGAGCAAAGACAAGCATTGCCTTGCGACCGGATTCTACTGCTTTCCCTCTTCAGTTACAGCAAATGACAGTTTAATTAAGAAACAAATTAGGATGCAAATTGTGAAAAATATGTCTCATTTTACTTTTTTTCTACCTTTTACAGAACTTGAAGGTCTCTTCACAGACTAATTTCTTGTCTCGAGCATGGTGGTTCCCCATCTTTTATTTTTTTGAGAAAAACGTACAAGGCTCAATTCCTTGCTGCTTCTCCTGGCCACTGTCCTGGCCTCCTGGCTGCTTTAAATCGTCTTGCAAGAAGTATTCACGGGTTCAGAAGATCGGTGAAGATAATGAAAAATCTACCTGAGGAGCAAAACAAAAGGCATCAGCTCTTAGACCAAAAGAGTTATCGCTGTAACCAAAGGTATAGTTTTGTTTTTGTTTTTATTTTAGGAGAACTGATTGCTAGATGAAGCAGACCAAATTTTGTGCAAATGATTAGAAAGATGAACGAAGTATTACCCTTTGACTGGTTTTTTATTCATCCTGAGAAAGTTATATTCTCCTGCAGCTCTTCATTCATTGGTCACAAGCCCTCAAACTGGGATTTTACTAATGAGCTTGTTACGGAGGTGCCAGAGAACATACTGTTCCTTCCCTCATTCTTTCTCCACTAAAGCTCTCCACTTCAGAATTTTTTTCAGGATTTTTTTTTCCCTCCAAGTTCAAAAGAATTTGTTAATGTTTTAAATAAAAATCTGATATATATACGGCCACTGTGTAAATAGAATCACCTAATGTTGAGAGTGATTTTTAGCATTAGGCTTATCAGCGAGGGGGAGATCCATGGGTTGTGAGTGAACTTCGGGTGAACTTTGTTTCTGCTCTGTCAAGGGGAAGGTCAGGGTCAGGTCTGGGAATATGCGCTGCTGCTACCACCCAATGTATTATATCACTTTCACTTTATTTTTTTTTTAACTGATAATTTTATAACTTAAAAAAAATGAACTAAGTAAATATCAAAGTATTTGACACACCCCACAGATTTTACATGTGTGTAAATATTTCATTTTAAGATCTCTATGACAGATATACAGGAGACATGGGGCTGTTTATGCTAACGAGGAGTCCTGCTGTCCACCTGGTAACTTTGCACCTGTACCCCCAGAGCAGTCAACAGTGTAGCACAGGCTGAACACACATAGCTGTATGAACTGATGCTCATGTCCTTGTGGGGAACAAGCCTGTGTTTCTCTCCCAGGTCACGCCCTGTGTGAGATCTGTTTTAGAGCTGCAAATTGGAACTCAGAAATACAGTTGGTCACATTTCACTGAAAACCATTTCTTCCTAGTGACATTGTGCTTTATGGAAAAACCAAGATGGAATCCAAAAGTTTAATGCATCCTTGCCTTTTAGCAAGAGACTCCATTTCTTACGTACTGGTCCTAGGGACACATACCACAATTGAGTAATTTTACTTTGACCCTAAAATTATACCACGGTGCTGCACTATAATCTACGGTTGGAATTGGTGTGTTAGTCGGTTACAGCTACTCAATAAAGGGGGATAATAGTTTCTAAAGTTCTTTCAGGTAATGCAAAAAAAAAGAAAAGATGGATTTTAAAAATCTGACCAGATGTAGTGCATTATTTAATGCTGTTGAATCTTTTGGATAATTCTTGGCTTAATTTCTTTAGACTTCTAGTAACCTTAGGAAAAAATTTAAGGTCACAAAGGCATCAACACTAGTCAGGGAGTGGAGAGGCCATGTGGGCTGGTAGGAGGCAGTTACATTTATACTGAAGGTGAAAATTTTTCCCCACTTAGAATGAAAAACATCCCTAAATTTGTCATTGTAAACAAGTCGGCCTTGATTTGGTACACAAAATTGACCTTTAAATTGTTGGAGAGAAGCACAATACAGATCTGTCCAGAAGGGTCATCATCCTTTGGTGCTAAAATTCTGTATATGTTTTCAGTATGGCTCTTTCTCTGTGTAAAAAAGAAACACTAAAAGTTGAATTCAAAGGCAGAAAGACAGACTAATCTGGTTATTTACAACAAGAATTGAAACCCTAAACATCCTTGGCAGGCTTTGGAATGTAAGAAGTTTTTCTGGTATTGATTATTAAGTAAGTCAGTAAGAAACATATGTGTAGCTTACCTGCTGTGTTTAGTTATATTTCTACATAATTTTCACTTATTTTCATTTGTTAAATATTGACATCTGCGATAAGACAATGTGTTCTACTTGAAAACACTGATTTTAAATTTCTGCTGTCTAATTGTGAGGAAAAGTATCTGATACGGAAGCCTGGGTTTTGCTCTCCTAACACTGGTATATTGCTTGAGCCTCGAATTCAAATAAAACAACCTGATGTACCTTAGAGCCTTATTCAGCTGCATCTTAGATAACCCACTCTTCAAATTAAGTAAGGAAAGGTATTTAAGCTTTAAAAATCGTGGAGATCCTTGAAAACAGTATAAAACTTGCATTTTAGTCAAATAATCCTGTTTCTGTTTTGTTTTTTCACAACCTTTTAAAGAACTTTAAAAACATCTATGACCCCATTTGTGGACACTACTGCTCCCGTGTTCTTTACATGTATATGTCATAGCTCTCTAATAAATGCTGTGGAAGCATGTGCTATGAAAATAAGGGGGGTAGGGAATATCAAAGTTTCAAGATGGGAAAATAAGAGAAATAACAAAACCCATTTACATTTAGGAAAGCAAACTTCAGTTTCAACCCAACATGCCACTGTGGGATATAAAACATAAACAATTACTAGACTTACTGTGGTGATCATTTCACAATATATACAAGTAAATCATTATGTTGTATACCTAAAATTAATATAATGTTATATGTCAATTATACCTTGATTAAAAAATCATAATTATGAGCTTGCCTTTTGAAACAATAAATTTTTGGAACTCCTTTTCCTTGCTAATCAATCTATAAGATCTTATCCATTATCCTTGTTTTTGTAAGCCAGTGCTCCTGTTTGAAGCTTTTTCTGTGATTAAGTCCTTGGTGCAGTATTTCTGTAATAATTCCTGTAAATGATGCCACATTTTTTTCTAAATTCTTTCAAATGAAAATAAATTCTTTCCAGATTCTATTTTTTTGATCTCCTCCACTAACTCTGAAAATAAAGCCTTCTTACCTACTCGGTTCCACCCAAAGTAATTTAGAATTTGTTATTTAATTTACTGGCATCTTGGGAAACAAGTTTTGCTGTGGAAGGAAGGTGGTTGTGAGTGTGCCCGAGTTTCTAGTCTTGGTTGATGGATGACATTGCAAAGGTTCTTTGCTGTATAGCAGTGCCCCCTTGTGGAAATACCTTATATGACTTGGAACACAAATGCCACTTTTTTTTTTTTTGTTTTTTTTGCGGTACGCGGGCTTCCCACTGTTGTGGCCTCTCCCGCTGCGGAGCACAGGCTCCGGACGCGCAGGCTCAGAGGCCATGGCTCACGGGCCCAGCCGCTCCGCGGCATGTGCGCTCTTCCCGGACCGGGGCACGAACCTGTGTCCCCTGCATCGGCAGGCAGACTCTCAACCACTGCGCCACCAGGGAAGCCCCAAATGCCACTTTTTAAAGTGTATTTTCGAGTTTTGAAAGGCATTTTTAAAATTATTTTTGTCAATAATCTGAAAGCATCATGCAAAAGGATAATTATTTTAAAGGCATTTAAAACCTTTCCCAAAGGGAAAATGTGCTTAGATCACAGGGGGTTGAAATTCTAATCTTTTGTAAGTTTGATCAAAGAAAACTTGCGGACGGACCGTTTTTTACCTCTCACCATCACAATCATTAATGTCTCCCTTTATAACTGCCTATACTTTGTTTACTTTGAAACATCAGGTTGGCTGTCTTTCTTATGTGGTTTTTTTTTTTTTACATGCTAGAACTCATGCAGTTTCTTTTTCAGTCGAGAGTTCACATCTTGTTCCTTGAATATTTTGAACATTTCTTTTAAAATTCTTTTATAAAATTTTTTTGTTTTGCACTGTAAAACTGATTAAAAGTTGAAGCTGGTCTTAACACACTCACTTCTGTAGTGTAAGGAAGTATGAGAAGGAATTTCTTAATAACTGAGTTTACGTGGTTAAATCAAGCATATCATAGTTAATATGCCCTGTGTTAAAGGCTGTTCTATTTGTATGTATAGAGTCCTTTTATTTAATGTCATTGTGTTGCAATAATTTAACTCCTTTGACTTACTTGCTAAAAATATTTCTTCTATTAAGAAGTGCTCTTGACTTCAATACCTAAACACTGAAAATCATGTCAAAAGGTACCCAAAGATGTTTTTATACAGATACACACCTTATAAGTTGTGATTTATTTTATGATTCATTTATCTAAATATGCTGTGTTCTGAATGAATCATGAATGAGAATAGTTCTTTATTGTGGAATTATTTAAATCTGTCCTTTAAAAGAAAAAGAAGAAACTATAAACATATAAGTTAATCTAGTTGCCAAGTTGGAATTCATTATTTAATTTACCTCCTATGCAATGATTAATGCTGCAAAATGTATGGTTATGTTAGAGTATATTCACAAAAGAAATATTATTACAGGGTTTGAGAGGTAGCCAATTACATCTTTTAGAAATTTACTGTACTGTTTCAATGTGTTAAGTGCCTTGTTGTGAAGTAAAATTTTAAGTCTAGAATTCATTATTTTCCTGACATATATTTTTCATTATCATATATACTGTATATTATTGTAATAGTTTTATTAAATGCTTAAGTTTTAATTAAATATGTAAATTTCAGAACCTCTTTTCCCCTCCCCACCAGTACCTTAATCATTGGTCTATCATATGGGATTTGAATTCAGGTTCTTTTTTTAAAAGGGGAAAATTATCTTAGTTTAGAAATATGTTTCCCATGCTTGTGCATTTGTGTTTATACAAACATTTCAGGAGGAATTTAAGAGTGTAACTATAGTTTGTACTTCAAAATGCCATTTTACATTTACATTTTAAGTGCCTAATTGTTAGTTAAAACTAATTTATGTTTCTATTCTAAAGAGAATGTGTCTACTTGGTTTCTAATCTCTTTGGCTTTGCTTAAAAAAAATAAAAGAGCAAGGGCCTATACTTTGTATTTACCCAATAAACCACCATGACATCAACAGTCTTTTCAAAATTAGTATTACTGTTTTTTTTAATTAATAAAACTGTTTTCGTTAAAGATTTGTAAAAAAATATTTAGTTTTAAATAGTTACTAAAACCACAAGAGGGTTATTTTCTTCAAGCACTGTTTTTTAAATAAGCGGATAACCTTCAATTAATGGCACACTAAATAAACTGGAGTGTGTTATTTTACCCGCCCTTGGATTTAAGGTGAGAAATAATTCACAGCAATATAAGGCCACTCATGAGGAAGGATAAAGTCAGTTACGAGTCCCATGATTCTCATTCTCATTGTTCACAGAGGGGCAAATATCATTAAGTCTTCAAGGAAAGCATTCTCTCTGTCACTCAGTTGTGAAAGAAATGTCATCCTCTTCCTTCACAAAGGGGCTCCAGGGTATGTCCTCAACCAGGCTTTAGTAGTCATTGCAGCAGTAGATCGCTGTAAGTTGTTTCTGGACCCCCTGAGAGAAAATGAAAGCATGACCCTCAAAGACAAATTTAGTAAAAGAAACTCAGTGCGATGAGGGGACAAGGATAAGATAATATGGTTCAAAGATCAAGTTGGTGGATAATCCAAGTTTTTTTGGATTATCTGGAAATGATAGAGGATAAATCACAATAGTTTTTCTGCCACCTCCACCCAGGTCTTGGATGAAAAGCTTGTCCCATCCTCCTGTTGGAAACAATGGCTTGCTGATTTTTTCTGGCCAGAGCCTCAGAGACTGCCCTTATTATCTCCAATGCATTATACAAACCTTGACACCTAACATTTCATTTCTTCTAATAAAATATGTAAGAATATCAGAAGCATAAACTAGATTACTCACCGACATGTTAGAACAATAGTGGATTATGTATACTGTGTGTCTATACAATGCGTATTCAATTCATACGTGGCAGGTTGTGATGAGGCATCGCGTTTTACTGTTTTTACGCTTGACATACATTCTTGAATCTTCACAAAACCCCACGAGGTAGGCAAGGAAAGAGTTGGTGACCCCGTTTTGTGAGATGAAAGAACTCGGAAGTATTAGGGCTGGAACCTGAATTTTGTTTTCTCTGTTTTGCTACCTTCCTGTGATAATTACTGTGGTCACCATCACTGTTCAGAGGTTTTGCTGTTGTCACTGTTGTTGCTTGTTTTTTAGGGGAGTTTATTCCCTTATCAGCCAGTTAGTTTGTTGAGAGGGCAGCTGGTCGTTGGAAAAGGATCTTTGTCAAATGGTACCGATTTTTCCTGTAGTTGGAATTTACTACATTTCAGAGGGGAGAAAAGTCAATTCTTCTAGTGCAAAATGGCCTTGAAAGCAAAAGAATCCCCAAGTGTTTGAGCTTTCAACTTTGTTACAATAAAGCTAACTGGTTGCAAGTATCACCTATAGGATAGTAGGTAATCATGTACCTTAGCCTTACACAAGTTGGCCGGGGGCCGGGGGGGCGGGGTGGGGGGGGCGGACCAAAGTGCATAAAGTTTTATCTCTAAATGCGACTCTCTCAGGGATTATTCCCAAGGGAATGTCAAAAGGCGGGAGAGATACAATGACCTGTTTTCAAAGGATAGCAAAGCTCTGAGGAAATGGAACGGAGTCTTGGGACACACTGTAGTCTGGATTGATTCTGGGCTCCCCAAGGGACCAAAGTGAAGCTATAGGAATGTTTGGTCCTGGTGTGAACTGGTGAGTTCTCTGTGCTAAAAATCTGTCCAACCTGTGCGCTTGCTTCTGATCAAGTTTCTGGGCACGCTTTACTTCAGTTCTTATATCCAAGAAGTTATCTCTTTTTCTTCCTAAGTTCCTTAAATCATGTGTTTATTTGGATAAAGAAAAAAGAAGCCACTACTCTTGAGAAGCTACCGTGGATCAGGCACTGCTCCTTGGTTTCCTCTTGTTTGAAGCCAGGTGAATCTCATTATGCTCTTTTTTACACTTGAGGGAACCCCAGACTCAGAGAACTAAATATAGTACAAGGAGCCCCCCTGGCTGATTGGCACACAATTGCCCAAAGCCCATAATTTTCCCACCATATTAATGGGATGGAAGAATCACCTGCCCTGGGAGGAATGCAGGAGAGGAAGAATTGCCTCTTCCAGAAATCTTTTGACAACCAAATTTTGTGCTGTTGAGAGCAAAGTTATGGAGGGCTTGAGCTTGAGCCCTGTAAGATTCTTTGACCCACATTCAGCAGATTTCCTGTCTCCACCTTAACTTTAGTCCTTTCATCTATAAATATGCTCTTTCCTCTTTATATCCTCATGCCCTATTACTGACCGTGTGATGAAGGGGGCAAAACCCAGTTGCCCCGTCATTCCTCTCCTGTCATCACACACCTGCCTCTGGCCGATGGCAGGGGCTCTGGGTCTGTGAGGAGACTGAGTCCCCAGAGCACACACCCCAGGTCCCCAAGCACACAGGGTTTTGCAGGGAGGAAGTGATACTTTTGAACATATTTTGTATTACATCTGGTCAGTTTCCCAGTCCATGGGTTGAAGGGAATGTTTACATTTGACACCAGGGGAAAGACATTTCCCTGATGTCTGCGTGGGTTTAAGCCGTTTTAACAAAATACCATAAACTGGGTGGCTTAAACAAAAACGTTTAATTTCTCACAGTTCTGGAGGTCGGGAAGTCCGAGGCCAGGGTGCCAGCATGGTCAGGTTCTGGTGAGGGACCTCTTCCTGGTTTCCTCCCCTGTGGGACCCGTGGAGGAGTGAGAGCTCTAGTGTCTTTCTCTTCTTCTAAGGACACTAATCTCATCACCCTCCTGACCTCCTCTAAACCCAACTACCTCCCAAAGACAGCTTTGCATACAATCCCCTGGGGGTTAGGGTTTCAACGTAATGGATTTTCACCGGGACACAAACATCATGTAGTCCACAACACCTGGGTTTTTTGATTTTATACAAATACATCTTTTAAGAGCAAAGTGCACTTTTTGTGCAAGATCTTAAGCTCTTTGGGTCCCGTGGCTTTTGGTAATCTGTGAGCCTGTCTCTGCAAGGCCCTTTCCCACTGCTTCGGTGAACAGTGCCCTCTGTCCTGGTCAGGCTGCTCTCATCCCGGTCCTCTGTGCTGCAGCGCCCAGTCCAACCACGTGAGGTGCTTCCCGCAACCAGACTGTCACCTGTGTACCCAGGAAGGCAGTGTGACATGGTGGCCCTGTGCTCTCTGGGTCTGATTCTCGGTTCTTCTAGTGCTGGCTGGATGTGGAAGATGTCAAACAAGTTGCCTAACCTCTGTGCCTCGGTTTCTTTATCAGTGGGATGGAAATAATAATAGTCCATGTCTCACAGAATTGTTGGGAAGACTAAAGATGTTCTTATAAGATACACATTCGGTTAAGTGTTAGCCAAATTCAGTTAAATATTTTAGGTGCCATAGTTCTAGCTCTGAAATTATTCACGTATCAATATATCCAGATCTTGCTTGTCCTGAAAGTTCAGCTGAAGTCTCATCTCCTGAAAACTTTACCTTACTTCTCTGAATCTGAGTTCCTCCCTAAAAGATACATACAAACTAATTGTCAAAATGTGAGATACACTCACTGATATAAGATTTCTAAAAATATGTCCTGTTAAACATACCAAATTTCCTTAAGAAAGGGAATTGTCTTAGTATTCATTCCAGTGTCTAATAAAGTTCTTATCACGTACAGCAAATATTTGTTGAATGAGTTTTTTAAAATATCATCTTTTGTGTTTGGAATATTAACAGAATTTATGAGGCTTCGATGAAAAGGAAATTGCCCATCATGCCTGTAAATAATTTGCTTTAAAATAATTGAAGCACTTATGAAATCATCAGATGTTTCTAATTTAAATGTTTCAGTAGCCATCATATTATATGTATTTTATGAGATTTTAGCCAAAAATATGGATTGAAAAATAAAGGCTGAAGTGGAAAATCCAAAGACTTTGGACTCAGCCCCTAGGTTTAATTCCTAAGCAAGTTACTTTACCTTTCTGAATCATCATGTCCATCCCTTCTGTAAAATGAGAGTGAAGAAAGCTACCTCCCAATGTCATGGTGAGAATTGGAGATAATGTTTAGTAAAGCACTTGATACTACCTGACTCATTAATATATATTCAAGTCTAATCAGAAAATAAATTCATGGGATTTTAAAACTTTTAAATTTTATTGGAAGGAATTTTAGAATTTTTAAATTGCAAGGATTTCGAATTTTCTACTTAATACAAGATACATATGTTTGTCACACTGTACAAGCTTTTGGATTTCAGTTGAGAACAATGTCAGGTGTTTAAGCTTATGTTTCCAAAGCCTCCACTCTGCCTCTTCCCCACATTTTGTACACTAATCAGATGCATGAATTGTTTTGCTGTATCTCTCCAGAAACATCCAGAAAAATGAGTGATGAATTGCTAGTGTGGAAACAGTTTTTTCTAATGCAAAAGGACAATTCATTCAAAGAGGTAAACTGCGGCTTGCCCTTGACCATTGAATTAAGGGTGATTATCCCGGTCATAAATAGCTACAGCTGGTCCATCACAGTGGGGTTTTATGTCTGGTGCAATGTTGAACTACCAACAAAGTTACTAGATTTCACCAGAAACTAATCTAGTGAGCTGACTTTTGAATGACCTGCCTATATATTGGGGGAACACCAGAGTTTGGGCAAGTGCCAAAAGGTCTTAAGATTAAAGAGAGTTAAGCTCAAAAGCAGAAAAAGTTGTTAAAGGCTGTTTTGCTATACGACAGCCTTTCCAAGAGAAGTGTTGAGAAATCTGCTTCTGGAGCTATTTAAAATGAATTGTCCAAACAGAAAAAGTCACAAAAATATGAGAATTAGCCAATATACTCTTTTTTTAAAAATTTATTTAATTTATTTATTTTTGGCTGCATTGGGTCTTCGTTGCTGCGTGGGCTTTCTCTAGTTGCGGCGAACGGGGGCTACTCTTTGTTGCGGTACGCGGGCTTCTCATCACGGTCGCTTCTCTTGTTGTGGAGCACGGCCTCTAGTCGCTTGGGCTTCAGTAGCTGTGGCACGCAGGCTCTAGAGCGGAGGCTCAGTAGTTGTGGTGTACGGGCTCCAGAGTGCAGGCTCAGTTGTTGTCGTGCACAGGCTTAGCTGCTCCACGGCATGTGGGATCTTCCCAGACCAGGGCTCGACCCTGTGTCCCCGGCATTGGCAGGCAGATTCTTAACCACTGCACCCCCAGGGAAGCCCAACCAATACACTCTTAACTAACGGGTCAAGGAAGAAGTCACAAGGGAGATTTGAAAATACTTTGAGACAAATGACAATGAAAAAAAAAAAAACCACCAAAATGTATGGAATGCAGTGAAAGTGGTGCTGAGAGGGAAATTTATAATTATAAATACATACATTACAAAGAAAGATTTCAAATCAATAACCTACCTGTAGTTCTTAAGGAACTGGAGAAAGAGTAGCAAACTACACCCAAAGTTAGCAGACGGAAAGAAATAAAAGTTAAAGTAGATACAGAGAACAGAAAAACAACAGAGAAATCAATGAAGCCAAAAGTTGCTTCTTTGAAAAGACCAACAGAATTGACAAACATTTAGCTAGATTGACTAAGGAGAAAGAGAAAGAAGGCTCAAATTACTAAAGTCAGAATGGAAGTGGGGACATTACTACTTGATTTTATAGAAATAAAACATTTGTAAAAGACTATGAATAATTGTAAGCAGAAAGATTGGATAACTTAGATGAAATGGACAAATTTCTAGAAGCACAAAGCCAGCCAGTACTGAATCATGAAGAAACAGAAAATCTAAATAAACCTTTAATAATGAGAATTGAATTAGCAATCAAAAATCTCCCAACAAAGAATAGCCCTGGACCAGATGGCTACACTGGTGAATTCTACCAAATATTTAAAGAACCAACACCAGTCTTTCTCAGTCTCTTCCAGAAAATTGAAGAGAATACTTCCTAACTCATTCTGTGAGGCCAGAATTACCCTGACACCGAAGCCAAACAAAGGCCCTATGAGAAAAGAAAACTTCACACCAATATCCCTTATGAATATTGACACAAAAAGAAACAAAATATTAGCAAAACCAAATTCAGCAGCATATTAGAAGGATTATACACCATGACCAAGTGGGATTAATTCCTAGAATGGTTCAATACATGAAAATCAGTCAATATAATACACTACTTTAACCGAATGAAGGGGAAAAATAACATCATTTCAATTGATACAGAAAAAGCATTTGACAAAATTTAACACCCTTTCATGTTAAAAAAAAAGAAAACCTCAATAAACTAGGAATAAAAGGAAACTACTTCAACATAATAAATGGTTTATATGAAAAACCCACTGCTAACATCACACAATGCTTTTCCTGTAAGATCAGGCAAAACAAGGATGCCTGCTTTCGTCACTTCAGCATAGTATTGGAAGTTCTAGCCAGAATAATAAGGCAAGAAAAAGAAAGAGCATCCAAATTGAAAAGGAAGAAGTAAAATGAACTCTGTTCAAAGATGATACGATCTTATATGTAGAAAACCCCAAAGAGTCCACACACAAACTATATTTAGCTCAAATAAATGACTTCAGCAAAGTTGCAGGATATAAAGTCAAAAGACAAGAATCAGTCACACTTCTATATACTAACAATGAACAATCTAAAAAGGAAATTTAGAAAACAATTTGATTTACAATAGCATCAAAAAGAAAAAATAGGAATAAATTTATCCAAGGAGGTGAAAGATTTGTATACTAAAAAGTATAAAACATTACTGAAAGAAATTAAAGAAGACCTAAATAAATGGGAAAACATTCCATGCTCATGGATTGGAAGACTTAATATTAAGATGATAATACTACACAAAGCAGTCTACAGATTCAAAGCAATCTATATTAAAATTTCAATGGTGTTCTTTTACAGAAAAAGAAAAGCCTATCCATAGGTTCATATGAAGTCCCGAGGGACAAAAACAATAGCAAAACTGTAGCCAAATTGTTTGTCCATATAGCCAAATTTGCCAGAATAGCCAAAACAATCTTGAAAGGAGAAATAGTTGGAAACCTCAAACTTTCTAATTTTAAAACTTACTATAAAGTACAATAGTCAAAACACTGGTACTGGCAAAAGGATGAACATACAGACCAATGGAAGAGAATAGAGAGCCCAAAAATAAACCCTTGCATTTCTGGTCAATTTTTGGCAGAGGTTCCAAGAGCATTCAGTGGGGGAAAAGACAAGTGTTAATAGTCCTAGAAAAACTGGATATCCACATGCAGAAGAATGAAGCTGGACCTTTAGCATATACCACACACAAAAATTAACTTGAAAAGTGAATCAAGACCTAAGTTTAAGAGCTAAAACTATAAAACTCTTAGAACAAAACAGTTCTAAGTGAAAATCTTCAGGACCTTGGATTAAACTGTGTTTTCTTAAGCATGACACCAAAAGCACAGGCAATAAAAGAAAAAAAATTACATAAATTGGACTTAATCAAAATTAAAAACCTTTGTGCATCGAAGAACAATGTCAAGAGAGTGAAAAGACAATCACAAAATGGGAGAAAGTATTTGCAAATCATAATATATCTGATAAGGGATAAGCATCCAGAATGTATAAAGAACTCCTACAACTCAAAAACAACAAAACACCCCAATTCAAAAATAGGCAAAGGATTTGAATAGACATTTCTTTAAAGAATATATACAAATGGCACATAAATATATACAATGAAAGCACATGAAAGGAATCTCAGCATCATTAGTCATTAGAAAAATGTAAATCAAAGCCACAATGGGATACCACTTCATACTCATTAGGATGGCTATTATGAAAAAATAAAAAGAACAACAAAATAACAAGTGTTGGTAAGGATATAGAGAAATTGGAGCCCTCATCATTGCTGGTAGGAAAGTTAAAACTGGTACAGCTACTGTAGGAAAAGTTTGGTGATTGCTCAAAAAGTTGAACATGGGGTTACTATATGATTCAGCATTCCATCCCTAGATATATACCTGAAAGAACTGAAAGCAGGGGCTCAATCAGATATTCATATACCAATGTTCATCACAGCATTATTCACAAGAGCCAAAAGTGGAAACAACCCAAATGTCCATCGATGGGTGAATGGATAAACAAAAGGTAGTATGTGCATACGGATGGCCCCTAACTTATGATGGTTCAATTTAAGATTTTTTGACCTTACAATGGTGCAAAAGTGATATGTCTTCAGCAGAAACCGTACACTGAATGTTGATCTTTTCCTGGGCTAGCAACATGTTATAGTACTCTCTGGAGACACTGGGCAGCAGCAAGCAGCTGCAGCTCTCAGGCAGCCACGCAATCGCAGGGGTAAGCAACCGATACATGTACAACCATTCAGTATCAGACAGCCTTTCTGCTTTTCACTTTCAGTACAGTAGTCAAAAAATTACATGATTTTGCCCAACTGTAGGCAAATGTAAGTGTTCTGAGCATGTTCAATGTAGGTTAGGCTAAGCTATGATGTTTGGTAGGTTAAGTATAGTAAATGCACTTTCGACTTAACAGTGTTTTCAACTTAGGATGGGTTTATGGTTTATCAAGATGTAACCCCATCATAAGGAGAGGAAGAGCTGTACAATGGAATATTATTCAGCCATAAAAAGGAATGTAATTCTGAGATGTGCTACAGCATGGATGAATCTTTAAAACATTAGGCTAAGCAAAATAAGCCAGACACAAAAGAACAAATATTGTAGGATTCCACTTATATGAGGTATCTAGAATAGGCACTTCAGAGAGACAGAAAGTAGAATAGAAGTTACCAGGGGCTGGGGGAGATAGCGAGTTATTGTTTAATGGGTACAGAGTTTCTGTTTGGGATTATGAAAAAGTTCTGGAAATAGATAGTGATGGTAGTTATACATCATTGTGAATGTCCTTAGTGCCACCGAATTGTAAACTAAAAATGGTTAAAATGGTAAATTTTATGTTATGTAAATTTTACCGCAATAAATAAAAACAAGCCCCTCCATATTTATTCCAGCATAATTTTAATAGAAATTGGAAATAACCTAGGTATTTGTTAACAGAGGATTGGGTTAACATTGTGACATGCCTGTATGGATTTCTTAATCGTCTTGCTTTCACCTCTGCCCCTTTACAGAGCAGCCAAAATGATTCTATTAAAACATCAGCGTTAAATGAGAAGAGCAGGTTAGTGAACTAAATGCATAGTATGATGCCATTTATGGGGCGGTGGGGGAAATCTATATAAGCATAAAAGAAATCTGAGAGGAGATATATCATATTTTTTTTTTAACATCTTTATTGGGGTATAATTGCTTTACAATGGTGTGTTAGTTTCTGCTTTATAACAGAGTGAGTCAGTTGATATATCATATTTTTAACAGAGGTTATCTCCAGGTGGTAGAAAGACAAAGTGCATGCATGCATGCGTGTGTGTGTGTGTGTGTGTGTGTGTGTGTGTGTGTGTGTATGTTGTGTGTACTTTGTTCTATGTAGCAACAGCCTTAGTACCAGTTCTGTTTCTTGGTATTTATCTTACTGAAATAATCAAAAATGTATATATCACATTATTGTTCATAATAGCAAAAAAATTGAAAATAGCCTGTGTTGACAATAGGATATCTGTCAGGTAAATTTTGAAATATTTCTAAACAATGAACTAGACTTTTAAAAGTCCAGAAGTCAACAAATAATGGCCTGCAGAATAAGTCCAGCTGTTGTCTTTTTTTTTTTATAAATAAAGTTTTACTGAAATATGGCCATGACCATTTATTTACATATTGTCTATGGCTACTTTCCTGCTCCCATGGCTCAAATGTACTGTTGTGACGGAGACCAAATTGCTGGCAAACCTAAAATATTTACTATTTGGCCCTTTTCGGAAAAAGTTGCTGAATCCTTGGACTAGAATATAGTAATTAAAAATGATTTGTGGGAGAAAAACATGGAAAATGTTAATGATACGTATACATAATATACATATCCATGGTTATAAATTAAACTATTTATAAAGATTAAAGATACCATAGATACATATGTAAAAAGGCTGGAAGGATACATACAGAAATGTTATAAATTACTTCTGGGTGGAAAAAAATAAAAAGGTGATTATTATTTCCTCTTTTACAGTTTCTTGCATTTTCAAATTTTCCACAAAAACTATGTATTGCTAATTTTTGAATCAGAATAAAAAATCAACTTTCAAATATCTGGTTTGCTTTCCTAAAGGAAAGAGTAGGTCATCTTTCAAAGGGCCAAGCATGCTTACCGCCACCAGGAAGTAAAAACCCTATGCGTTGCTGAGGCAAACAGGTTATACTTTACCTTGTAAATGCACTTTATTTTTTCAGATTGTATTAACTAAGTATGTTATTAATCAGGGTCCAAGTTCAAGGTCCTGATAATCTACTTAAGAAGGTGAATCTTAGGGACTGGAGGTATTTTAGAATCCTTGTGTTAAGCTCCCTCATTTTACTATGAAGAAAAAGTCGGAAAGGTTAACAACTTTTCCCTGTTAGATCTGGGCAGACTCCCAGTTTGGTTTCCATGCTGAGTTCTGCAAAATAAATGGAAGTAAATGAGGGAGAAGAAAGGAACGTGGGTTCCAGCAATGCTTCGGCTTACATAAAAGTCAAAGTCAGGAGTCTGTAACCATTATGGCCAGGCTAATTAAAGTAAGTGTATGTTTATTTTTTTAGAGGAATGTTCCTCTAACCATTTTCCCTTCTATCCCTCTTTATTTACATACTAAACTACTAGTCACTGTTGTTATAAAACAATATATCACATAACTGTTACTGTGGGCATACATTTCACAATAGGTAGCTAAGTCTTCTTACTTCACCATGTCTTTTCCTTCTAAGATATTGGATCTTATTCTATTTTATTTATTTATTTATTATTTTATTATTTTTTTTTTTTTTGTGGTATGCGGGCCTCTCACTGCTGTGGCCTCTCCCGTTGCGGAGCACAGGCTCTGGATGCACAGGCTCAGCGGCCGTGGCTCACGGGCCCAGCCGCTCCGCGGCATGTGGCATCTTCCCGGACCGGGGCACGAGCCCGTGTCCCCTGCATCGGCAGGCAGACTCTCAACCACTGTGCCACCAGGGAAGCCCTTGGATTTTATTTTTTTAATTTGTTTTACTGAGATAAAATTTACCTTGAGTGAAATGCACAGTTCAGTTTTGACAAATGCCTATGCTCAAGTAACTAACGCCCCTGATTATATCACCATGAGTTAGTTGTGCCTTTCTAGAACTTCTTATAAATGCAGTTCTTCAGTATGTAGTCTTTTGGGTCTGGCTTCTTTACTCAGCATAATGTTATTTTGAGAATCATCATGCTGTGGGGTGTATGATAACTTATTCCTTTTCATTGCTGACCAGTCATCTATTTTACAAATATATCACAGTTTCCTTCCTCCTCCTCTTTTGTTGAAGGACACCTGGATAGTTTCCAGTTTGGGCATTAAACAAAAAATTTCTTCTGATCCTGGAACCTCTTTGTCCAAATAAAAAGTTTTGAGAATTGGATTTTGTTTGGAGATTCTGCCTTCCACCGATACGTGTCAGGGTCCTTCCTCCCTTCATCTCCTCTCCAGGAAAATCATAATACGTTCAACTGGAGAAGAATGATATGGGTAATATTGAAGATGGGCAAGTTTATTTGTTCATCATACAAGTCCTAAAGGCTGAATATAGAAAACAAGTTAATATCCTGGCCAGTCTCACAATCTAATTTTGGAAAGGGCAGGTAAAGCTGCAAGGGGTGAAAAAGTGAGACAATACGGCCAACCCATAGAGTTAAAAGCATTGTCAGGGCCCAAAGGTAATTATTACAATTACAGCTTGTACTTATCGAGCCTGAGCTAAATGCCAGACATTGTGCTAATTACTCCATCCAGTCTTTACGCTTGATGTAGGCACATTTGTTATCCCAATTTCATGTAGGGTACATGGACACTCAGAGAGTACATAAGGAAGTACCTAACACTGTATGTAGAAGACACTCAAAGGAGTATATATGAAGCAAATCATAGGAATTTCAAGGAAATGAAGGGATTCATTATTTTTTTTTTTTTTTTTGCGGTATGTGGGCCTCTCACTGTTGTGGCCTCTCCTGCTGCGGGGCCCAGGCTCTGCACGTGCAGGCTCAACGGCCATGGCTCACGGTCCCAGCCGCTCCGCGGCATGTGGCATCTTCCCGGACCGGGGCACGAACCCGTGTCCCCTATATCGGCAGGCAGACTCTCAACCACTGCGCCACCAGGGAAGCCCAAGGGATTCATTTATAAATGGCTAGTGGAGTTGTGCCACTAAATAAATAATTAGCATTTCAACTTTCTCTTCTCATTAGCATTTTGAAAACTCTTCTCAAGCCATAAGCCCTCTCTGTTCATGCTCACTGACTCTGGATGGATATACTGTGTAGCATTCACCTCCCAGGGAATTACCAGCCAACTGAACAATTGTAGTTTTACAAACAGTAATTTAACACCTCTCTCTTTTAACGCCACTCTTTTTTTAAAAAATTTTTTATATATATATTTTTTGGCTGCGTTGGGTCTTCGTTGCCGCGTGCGGGCTTTCTCTAGTTGCGGCAAGCGGGGGCTACTCTTCGTTGTGGTGAGCGGGCTTCTCATTGTGGTGGCTTCTCTTGTTGCGGAGCACGGGCTCTATTCCTGCGGGCTTCTGTAGTTGTGGCATGTGGGTTCAGTAGTTATGGCTCACAGGCTTAGTTGCTCCGCGGCATGTGGGATCTTCCTGGACCAGGGCTGGAACGCGTGTTCCCTGCAATGGCAGGCGGATTCTTAACTACTGCACCACCAGGGAAGCCCAACACCACTCTTGATAACAAAATAATAGTACAGATATTTTGGATATCTGTACTATTTGTACTGTTACCAACAATTCTGTTATCTGTACTGTTACCAACAATTCTGGCTGAAATCCATGTACAGCAAGAAGGATTCCAGTGAGAAAGCAAGTGGTTTAAAATTGTCTTTGGGGATTCTATTTTAAAATGTTTTCATTAATGCCCTTCTTGTCCTCTTTTCCCTCTCTCCCCAACCCAAAGATCTTTTAGTGTTCTCTTCCTTTACTGCTACTGATTATTATATTATTCATCTATTTAAAATAGGAAGGATGGAGCAGAAAGTATTCCTTTTTCTGGCAAGAAAGCCCTGAATATCATTTGGGGAAATTCATCCCTAAGAAGCACTGAATGAGCTATGTGGTTTCATGTTTAAAATAGTTTATCCATAGTATGTATTATGAACAATGTAGCTTCGTCTATTTGCGAGGGCTGCCATAACAAAGTACTACAGACTTATTTCCTCACAGTTCTGGAGGCTAGAACTCTTAAGATCAAGGTGTTGGTAGGGCTGATCTCTTCCGAGGACTCTCTCCCTGTCTTGTAGATGGCCATCTTCTCCCTGTGTTTTCATGTTGGCTTCCCTCTGTGTCTGTCCATGTCCTAATCTCTTCTTCTTAAAAGGACACCAGTGATATTGGATTACAGTCCACTTATATGACCTCATTTTACTTTACCTCTTTAAAGACCCTATCTCCAAACAGTCTCATTCTGAGGTACTGGGGGTTAGGACTTCAACATATGAATTTTGGGGGAACACAACTCAGCCTATAATACTTCCTGTCTGCATCACAGAGCTGTTAGCCTAAATAAGAGAATTACTTAGGAAAACAGTGTGAATGTAATTATATCCTGTATAAGAGGGTGTCTGTTAAGGTCGTTAAATTAGTCACATGTTCAACTATTTTAAAATCACTTGTGAATTTAAGTTGCTTGTAAGGAAAGATGTTAGTGGCTACTATTTTGGAGAACAGGCTATGAGGAGAATCAGATGACATATTGAAGATCATCTGTGCAAACAAGTGGTAAAATTTATTAAATTCTCTAAATTGAAAAAAAAAGAGAAAAGTAATCTAACAATTGTTACTTATAGAAGATAAGAGGTGTGTTTTTTGGGGAAGCTTAAAATAATTTATGAAGAGCATGGCAAAAATAGTATTAGAACAGAGTAGATGTGAAATAAAGAATAAAAAGGATCAGAAAATGGGAAACATTTGTTCATTATCATCAGTTACGTTGATTTATACGAGACTGGCCTTTTAGCAGACTGAAAATGGTCTAGTATCGACAATTCTGTGTCAACCTAACATAAAAGAAACCAGAGGATTTAGCCTGTAGAAGACAGAAAAGGGAAGTAGTGCCTACGAGCCATAATTACGGAAAATTAAAGGACTTCGTATTGAAAGCATTCCACAATTCTCACTTAAAATCTCAACCTCAGCATAGTTATAATGATATTGTGACCCACTCCTCACCCGATTGATTTTCTTTTTATATTATTAGCTACTTAAATCCTCCAAGCAAATTTCTGGATTAGGTCTTCGGCTTTACCCAGGCCACACGCTGAAACGGACGCTGAACTTTCACTCTCCACATAAAAGGGATATTCCCGTGTATGCCAAGTTATAAGAGCTTTACTCCATCACCCCACCCACCCCACTATTCCCCACCCATCCTTTCTCCGGAGCGTTGGCCACCTACATCTACAAATTCTACACATTGCATTTCCATCATCCTGCTGTCAGTGGGTGGAGGAAAGGGTCATTTCTTCCTCCGAATCCCGATTTGGATAAAGCAGTAACCCTGTCTTTTTGCTACCAGGAGATAGGGCGGGGACCCCCCTCGCCCAGCTCAGGGTAGACGCGCTGGTGTTGAGGCTGAGTCATACGAGGGGCCTGTTGACCTGGCACGGTTTAAGCACTCAACTGACAAATAACACAGGAAATCCGGTAACCAATCAGAGCGTAAGGGTGTGGTGCGAGCATCTTTATTTTTCAGGGGCGGTCACAGCCAAGTCTGACCCAGCGGAGGGGCGCGACCCGGATTGGGCGGCCAACTTCCAGACAGCTTGCCCAGCCTGGTCCGCGGACCGCCACAGCCTGGTTGCGAGCGCGTCCCCGTTGCTTCTCGGGCGTCGCTGATTGGAGGGGCTGGGGAGGAAGCTGTGGGCGCAGCCAATCCGGAGCGGCCTCCGCCGCTCTCCTCCCCGCCCCCGGGCTTCCAGGGGAGTTGGCCTTGGGGCCGAGCACCTGTATCTGCGTGTGCTCTCCTGGGGATAGCGGCAGCATCCCGGGGCTGAGGACTCCGGCGCGCAGGCCATGGCTTCCGCCGGGCTGCCCCGGGCCCCCGCCGAGGACTCCCCCTGGCCTCTGCGCCTTCTGCACGCGCCCCCGGGGCTGCTGCGGCTGGACCCCACGGGCGGCGCGCTGCTGCTTCTCGTTCTCGCCGCGCTGCTGGGCTGGAGCTGGCTGTGGCGGCGCCCGAAGCGGGGCATCCCCCCCGGGCCCACGCCCTGGCCCGTGGTGGGCAACTTCGGCTTCGTGCTGCTGCCGCCTTTCCTCCGACGGAAGAGCTGGCCGTACCGGCGGGCAAGGACCGGAGAGTTGAATACCTCGGGCCTGGGCGTGCAGTTGCTCCTGGCAGACCTGGCCCGTGTGTACGGCAACATCTACAGCTTCTTCATCGGCCACTACCTGGTGGTGGTCCTCAACGACTTCCACAGCGTGCGCGAGGCGCTGGTGCAGCAGGCCGAGGTCTTCAGCGACCGCCCGCGGATGCCGCTCAACTACATCCTGACCAAGGGGAAGGGTGAGCTGGGCCGCGGCCGCGGGAGCCTTGGGGGTCACGGGCCGTGTGACCGCGGATGGGGCTGCAGATGCGTCGGAGCTGGGGGTTCTGTGCCCCCTGCGGCCGCGCGCCCCCAACCTGCCTCACACCTGCACCCAGCGCGGGAGGGGGAGGGCGGCGCTGCCTCCCACTCCCGGTGCCTTTGAGATCCCCTACAGCTGTGATAGGTTCCATCTTTCCAGGAGTATTCGCTCCTTCCCAGAGTAAGGCCTCACTCTTCAGGCTGTGTTCCCGACGAGAAACTTCGGCCGTGTTAGAAAGAGAGAGGGATATTTACACCTTTTGAGTTTTGGATGCAAGAGTTTAAGAAGATTATTTCCCCATTAGATAGGAAGTCCAGAAAACACGATGGGAGCCAATTGGCAAACCTAATATACAATAGGTTTATAGTTTCTGTGATTCCAGCTTATGGAAGGCTAAGTTGGGCAGTTTTGAGCGTTGGTAAACATGTTATGCGCTGCAATAGAATATCACATTTGCTCTTTTTGTTTATCAGTGTTCCCCTTTGTCTTATTGGCCGGCACGGGTCCCAGACTGGGTTTCCGTCTGTGTCAATCCTACCCTTCGGTCAGGTGTTAATTTCTTTTTTTTTTTTTTACATCTTTATTGGAGTATAATTGCTTTACAGTGGTGTGTTGGTTTCTGCTTTATAACAAAGTGAATCAGTTTTACATATACATATGTTCCCATATCTCTTTCCTCTTGCGTCTCCCTCCCTCCCTCCCTCCCACCCTCCGTATCCCACCCCTCTAGGTGGTCACAAAGCACGGAGCTGATCTCCCTGTGCTATGCGGCTGCTTCCCACTAGTTATCTGTTTTACGTTTGGTAGTGTATATATGTCCATGCCACTTTCTTACTTTGTCACAGCTTACCCTTGCCCCTCCCCATATCCTCAAGTCCATTCTCTAGTAGGTCTGTGTCTCTATTCCCGTCTTACCCCTAGGTTCTTCATGACATTTTTTTCCTTAAATTCCATATATATGTGTTAGCATACGGTATTTGTCTTTCTCTTTCTGACTTACTTCACTCTGTATGACAGACTCTAAATGTCTTTCCCTCAGGGAGTTTTTTTCCTCACTTCCGTTCCAGGTAAGTTAGTCTCCCTTGTTAGAACCAGTTTCATTGCACAAGTACTTTTCCTTCACTGCACTTATCCATATTGAGGCTTCATAATTCTGTAACCTTGGCCTGAATGTGAGTCTTCACCACTAGACTGACATCTAGGCAGACAGAGTTATTCCTTGTCCTGCCTGGCACATATAGGAGTCAATAACTAGTTATTAAGTAAATGAACTACTACTTTCTCTTCCTGGCACGTGTTATAAAGAGATCCAGGCTTTTCAGAATCTGATGAAGCCAGAATTTTGCATCAGGATTTTAAATGAATAGTAATGATGATGTTAATATTCTAAATGTCCCACTGAAAAATAAATCATACATGTCACAGTTCATACCTTACTCTCTCCATGTCTTTACACATGCTGCTGCTGCTACCTGGAATTCTATTCCGTTCTCATGGCTGCCTGGAGAACTCCCACCTGCTTTTCTTTTCCTCTCTCTTTTTAAAAAAATTGTGGTGAAATACAAATAACATAAAATTTACCATCTTAATCATTTTTAAGTGTACAGTTTAGTGGCATTAAGTCATTCACATTGTTGTGAAACCATCACCACTATCTCCAGAACTCTTTTCATCTTGCAGAACTGAAAGTTTATACCCATTAAACAAACACTAAAAACCCATTAAACATTTAAAAAACTCTCTAACCCCTGGCAACCACCATTCTGTTTTCCGTCTCTGTGAATTTGACTATCCTAGGTACTTTATACAAGTGGAATCATACGATATTTATCCTTTTGTGACTGATGTATTTCACTTAGTATAATGTTTTAAGGTTCATCCATATTGTAGCATGTGTGGGAGTTGCTTTCCTTTTTAAGACTGAATACTATTCCGTTGAATGTATGTACCACATTTTGTTTATCCATTCGTCCCCTGATGGATACTTGCATGCTTCCATCTTTAGACTGTTGTGAAAAATGCTGCTGTGAACATGGTATGTCTACAAATATCTGTTGAAGTCCTTGCTTTCAGTTCTTATGGGTGTAAATCCAGAAGTGGAATTGCTTGATCATATTATATGTTTAATATTTTTGAGTAACTGCCATACCATTTTCCATAGCAGCTGCACCATTTTACATTCCCGCCAGCAACAGCCAATGTTTCAGTTTCTCCACATCCTCACCAACACTTGTGTTGTATTTTTTCATACCTGCTTAAATGTCACCTCTCTGAGAATGTGTTCTGTGACCTATTTCTCTATCCTCCCAGGTACAGTTGAGCTACTCTCTTCTCTGTGGTACCACTGTTTTCATTTAAACCCACATCGCATTCCCTACCAGTCAGTAAGTCTTGTCAACCTGCTGCAGATATATCCATGTTCTGTATCCATTCACTTCTCTCCATCTCCGTCTCATCCAAGCTACCATCGATTTTCATTTCTTACTCCAGAAGCCTCTTAACTAGCCTGCTTGCTTCTGCTCTGATCTTTTATCCATACAGCAGCCAAAGGGATTTCTTAAAAAAAAAAAAAAAAAATGTGAATCAGAGCAAATCATGTCGCTTCCCCCACTGAAACCAGTTGTTTCCGACTCCACACTAGACCTACTGTGCCCCAAAGGATCTGGCCTCTGTCTGCCTTTCTCACTTTATCTCTTTCCACTCTCCCTTTATTGTACATTTCAAGTACAGTGTCTGCTCTGGACACACTAAGCTGATTCCTGGAAAGTTGGTGACTGCCTCAGGCTACTGGGTTTTGTCGTCCTTAGGCCTGGGATAACTTAAAAAAAAATTTTTTTTAATATTTATTTATTTGGTTGCACTGGGTCTTAGTTGCGGCAGGCGGGCTCCTTAATTGTGGCACGCATGTGGGATCTAGTTCCCTCACCAGGGATCGAACCTGGGCCCCCTGCATTGGGAGCTTGGAGTCCTATCCACTGTGCCACCAGGGAAGTCCCGTGGGATAACTTTTTACTTGGTTTATTCCTTATCATCTCTCAGGCCAGTTGTCACCTTTCACTACTATTTTAGACACTGCCCAATATCACAACTTATTTTGTCTCATTTATATTTCACTAACCTTATTCATTAAAAACTTTGAAAGCATTTAGCCTATTACCAACCCCACCTACCATTGGAATGTAAACTCTGTGAGGGCAAAGTTCTGGCTCATCTTGTTAACCACTGTATGCCTTCTAATCGGCACAGAGCAGGTAATCAGGAAATGAATGAATGCATGCATACATCTATTGATACATACATACATCTAATATCTATTGATGCACTTACCACATTATATTGTCACTTTTGTTGCTCATCTGTCTTTTCCTCCTGATTTTTAAAGGTAGGAATTAGATTTTCTTCTTCGAGGTCCTTCTTGGTGGGTGTATAGTTTGGTTAAGAATCTATAAGGCAGTTTCTAAGTATTAATTGGATCACAGTTTATTATTGGATCCCTCCTTATTTTGTAAAGTCCTGGGAGCCTGGGGTAATTTGGTGCTTCAGCATCTCAACTAAAGCATTAATTCCTCCAAGAGACAGTTAGGACTTTTTAGGTGATGCTGCTCTTGTATTCTGGTGGATATGTGTTGGGCGAATGTGCTGTAAGAAATTTATGTTGCTGGTGAAAATGATTGACAGGAGAAAGTAAAGCAAGAACCATATGTCACAAGGAAAATGCTTGTTGATTTAACTTGGAATAAAGAACAGGCCATCTGAATAGGAAAGTGTGGATAGTCAAGGAATCTTTCAATGGAATTGTTTCAAGGGTAAAAAATAAAAGGGGAGGGCTTCCCTGGTGGCGCAGTGGTTGAGAGTCCGCCTGCCGATGCAGGGGACACGGGTTCGTGCCCCGGTCTGGGAAGATCCCACATGCCGCGGAGCGGCTGGGCCCATGAGCCATGGCTGCTGAGCCTGCGCGTCCGGAGCCTGTGCTCCGCAGCGGGAGAGGCCACGGCAGTGAGAGGCCCGCATACTGCAAAAAAATAAATAAATTAAAAAAATAAATAATAAAAGGGGAGAATGTGAGTTTATTTCAAGATGCCCATCGAAGGATGAAGAAGCAGATGAGTTCTGGGTAGCCGTCATAGATCAAGAATTGGATGGCATGGTCATCCTGAAGAAGGTAGGCCACAGGAGTGAAAGGCTGAGCGGCTCAGCTCAGCTAGATTTGAGGAGTGCCCGAGCCACCTTCAGTGCTGTTTCCAGTGGCAAGATTGTAAAATGTGAAAGTTGTCCAGAAGCAGGATGCATAGACTCTAAGAGAAAGAAAAGTGATATTAAGAATTAGAGGCCAATAACGTTATTAAATGTTTATATTTATTTTTATAAGATATTTGAAAAAGAGTTTTGCAGCTAAAGTTGATGAGACTCGAAGAGAAGGAATATTTCATGAACGGTGATGTGCTGGAAATAGTTCACTTAACACATCACCAGCAAGTTCCAGAATGTAGGGAGGTTATTTATTATATTTGAGTTTTTCAAATTATCATGCTTATACAAGTTGATGTTCTTTTTAAGCATGAAAATTATAGTAAGGTAGATAGGCCAGAAAAATGTTCTACATTAGGTATGCCCATCATACTTATTCATCCATCTGATTCTGTTCCTGAGCAGGAATAGTTAATAAAGTTACAAAGTCAGATTAAGAGGTACAAACTACTATGCATAAAATAAATAAGCTACAAGGGTATGTTGTACATCACAAGGAATATAGCCAGTGTTTTATAATAACGTTAAATGGAGTATAATCTAAAAATTTTGAAACACTGTCTTATGTGCCTGAAACTAATATAATATTGTAAATTAACTATACTTCAATAAAAAAACTTACAAAGTCAGAGCCAAGGCTACCAAAAGAGTACTCTAAGTGTGGTCTGTTTCTTCTCAAAGGTTTATGCACATCACATTTTTATTATAAAATATTTCAAATATAAAGTTCAGAGAGTAATATAAACTCATTCATCACTGTTCACATTTGCTTCAGTTTCATAAACAGTGCATAACTTTATTTGGTATGTTTTTTAAAACCTTACATATGTCATATATTTATAAAGTATCTTTCTACCTCTAGCTTTTGTAATTTATCTATTTCCCTGTTGATAGAAATTAGATTACTTGTAATTTTGAGACATTTCTAGAAACTTGGAGCAAGAGTCGGAGGAAATTGCAAAGACATGAAAATGGGAGGCAAAAGGAATTTTTGAAGAACTTTAGAAGTACAGCATAGACCAGTCAGGATTGACTACCTCGAAGGGGTACAAGATACAAAATGAAATTAGGAAATAAAGATAGAAAGTGAAAGTTCATTTGAGCAATTTGAAAATAAATGAGGAAAACGAGATAACTGAATCTTGTAGTAAATGCAGTACAGTACATATTTTAAATAGTTACATGCTCATTTCAAGAAGGCCTGAATTCCCACTAAGAGGAACACTTATATGACCCTATGGAAGGGAAGGGCAAATATAATCAGTGGATAACACTTTCTCTGCTTCAAGAGAAAGAAAACGTATGTGTGATTAATGTAGAATTGCATCAAATTTAATGTATTTTAACTTTTTATTTTAGTAATATATGTTGCTTATTGTAAAACATAAAACATGGAACAGGAGTAAAAGAATTCCTTTTAATTCTTTTAAAAAATAATTGAAGGGCTTCCCTGGTGGCGCAGTGGCTGAGAGCCCGCCTGCGGATGCAGGGAACACGGGTTCGTGCCCCGGTCTGGGAAGATCCCACGTGCCACGGAGCGGCTGGGCCTGTGAGCCATGGCCGCTGAGCCTGCGCCTCCGGAGCCTGTGCTCCGCAACGGGAGAGGCCACAACAGTGAGAGGCCCGCATACGGCAAAAAAATAATAATAATAAATAATAATAATAATTGAAAATCATCTGTGATCAGTGTTATTTTGAGATAGCCACTATTAACATTTTTATGTATCACCTTTGTTTTAGTCTATTTGAGCTGCTGTAACAGAGTTCCATGGGCTAGGTGGCTTATAAACAACAGAATTTATTTCTGGAGTCTGAGAGTTCAAGATCAAGGTGCCAGCTGATTGGGGTCTGTTGAGGGCCAGCTTCCTGACTCACAGACAACTGTCTGTAACCTCACATGGTGAAGGGAGCAAGGGAGATCTCTGGGGCCTCTTTTATAAAGGCACTAATCACATTCATGAGGGCTCCATCCTCATGACCTAATCACATCCTAAAGATTACTTTCAAATACCATCACACTGGGCATTAGGATTTAACATATGAATTCTGAAGGGACACATTCAATCTGTGGCAGCCTTCTAGTATTTTTTTTTCTATATGTACAGGTAACTTAAAAAATATATTTGCTTCCTTGAAATGGAAACATATTCTTCACACTCTTTAAAATTATTATTATTTTTTTTTTTTTCTTGCGTTATGCGGGCCTCTCACTGTTGTGGCCTCTCCCATTTGCGGAGCACAGGCTCCGGACGCGCAGGCTCAGCGGCCACGGCTCACGGGCCCAGCCGCTCCGCGGCATGTGGGATCCTCCCGAAACGGGGCACGAACCCGCGTCTCCTGCAACGGCAGGCGGACTCTCAAGCACTGCGCCACCAGGGAAGCCCTAAAATTATTTTTATCACTTAAAGTATTATGAATATTTTTCCATATTATTGAATTTTCTACGAAGTTCTTAAAAACTGTACAGTATTCCTTTGTGAGAATGTATCATAGTCAGTTTAGCCTATCCTTTGTTTGGTTTGAGGTAGATTTTTGTTTCAGCCGTCTAGCACCTAGTCCTCTGACAAGAGCACCCCCTTCTTCTGAGTAACTCTGGCTCCACCACCCTTTTGTATCCATTAACTGTGGTTGGAACGGGAGATACCATATCTTTACATGAATTCCCCTCTCTGACCACAGTGATTAGTCAGGGGATAGACCCCTGATCAAAGGTGATTTGATCAGAATATCTCACCTCTTTGTGATGGTAGTGAGTCTGTGGGCTGGACACAACTCAAAAGTTCATAGCTACAGATCGATCCACACATAGTTTTGGGGTAAGAATTGATACTTGTGGCATAGTTTGGAAACCTCAAGCCAAATAATAAATGTAAAGTATTCCAAATTGGTATCAACATGGAATACCTGACTGAAACATCTGAGTCCTTCCCCAGCGTTTTTCAGGTTAGAACTAGAGAATAGAGGGCTTTAGAGGGCTTTTCTCGCCAGTGGTGAAAATGGGAGAATGGTCATCTCGAGATAGCTCCCAGTTCTTGGAAAAGCTGGTTCACAGTAGAAAAGAATGAAGTCAGTCAGGAAGAAAGAAGTGAAAAATAGGTGCAGAGAGTTCTGTGGCATTTAGTCTTCTCCAAGGTGGTAACACCCAGCTCTTCCTGCTTTTTGGTTCCATCCACAGCCTAACTGGCCTTTTTGCCAGACTAGCTTGAGGGTATTTTTTTTTTTTTTAGATGTTGGGGGTAGGAGTTTATTAATTTATTTTATTTATTTTTGGTGTGTTGGGTCTTCGTTTCTGTGCGAGGGCTTTCTGTAGTTGTGGCGAGCGGGGGCCACTCTTCATCGCGGTGCGCGGGCCTCTCACTGTCACGGCCTCTCTTGTTGCGGAGCACAGGCTCCAGACGCGCAGGCTCAGTAGTTGTGGCCCACAGGCCCAGTTGCTCCGCGGCATGTGGGATCTTCCCAGACTGGGGCTCGAACCCGTGTCCCCTGCATTGGCAGGCGGATTCTCCACCACTGCGCCACCAGGGAAGCCCTTGAGGGTATGTTTTTGTCATTCCCAAACAATAGTTCTGGTTTTTGCTCTGGAGCCATGTTTATTTTTCAGTGTTATTATCCTCCTTGAGATGAAGTCTTTGTATACATCCATTGTATACATTCAGGGCTAAGAATGGAGATGTCAGCAACTACAGGGTATGCCTGAACCTCTTCCAAACACTCTAAGACTCTAAGCCAGCGGTCCTCAGCCTTTTTGGCACCAGGGTCCAGTTTCGTGGAAGACAGTTTTTCCACAGATGGCGGGGGGGTGGTATGGTTTCAGGATGATTCAAGCACATTACATTTATTGTGCACTTTATTTCTATTATTATTACATTCTAATATATAATGAAAAAATTATACAACTCACCAGGAGGCAGAGCTCAGGCGGTAATGCGAGCGATGGGAAGCGGCTGTAAATACAGGTGAAGCTTTGCTCACTCACCCACCACTCACCTCCTGCTGTGCGGCCCGCTTCCTAACAGGCCACGGACCGATATCGGTCCGTGGCCCAGGGGTTGGGGACCCCTGCTTTAAGCCACTCTGGCTTCATGACATGGATATTTTGTAACGTTTGAAACCCTGAGGCCATTAATTCTGTCCCTGCCTCTCATCCCTGGCATTCTCAGGCACTGTCTCCTTGGTCACTTCTTATCTTGCACTTCATACCTGTCAGATTGTTGTCAAATACCTAATGCCCAGATATTAGTCTCTTTTGAGAAGCTTCCCTCCATTTCCTTGCCTTATCTAAACCTGAATTTTTCCCTGAAGATAATTCAGCCCTCTTGCAATACTGTACGCTCTTTAACTTCCCCCAAGTTCTTTATTGTTCTAAAATGTGCCCTCATACCCATCCTTATTTACAAATAAAGTATCGCTCAGATGTCCTCTCTGAGAAGTACTGCTTTCCCTCGGCTGACGTGGTGCTTTTTCCTTTGTCTACATTGCAACTTCAATACACCACCAACATACAACATTTAATACAGTGCATTCCAACAACGCATCATTCAATATAGTCCAACATAACAACATTCGATACTGTACATCCCAATAGTGCAAATTCAGTACAGTCCAACATGTAACATTCAATACCGTACAGTCCGACAATGCAGCATTCAATACCATGCATTCCAACTGTGCAACTTTAATGCAATCCACTATACAACATTCAATACAATATGCAACTTCAGTACAGTCTAACATACAACAGTGTATTAGAGTTGTTGGTTTATCCAGTTCCTCACAAAACTGGAAGCATCTTGAGAACAAAGACTGTGTCTTTTAAATCTGTATGCCCTTAGTATCTGGCATGGAGGGGACTGTAAATAAATATTGAAAAAACTAATAGAAAGAGGGCATTTATTTCTAAATTTGAGTGTACCTAACAATGTCTAGCATACATATGTACCTAACAACGTAGATATATGCAATTTTTAATACATTTTAATTTTATATATTTATATATCTTAATTTTAAAATATTTTATATATTATATATAGCCATGATATATATCTACAAGTAACAAAAACTTACAGAACTGAAAAAAGGAATTGACAAATGCACCATTAGTGCAAATTATTTTAACGTAAGTATTTGAATAGTTGATAGATCAGGCAGATAAAACTTTGGCAGGGATAAAGAAGATTTGATTCTGACAGTTATGTAGCTTTCTCTGTTGGAAAGAGGGCCCTATACCCAACAATTGCTTATATAAAAATTCTTCTCAATTTTATTTGGAAATTTTATTAAAATTGATCACATACTAGACTAAAAAGCTAGCCTCATCAATGTCAAAAATCATCATAAGCCAAATTAATCTAGGTGGCAAAAGAGAATCATAATAGAAAAAAATGTTCATCCTTTTTTTAAAAGATTTATTTATTATTTACTTATTTTATTTAATTTTGGCCGTGTCGGTTCTTAGTTGTGGCATGAGGCCTCTTCGTTGCGGCGTGTGGGCTTCCCTCTAGTCCTGGCGTGCAGGTTTTCTCTCTCTAGTTGTGGTGCACAGGCCCCAGGGCACATGGGCTCTGTAGTTGTGGCGCAAGGGTTCCAGAGCGCGTGGGCTCTATAGTTTGCAGCACGCAGGCTCCCTGAGGCGTCCGCTCTCAGTAGTCGTGGCGCGCGTGCTGTGTGCTTAGTTGCCCCGCGGCACGTGGGATCTTAGTTCCCTAACCAGGAATCGAACCAGCGTCCCTTGGATTGTAAGGCGGATTCTTTACCACTGGACCACCAGGGAAGTCCCCAAATTTTTATACTTAAAATGCATTGAAAAGACATGCACACAATACTGGTGGACTGCAGCTAAAGTGGTACCCAAAGGCAATTGTACAGCCTTCACTATCCTTTATTAGGATAAAGGTCTGAAAATTAGTTAGATAGCTAATTTTATATATTTGAAAAAGAACAAAAGAATAAACGTAAGGAAAAAAGAAGAACATGCCATTATAATTATAGACAAATCCTTCCAGAGAGAAAGAATACACCATGGCTCATTTTAGGAGGTGAGTTTATCCAGACAAATACATTATGAGAAAGGAAATTTATAGTCCATTTTCATGTATGAATATGAATTTTTAAAAACTTAACATATTAGGAAACCAAATCCAACAGTGTCTTTAAAAAAGCATAAAAATATCATAACCAAAGATGGATTTATTCTTGGATTGCAGGTAAGTCCAATTATAAAGAAGGCAATTTTCAAATTAATCTGTAAGTTAAATGCAATTCCCATCAAAATCTCAAAGGTGTTTTTTTAAAAATAGAACTTGACAAGCTGATTAAAGTTTGATAAATATGAGTAAAGAGCCAAGAGTAATCAGAAAACAATTTTGAAAAAGAACAAGGTGGTGGTGGTGGGGACTTGCCTATTAAATATTAAGACTTACTGTAAAGTCTATTTAGATCTTATTGTAGAGTAACAATAGTTAAGACAGTGTGCTTTAAGCACAGTCATAAATAAATAGACCGATATACAATATAGCAGACTAGAAAACATATAAACTGAGCTGCCTGTGTACAGCAAATGTTGTAGATCAGTAGGGAAAAGGAGAGGCTGTTTCATAAATGGTGCTTGAACAATAGGTTATCAAAATAGGGGGGAAAGTGGATTCCTTCTTCACAATAAGTAGGAAGACCTAACATAAATATAAATTCCAGGTAGGTTATAGAGACTTAAATGTGAAAAAGCAAAATTTTTAAATTTTACAAGAAAGTAGAGAATGTATTTATAAGCCTGTGGTAGGAAAAGATTTCTAAAATAAGACATGCAGCACAAATCACTAAGAAAAAGATTGAGAAATGGAACTACCTTTAAAACATGTTTATCAAGTAATAGCATTAAAACATGAAAAAGCAATTCACATGGTGGGAGACAATGTCTGCTATGCATGTAGAATATATAAGAAGAAGAAAATTGCACAGTTATTAAGTACAAATCACAGAATAGGAAACCCGGCCAATAACCATATGAGAAGCTGCTCCAACCCACTGTTAACAATCAGGGAAATGCAAATAAAAATCAGATGAGATGCATTTCAGCCCTCTGATTGGCAAAAATAAAATGCTGATGACTACAAAGTGATGGTAACTATTTGACAAGAGATCATTCATTTACTTCTGGTGTACTCTCCAGTTTGGAGAAGAATTTGATAATGTCTAGTCACATTGAAGGTGTACATATTTTATGACGCATCAATGCACTCTTAGCAATGTCTTCAAAATTCTGATGGAGGGGGAAAGGTACAATAAATACATTTTCAAAAAATGTTTAGAAATTTGCCTCTGATGCGTCCTTTCCCAGGAACCTATTAGAGGATGGGCTTCAGCAAAATACAGGAGTGAAATAAGGTAAAGACATAGAATCCAGGAAATGAGTTCAATACAGGAGGGTCAAAAAAAATTTCTAAATGATGTCAAATGGAAGTCACAAAACACCTGAACAAAAGGCCTAGAAAGCAACGTCAGATTTGAGCAGATGTGTGGAATATTCCAGGCAGGAAAATGGAAGTGACAAGTCGTCCAATACATTTGACCCTGTGGATATTTCTATTGAGAGTCATTTTATATAGGTATCAAAGATTGGGAGAAAACATAACCACTGAGAGAGGTCTTTATTTCATTCTCAGCTGTATTCACAGCATCCCAGTGTCTAGCACATAGTAGGCATTCAGAAATGTTTGTTACATGAATGAAGCATGTCCTTGAAGGTAGCAGGAAT
>NW_006779050.1:1460858-1467459 GCF_000442215.2 Lipotes vexillifer | reverse complement strand
AGGAATGAAGTGGATGAAAAATGGGAGGAGGAGAGCTGGCTGAAACAATAAAACACACGATGGAAGAGAGAATGAAGTAAGTGACAGGAAACAAGGAAAATTTGAGAACAATCTGGTACAACATCTGGGAGCAATTCTTGTGGGTTTGATGGTGGAAGATGTATAACGTAAGTGAGAATCAAATAAGATGTAGTTGTGAATGCCCTTGAGTTCAGATGTTTTTAAATTAGGGCTGTTTGCACCTACAGACATTTTAGATTACCTGCCAGTTATTTGATCCAAACTTTGATGGCCAGTGGGCTGTTGATTTATTCAGCTCATATTTAACAATCTCCTTTGTACACAGCACTATGCCAGAAGCTTGCATTTTAATGATGGGCAAAATCAGATACTGTCCCTGCCCTCATGTGCAATCTGTTAACCATGCTTATCCTTCTGTTCACATGTATCTAGCCTGAAATATTTTCTTAGTCTGTGTTCACTCTTATGAAAATAAGATTTTGAAATTTACACTAACTCTAGAAATTGAAACTCGTTTCATTTCACCTGGAGTTAGTATATATAATAATAAGCTTTATAGAAAATTTTCCCAATCACATTGGATATGACTTTTGTTATTATAAACATATACTATCTTGATGACTAAATTTTGCTAGTCATTCTTGGCTGGTGATCTTTATCTGTTCGTATATGAACTTTGCACAGAAATACAAATACCCTTCACGGTTGGTCCTGTTCAGTATTAATTATCAAGCATTGCTCTTTCTTACCTTCTTTCCTTGGTGTCCTTTTGCAGGGATTGTATTCGCACATTATGGTCCAGTGTGGAGACAACAGAGGAAGTTCTCTCATTCAACTCTTCGTCATTTTGGCTTGGGAAAGCTTAGCTTGGAGCCCAAGATTATTGAGGAGTTCAAATATGTGAAAGAGGAAATGCAAAAGAATGGAGAAGTCCTCTTCAATCCTTTCCCCATTGTCAACAACGCTGTCTCTAACATAATTTGCTCCTTGTGCTTTGGCCAGCGCTTTGATTACACCAATAGTGAGTTTAAGAAAATGCTTAATTTTATGTCACGAGCGTTAGAAATCTGTCTGAACACCCAGCTCCTCTTGGTCAACATATGCTCGTGGCTTTATTACCTTCCCTTTGGACCATTTAAGGAATTAAGACAGATTGAAAAGGATTTAACTATTTTCCTTAAGAAAATCATCGAAGACCATCGAGAGTCTCTGGATGTAGAGAACCCTCAGGACTTCATAGACATGTATCTTCTCCATGTGGAGGAGGAGAGGAAAAATAATAGCAATAGTAGCTTTGATGAAGATTACTTATTTTATATCATTGGCGATCTCTTCATTGCTGGCACTGATACCACAACCAACTCTTTGCTTTGGTGCCTCCTGTATATGTCACTGAACCCCGACATACAAGGTAATAAACAGATGTTTCCTTTATTCATGGCAAAACCAGGATATTGTTTTTTTTTCATTTCCATTTAAATCAGCAACCTTTGTGATCCTGTGGCTCCCGTCAGTAAGCAATGTCTTCAGGCTGGAAAACAAAATGGAAATACTTGCATCTCACAGGGAATTGGTAAGGTGTTAACAACGAAACTCCAAGTTTCTAGACAGTGGCACTAAGGTCACAGCTTGCTTGAATCTGCTTTAAATCTCTACGGGCCTGATTCTGTGTGAAATCTATGATGAAGAAAGAACTTTAGAGAAGACTGTTTTAGAGTGAAGAGAGTCATAGTGATCATCTAAACCCACTCATCGTTTTTGGAGATGAGACCAGAGGCCCAGAGAAGTTCTGTGATTCTCACAAGGTCACAGAGCTAGTTCCGCCACATCAGTACCAATAGGTAGTGAATTTCAGTGGACGTTCATAGTGGAAGGATACAGGAGAGAATAGTGTATTCATTTTCCGTTGCTCCCACAACAAATAACCACACAGTTAGTGACAATACAAATTTGTTACGTTACAGTTCTATACGTTAGAAGTCTGACACATGTCTCAGTGAACCAAAATCAAGATGTTGGCAGGGCTGCGTCCCTTTCTGGAGGCTCTGGAGGAGAATCCATCTCCTTGCCATTTGCAGCTTCCTTGGCTCGTGGCCCCCTTGCTCCATCTTTGAAGCCAGCAGTGTTGCATCTCTCTGACCATTCTTTCACAGTCATATCTCCCTCTGACTCTAAACTGGGAAAAGTTTCCAATTTTTTTGTTTGTTTGTTTTTGGCTGCATCGGGTCTTCGTTGCTGTGCGCGGGCTTTCTCTAGGTGTGGTGAGCTGGGGCTACTCTTCGTTGCGGTGCGCGGGCTTCTCATTACGGTGGCTTCTCTTCTTGCGGAGCACAGGCTTTAGGCGCGCGGGCTCGGCAGTTGCTGTGCACAGGCTCTAAGGCGCGTGGGCTTCAGTAGTTGTGGCTCGTGGGCTCTAGAGCGCAGGCTCAGTAGTTGCGGTGCACAGGCTTAGTTGCTCTGCAGCATATGGAATCTTCCCAGACCGGGGCTCGAACCCATGTCCCCTGCATTGGCAGGCGGATTCTTAACCACTGTGCCACCAGGGAGGTCCCAGTTTTCCAATTTTAAAACCCATGTAATTAGGCTGGACACACCCAGAAAATCCAGCATAATCTCCCCATCACAAAGTCCTTAATTTAATCACATCTGCAAAGTCCCTTTTTACCATATAAGGTAGCATATTCACAGGTTCCAGGGGATTATGGCATGGACATCTTTGAGGGACCATTTCCTGCCTACTATAGATGGGATTGTGCCTACCTATATTCATTAACTATTGATGAGTAACAAATTATCCCCAAATTTAGCATCTTAAAACAACAACCATTTATTATTTCACATAGTTTCTGAGGATCAGGTATCCAGGAGCGGATTAGCCTGGATGGTCTGGTTTAGGATTTCTCATGAAGTTGTAATCAAGATGTTGGCCTGGGGCTACAAACATCTATAGACTTGACTGGGACTGAAGGATCCACTTGCAAGATGACTCATCCACGTGGCCGCTGGCTGCAGGCCTTGCCACTTGGAACTTTCCATAGGGCTGCTTTACTGGCAGCTGCCTTCCCCCAGAATGAATGACCCTAGAGAGTAAGTGGCCAGGACAAAAGCCATAGTGTCTTTTATAACCTAAGCTCAGAACGACCATGCCATTGCTTCTCCTTTATTCTGTTGGTCACATAGGCCAATTTGGAACAAAGTGGGAGGGGATGGCACGAAGTTGGGAACACCCAAGAAGTGGGGGTCTCTGGGGGTCATGTTGGGCTACCACACGTTGTCACAGGTAAAAGCTTAGCGTCGATCAGATGTTGATACGAGAGAATAATAGAGAATGCTCCTGAATCCAGAGTGCTTTCCCCTTGGCCACTCTGTCTGTTCTGCTGTCGTCCTTCAGAGTCCCAGGCCGGTACAGGGTCCCTGGGACCAGCTGCCTCCATTGGAATATCTGATCAGTGTTTCACTTCACTGAGGCCAAGTCAGGCCTGTGCTGCCAGACTTATCAGCTGTGTGGATATGGTGATGGGAAGAGTGTATGGGAGGGTAGTCTCTCCTGGCTTATCTTTTGGATTATGCTTTCCTTTTTCTTTTCTGTACAGAAAAGGTTCATGAAGAAATTGAAAGGGTCATTGGTGGTGACCGTGCCCCCTCCCTCACTGACAAGGCTCGGATGCCCTACACAGAAGCCACCATCATGGAGGTGCAGAGGCTGAGCGTGGTGGTGCCACTCTCCATCCCTCACATGACCTCAGAGAAAACAGGCAAGTCCAAGGGCCTTCCTCCTTGGAACGCCCTTGAGGGAAGCCCGTCCCCTTCATCCAGAGGACTTGAGGTGAGGTTGTGGCAAGGGTTTGTTGTCATGGGTAATCAGATGACTAGAGCATGCTTCCGCCTCAGCTGTCCCTTATTTGCTGTACCGGCTGGCGTTCCAGCCCCGCCTGTTTGGTAAATAGCTCTCTAGCCTTCAGAGCGTGCACGCTTACACTGGTCAAATTATGCTGCCGTTTAAGGTGGCTGTACTGGCAGAAAAAAACTCCAGAATTAACAGAGGCCCCTCTCTGTCCTCCTGTTCTTGGAGGTCCGAAGAGCTAGCCTAATTATGAAATTAAGGGGTTTAACTGGGAATTATTCTGCTTCATTTTTTACGGTTCTGCAACTGAAGCACAAGTATTAAAGAATTAGAAGAGCCCACCTGATTCTGAAGGCACATGTTTCAGCCTTTCACCTACAGTGTCCTTGACATTTAGGCACTCAGACTCACTGTAAGCATCCCTCATAACAAGGAGTTTTCGTCCTCTGGAGATAGCCCATGATGAAATGGGCTTAAATCTAGTTATAAGACAGTTGTAGGAGGCAATCACTTATAAATGACATTGGATCACTTAACAGTTTCTTTGGTGTAAATTAGATACAAGGTGTGTGCAGTATCCTTGGGGCATTGTTTAAAGTGCATATGAACTTGTCAGCTGGTATGAACCAGCATTGACTTCCCTGTACATCCCTTTACCTTAGTTTACCTTCTTCATTGTATTGTGTCACATAAAAGACTGGGAACTGTAAAATTGTATACAAGCATTAGGAATTTGTAATTCTTTGGGAAAGTTCACCTGAAATGCCCTATGATTTCCGTTTTAATGTTTTCTCTTAATTGTAATGTTTTTATCATTTGATTTAATTGATTAACTCAACATCCATCAGAGCAACTCCTGTCCCCTGTCTCAGGCTGGGTCCTGGGAGGGTATGGAGAGGATGCCAGTTGATAAGGTTTTGCCTCTGCCCTCAAGTACCTCAAAGTTTACTCTCAGCAAATTAAGAAGCTAGATATGTAACTAGTTTTTGTTTGTTTGTTTGTTTGTTTAGAGAGTGATGTTTACCAAGAGTTATTAGTAAAAGCATGTTGAATGATACTGTGGTTTCGTTTTGTTTTGTTTTAGTGCTCCAAGGGTATACCATTCCTAAAGGCACGATAATATTACCCAACTTGTGGTCAATACACAGAGACCCAGCCATTTGGGAGAAACCAAATGATTTCTACCCTAATCGATTTCTGGATGATCAAGGACAACTTATTAAAAAGGAAACATTTATTCCTTTTGGGATAGGTCAGTTAAACTTTTATTTTCTTAATGGCATAATTTAAAAAAGAAATAGAACCAAAAGAATCTTTTATTATTTCATGATACTCTTTTAAAAATGTTTCTTTCTTGGCAAGCTAATATAAGAGAGAAATAATTTAGATAATGTATCTCCACTATGTTTATTTCAGATTTTAAAAACAAAGTGAAAGCAGTTGGTTTTAAATCTTTAAATATGACTAGAAATCTCCCTTTTTGAGTTGTCCAGGTGATTGTTTGAGTCCCAGGGAACTGTTGGAGTTAAGAGCAGCTTCTGACCTGCCTGAATGGTGGGTGAGAGGGTGGGCTCTCTATAATCTCACCAGTCCCTCTTTTAGGTTCCTAGATTAGGGCATGTAGGCTTCTTTCTATAGACAAGGAATGCTCCAGAGATTCTTATTTGATGTCTTTTCTCCTTAATCTTCCAGGTAAGAGCAAGGAAAGAGATAAGTAAGTATGGAGGAGACAAGGTAGCCTGCCTCATTGGCTCCGTCTCTGATTCCTATCTAGGATGTGGTTAGATTTTTATGAGTAAGAGTTAAAATGTGAACTTGGTATGCAAAAATTCTGATCAGCATAGACTGTGGGAAGCCATGGGGTATATGTGGCAGTTTTATTTCGGAACTCTCTATGTCTGCGTTTAAAACACTCAATTTAGAAATTTCATAAATTTATCCCTTTTGAGGTAGGAAAAGGGCTGGTATTATAATCCTTACCTTTTTTCCTGGTCTCATTTTTAGGGAAGCGGGTATGTATGGGAGAGCAGCTGGCAAAGATGGAATTATTCCTGATGTTCGTGAGCCTAATGCAGAGTTTCACGTTTGCTTTGCCTAAGGACTCGAAGCCGATCCTGACTGGGAAATATGGTCTAACTTTAGCCCCACATCCGTTTAATATAATCATTTCAAAGAGATAAAGAACATCTCCAGGAAGAGATGGTGCAGAGAATGTAAATACATGTCCTTCTAAACAGATTCTTCCTTCTGTAATTGACAGCGGATCCAGCAACTCTGCAGGTCTAGGTTAGGCTTGGATTAGAGAGAGATTGGAAAGAGGGTAGAGCACGTGGGACCTTTCATCGTGGAGGGTTCCTCAGAAGGAAACTGCAGCCATTTTAGTAATGCACGTGACTTGGGGGATGGCGACGAAAGTACTGGATTCAGAAGCAGGGGATCCGGATTTTATTCCCAACAGCCTCCACCAATGAGCATTTCTTCTCATCCCTCAGTGCCTCAGTCATTCCACATGGAAAATGACGGTAACAAAATTTGACTTCTCGGGCTTCCCTGGTGGTGCAGTGGTTGAGAGTCCGCCTGCCGATGCAGGGGACACGGGTTCGTGCCCCGGTCCGGGAGGATCACACATGCTGCGGAGCGGCTGGGCCCGTGAGTCATGGCCGCTGAGCCTGCGCGTCCGGAGCCTGTGCTCCGCAACGGGAGAGGCCACAGCAGTGAGAGGCCCTCGTACCGCAA
>NW_006779050.1:1449696-1460528 GCF_000442215.2 Lipotes vexillifer | reverse complement strand
TGATTGAAAGGCCGCCTGCCAATGCAGGGGACACGGGTTCACGCCCCAGTCCGGGAAGATCCCACATGCTGCAGAGTGGCTAGGCCCTTGAGCCATGGCCGCTGAGCCTGCACGTCCGCAGCCTGTGCTCCGCAAAGGGAGAGGTCACAACAGTGAGAGGCCCCCTACCGAAAAAAAAAAAAAAAAAAAAAAAATTTGACTTCTCTATCTTGGCATGAATGATGGTCAAACGCTCCATCTTTTCTGACATCACCAAAGTACTGTTAAGCTCTGGAGAACAATTTCAGGAGGAGAAGGAAGACCTACCTGTTTAAGACCCATGACAACATGAAAGTGGTGTTCAGACTTGAATACTTCATCAGAGAAGGACGTGGGTTTAGGGGACAATGAATTAGAGCTTTTCTTATTTATTTTTTTACTTAATTTCTTTTTGGCTGCGTTGCGTCTTCATCGCTGCGTGGGCTTTCTCTAGTTGCGGTGAGCAGGGGCTACTCTTCATTGCCGTGTATGGGCTCTCATTGTGGTGACTTCTCTTGTTGCGGGGCACAGGCTCTAGGGCACACGTGGGCTCAGTAGTTGTGGTGCACGGGCTTAGTTGCTCCATGACATGTGGGATCTTCCTGGACCAGGGCTCGAACCCAGGTCCCCTGCTTTGGCAGGCAGATTCTTATTTTTTTTAATTTTTTTTAAAATTTATTCATTTATTTTTGGCTGTGTTGGGTACTCGTTGTTGCATGCGGGCTTTCTCTAGTTGCGGCGACCGGGGGCTACTCTTTGTTGAGGTGCACCGGCTTCTCGCTGCGGTGGCTTCTCTTGTTGCGGAGCAGGGGCTTTAGGCGCGCAGGCTTCAGTAGTTGTGGCGCGTGGGCTCAGTAGTTGTGGCTCATGGGCTCTAGAGCGCAGGCTCAGTAGTTGTGGTGCACAGGCTTAGTTGCTCCGCGGCATGTGGGATCTTCCCAGACCAGGGCTCGAACCCATGTCCCCTGCATTGGCAGGCGGATTCTTAACCACTGTGCCGCCACCAGGGAAGCCCTAGAGCTTTTCTTGACACAGATCTTACGTCAGTTTTGGAGGACTTGTTTTGTTATTATCTTTTTGTTGATGATTTTAGTTTTTACTTTTTGTAGACATGCAATGAAGTGGACCCTTGTTTAGTATGTTGAGGAAAGGTTATTGTCTGAATGTATACGTCTGCCTTCTATTTCAACTACATGAACAGTGAGCCTAGCTGAAGAAGTGGCTTCATGGCAGAATTCCATTCTGCTGTGTTTACTCACAAGGATGTAGCTCTGGCTTTTGACTTGAGCCCTGAATAGTGAGCTCTGGAATTTTAATACTGGGATTTATGAGAAAAGGATTCAGACTGTACTGAACATTCCTTAACTGTTCTTCCTGCCACCAGGCCTAATGTATCTCATGCTTGAAGACTTGCAAAGACAGGAAGGCATTCTTATTCTTTTTAAGATAACTAAATTGTTTCTTAATAAATAAACTCCCTCTAAAAGAACAGTTCTCAAAAACGGTAATGACTTCTTTCAGGGGATATTTGGAAATATGTGGGTATGTTTTCAGTTATCACAGTGATGGGAGTGCCAATGGCTTTTTTGTTGCCATGGGCCGGGATGCTAAATGTCTGAGCAGTCCTAGACAATGAAGAACTGACCTGCCCCAAAGAGAACATGCTCCAAAAGTGGCTAGCCCTTTTCTTTATTCTCCCATTATACCCCTTATATAGAAAGAATTGTGATAATAATATAAGCAACTGTACTTTTGAGCCTTTCCTCATGCTGGCACCATACTTTATGCCTTACTTGTATGCTTACATAATTCTTAAAGAATGTTTAGTAAGAGGATGCCATTCTGTACCTGATGAAGCTCAGGCTTAGAGAAGTTACGGCCTACATGTAGTTAAAAAGTACCGCTGTGCATTTCAAACCTAGCAGTCTTTGTGACTGGAGAGTTCTTCCTGTACCACTTCTCTGTACTGCCCGTCTGCATTGATCTCATACCAGTCTGCCCCTCTGCATTTTCAATATGGATAAATGAAATACAGGCCAATCTTTAGGTGCCTTGAGGATTTTTGTTAATTAAAGAAGAAAAACTAAGAAACGAAATGCATAGGCACTGTGAGTGAATGGAGAGGTTGTTATAGAGACTTTATTTATTTTTTATTAATTAATTTTTATTTTTGGCTGCATTGGGTCTTCTTTGCTGCGCGCAGGCTAACTGTAGTTGCGGTGAGCGGGGGCTACTTCTCATTGCAGTGTGCGGGCTTCTCATTGCGGTGGCTTCTCTTGTTGTGGAGCATGGGCTTCAGTAGTTGTGGCACGTGGGCTCAGTAGTTGTGGCTCACGGGCTGTAGAGCGCAGGCTCAGTAGTTGTGGCGCACAGGCTTAGTTGCTCCGTGGCATGTGGGATCTTCCTGGACCAGGGCTTGAACCCGTGTCCCCTGCATTGGCAGGCGGACTCCCAACCACTGTGCCACCATGGAAGCCCCTAGAGACTTTAGATGAATGATGCATGTGTGGATTACCCTGTACCATGAGCAGGGCAGTTTGTTCTGATCTGGAATTTCATATGCTGCGGAACTGCACTAATAACTTTGCATTAGCAAGTTTATTACTCTTCGATTTATACATGCATTTTCAGTACCCCCTAACCAAACAGTTTGTAGCTGACTTGAGAAAAAAACTCTTCTGTGAGATTATGTTGAAATCAGATGTTTATTAAACTTTAAAATATAATGCCTTAAACTGTAGCACTTTTAAAACATCTGTTTATGGCAAATCACTGAAAGGACTGTTAATGCTTGCCTTGCACATGTTTATATTTTACGATTTTTTACTTTATGATTTATTTGAAGTGTAAAAATAATAGTACTTTGTTTTAGAAGTTTGCCTAATACCTACTTTTTAGTCCTCATCATTAGCATGATTTTGATGCTTATATTAAACTTTTAATTTTAACTGAGATAGTGTCATGTCTGGTTTGGGGGGTTTTGTTTTCTTTAAATTGCTAAACAAAATTCTCTTTTACCAGATGTCAAGTTAAGTAAAGGAAGAGGGAATAGACTTCCAAAAAGAGGGAGATGGCCACATATAGTATAAGCATGATCTCCAGACAGGAGGATAATTCTTTTAAAATATCCTCTCAGAGCACAGTTACTCTCAGGACTGTAGCACAGCCCAAGCTTCTTATTTCCCATGTCAAATTCCAGCATTATTTGAGAGAGGGATGAATCTACATAAGCCCATTATGGCAAAGTATCGAGTGCTTGTCTCTATTACACTCCTTAGCTCAGGAAGAAGAGTTTTCTAAAATACCCGAACCTATGGATTTTTCCTATAGATGAGCCCACTGCCAGCTTTTTCCATGGCCCAGTCTTCCTCCTGAGGTCACGGTGCAGAGGTCACCTCCTGAGGGACGGCTTCCGCTAAAGCCCTATCTAAAGTGGCCTTTCCTGAGAACACCCTGCTATAGACTGAAAGTTTGTGTGCCCCAAGAATTCATTAACTGAAACCTGATCCCAATGTGATAGTATTTGGAGGTGGGACCTTTGGGAAGTGATTGTGTCATGAGAGTGGAGCCCTCATGCATGGGATTAGGATCCTTATAAGAGCCCAGAGAGCTCCCTGCCCACTTCTGCCATATGAGACTGCAGTGCAAAGACAGCCATCCATGAACCAGGAAGCAGGCTCTCACCAGACCGTGAATCTGCGGATGTCTTGATTTTGGACTTCTAGTCTCCAGACCTGTGAGAAGTAAACCTCTGTTATTTGTAAGATACTCAGTCTATGGTATTTTTGTTATAACAGCCTAAATGGACTAAAATATGCCCTGATTCATCACCCAGCTTATTTCCTTCAGAGCCCTCCTCACTATCTACAGTTACCCTATTTATTTAAATCCTCAGTTTCCACCATTTCTTCCACCTCTGGCCAGAGGCGCCCTTTGTTGCACAAGTTTTCAATTTTGATGAAGTCCAATTTGTTAATTTTTTCTTTTGTTGCCTGTGTCTTTGGTGTCATATCCAAGAAGTCATTGCCAAATCCAATGTCATGAAGATTTTTGCCTGTTTTCTTCTAAGAGTTTTATAGTGTTAGCTTTTATGTGTAGGTCTCTGATCCATTTTGAATTAATTTTTGTATATGGTGTAAGGTAAGGGTCTAACTTTACTTCTGTGCATATGGATAACAGTTTTCCCAACACTATTTGTTGAAAAGACTGTCTTTTTCCCATTGAATGGTCTTGGTACTCTTGTCAAAAATTGTTTGACCATATATATGAGGATTTATTTCTGGGTGGATACTATCTTTTTTTTTTTTTTTTTTTTTTTTTTTTTCCTCTCACTGCTGTGGCCTCTCCCGTTGCGGAGCACAGGCTCCGGATGCGCATCACTGTTGTGGCCTCTCCCGTCGCGGAGCACAGGCTCCGGACGCGCAGGCTCAGCGGCCACGGCTCATGGGCCCAGCCGCTCTGCGGCATGTGGGATCCTCCCGGACCGGGGCATGAACCCATGTTCATGGGTTCTCAACGACCGCGCCACCAGGGAAGTCCTGGATACTATCTTTTAAAGTAATGTATCACTAAACAGTTTTGTAGTAACACTGGGATATTCAGACGAATCAATGAAACAAAAGAGTATATCCTCTAGTGTATAAAAATGGCATCACATTATGAAAGAACAGGAATAATATATTTTAAAAAGTGCTAGGGGGCTTCCCTGGTGGCGCAGTGGTTGAGAGTCTGCCTGGTTGAGAGGCCACAACAGTGAGAGGCCCGCGTAACGCAAAACAAACAAAACAAAAAAGTGCTAGGACAGTTGGTTAATTACTTAGAAAACTAAAGTAACATCTTTTCTCCAATTAACTTCTTTTTCCAAGTTAATCCCAAAAGGATGAATTTCCCAAATTAATCCAAGTTAATCCCAAAAGGTCTAAGAAGTAAAAATAATACATCTGTCTGTGTCTCTGAAACATTTGATATTTTCTAAGCATAAAAAAGTCTATGGGCATTTTGAAACACATACAGAAATTATGGGCAAATCTTGTTTCATCTACATTATCCCACTTCCCACTAGCCCCATTCTGCACTGATTTATTGTGAAGCAAATATTAGACATATCACATGAAAGTATTCATAACGTAGAATATGACTTGCAAGGATGGCTAATCTCTAGTCGTAGTTACATTTCAAAGAAATATTGACAAGGGGTACAAATATATTGACAAAATAGCCTAAGAAAATATTTCAGAATGTCAAATCAAACAGACCAGAAGAACATGGTTAAGCTATTTTTCTCAAACATGTTTACAATTAAATTACTAATGGAACAACTGCTAAGAATGCTACTAAATGACCTATATCTTACAGTTCCTTCTAAGTCAGGTTTACGACTCAGAGTTTTCTTTCTTTAGGTTGTGTCTCATTTAAAAGAAAATTTTCCACAAGGAATCTACCAATTTGGCATTTCTGATTCTAAAACATGGCACTAAAGAGGGAAATTCCACCAGTGAAAACTCTCTTCTCCCATCATACTCTGCTCGGCAGCATTTGTCCTCATTGTATTATTTTTGTCAATCTGAGCTTGTTTAGCAACCCTCTTCCCACCTGGTATGCAAAGGCATGTAGTGAATTGTCAATTATTGTAGTTTTGAAAGATATCTTCCAAGGATATTTAAGTCCTTTATATGGTTTCCTTGTACACAAACTAATGTTCATGAAAAAGCTGGTGCCTAAAGACAAAAATAAAAACAAATTAACTAAAACCTCAGTAAAGCTGCTGTTTTAAAAAAGGAAAAGAGAGAGACAGAGAGAGAGACAGAGAGAGAGAGAGAGAGAGAGATGGCAACTAAATGCCATACCTGACTCGACTGGATTTGGTACTAGAAGGAAAAAAAAAACTATAAAGGACATTATTAGGTCAGTTAACTAAATTGGAATACAGGCGATCAGTTGGATAGAAATGTATCAGTGTTAAATTTACTAAAGTTGATTACTATCGTTATGTCAGAGAATCACCCTATTCCTAGGAAATATGCATAGAAATATTATAAAGGACCGTGATTTGTGTAACTTACTCTCAGATGGTTCAAAGATTATTCATAATGTATATAATATGTCTTATCTATTATAGATAAATAGATCTAGACAATTGATAAGATAAAGCAAATGTGATAAAATGTTAGCAATAGGTAAATATGGGTAAGAGATATATGGGTTCTTTTGTACTATTTTTACAATTTTTCCATGTGCAATTCTAAATAACTTGAAAAAAATTAAATATGATTGAGATCATGATTCTCATAAAAAGGTCCACCCTCATCTGGCCCCTGCCTACCTTTTGCAGTCTCATCTTCATTCACCCAAAAGTACCCTGTGCTTTTGTTATCCTATGTTAATGTATTTCCAGACCACTCTCTAATCTCGGTTCCTTCACAGACTACATATACATTTTTCTCTCTGTCTGGAGTGTCCTCAGAACACTTTCTCTGCCTGAAAACCTTCTAATCATCCTCACTACTCTGCTGTAATATATCCATCATGATGAAGTAGGTTAGGACACTGGTTATGAGCAACAACTTTGCACTCAGGTAGACTGGGGCTCAAGACCTGCCTCTATTCTTCCCACCTATCACACCTCAGGCAAGTAGTTTTCCTCTCTAAGCTTCCAGTTTTCCCATATGCAAAAAGAGAATAAAAATAGTGACATCAGACTGATGGGAATGGATGAGAAGTTAAGTATTACATGCTTAGCACAGAGCCTGGCAAATTAAGCATTCATTAAATGCTAGTCTTCCCGTTGCTTCCCCCACCCCCCTCACTACCCACCTCCCACAGCCCCTTGCATTCCCTTCTGGAAAGCACAACATTTTGTTCCATATTTATTTCTCCTACTACTTTATGAGCCCTTGAACGGCAAAGACTACATTCTAGTCACCCCTGATTTTTCCAGCATCTAGAGTGATGTTTCTTGCTCACATAGAGCAATGAAAAACTTGCTATTTCCAAAATCAATGATTTTACTTTGAAAACTAAAACAAGGAATCACTATCAGCTTTCTTTAAATACCTGGCTCTGTAAGACATGGAGACAACCTAAATGTCCATCGACAGATGAATGGATAAAGAAGATGTGGTACATATATACAGTGGAATACTACTCAGCCATAAAAAGAACGAAATAATTCATTTGCAGCAACATGGATGCAACTAGAGATTATCATACTAAGTGAAGTAAGTCAGAAAGAGAAAGACAAATACCATATGATATCACTTATATGTGGAATCTAAAATATGGCACAAATGAACCTATCTATGAAACAAAAAGAATCACGGACATAGACAACAGACTGGTGGTTATCAAGGGGGAGGGGGTTGGAGGAGGGATGGAGTGGGAGGTTGGGGTTAGCAGATGTCAGCTGTTATATATGGAATGTATAAACAAAGTCCTACTGTATAGCCCAGAGAACTATATTTAATATTCTATGATAAACCATCATTGAAAAGAATATTTTAAAAAAGAATGTGTGTGTGTGTGTGTGTATATATATATATATATATATATATGTATGTATCACTGAATCACTTCACTGTATAGCAGTAATTAACAAAACACTGTAAATCAACTATATTTCAATAAAAAAATAATAAATACCTGGCTCTGAAAATGTCTGAGAATTACAGTTAGTCAAAATATATTTTAGCCTTCAACTAATTTATAAATACTAGGATCTTTATAAAAGATGATTTCTAATTTATAAGTTAGGAAATCAACTTGGTTCTTTGTGGCTAGGATTTAAGGTACTTGAGAAGGGGTAGAAGGAAATAGGTGAGTTTAAAGTGTTGGCACCAGGACTTAGAAGTTTGGTCTTTATCCTGTGAATAAAATTTTTAAAAGGAGAGTGCAGTGACCCAGTTTATAACTTGAGAAATCAGTCTGAGAAGAATGTGAAGTATGAACTGGGTCAAAGAGACATTAGTTATAGTAAGGCGCTTCAGGAATGGGCTCAGTCTCTACAAAGGAGACAAGGGCTTGGATAAAATGCCGATAAATAGGGATAGAGATAAGAGGGGGAAATGAGGGAGGAAGCCTGTATGCTCCTAAGGTGGCATCAATGACATCTGACCAACCGAATGGGGTTATGGTGGTGAGGGGGAAGGAAAATGCCCTTGGTTGTGTGTCATCGTGAACTGACAATGAATGCAGGAGGAGGTGAAAGGTATTGTGGGAAGTGAGAAATAATAGGTTCAAATTTTAATAAGTTACATTTGAAGTAGCTGAGGGATTTCCAAATAGAGGTGATCAGTAGACAATTATAAATGGATGTTTGTATTTGAGAAGCATGAGTCCACATGCTAGAAATCAGGAAGGAATAAAACACATGGTTCTATAAAGTCTTGAGGTGTAAATATTGGGACTCACTGTGTGAAACTTAAAAGTTCTGGGGCTTATTGGTAGGAATGTCTAAATACATTAATCTGCTTAACCTTAATGATAACCTTAGTAGGACAGTTAAAGCTCCAAATCTAGACATGTATGTTTACTGGAGACCACTCCCCAATTTTTTTTTTCCCTCTAGCAACAGCAGCACTTTCTAAAGAGTATGAAATTATGAAAGAAATGGGAGCCTTGAGGTCAGAATGGATTCAAATCTGAGCTTGGTCAGTTATTGGGTGAGTTACATTTAATAAATGACTTAATCGCTCAGAGCCTCAGTTTCTCCACCTTTAGAGGAAGATAGCAGTGGTAACCTTAGGGTTGCTATAAAGAGAGGCAAAACAGCATAGTGGCCAAGAACATGAGCCCTGAAAACAGACTGTCCTGAGTTTGAATTCTGCCTGTGCTATTCATTAGCTGTGTGACCTTGGCTAAGTTTCTGAACTTCTCTGGGCCTTAGTTTCCTTACCTGTAAAAAAGGGGTACCCTTTCCTTTGCTGTTTTTGAGTTGGTCAGTGACCAGTGTCACGCTTCCCAGTGCACCACTCCTGCAGAGAGAAACGAAGCACCTCCCCAAGAACAGGGTGAAGGTGCAAGTCGGGGACCACAGAAATTGTTACTGGGTGCCTGAAAGTTCAAGGCCACACTTGGGAAAAGACTTGCAGTTCTGGCAAAAGAAGAATGATTCTATTGTAACTGTCATCTGATCAGGACTGGGCAGGAATAGAGGCCGGGGTGGCCTTCCTGGTTCAGAAGAGTGTAAATGAGGGTTAGACTCTCAGTGTGAAACAGCTGGAAAGGTACCTGTCCAGCCCTTTTCTTTTTTTTTTTTTTAACATCTTTATTGGAGTATAATCGCTTTACAATGGTGTGTTAGTTTCTGCTGTATAACAAAGTGAATCAGCTATGCATATACATGTATCCGCACATCTCCTCCCTCTTGGCGTCTCCCTCCCTCCCATCCTCCCTATCCCACCCCTCTAGGTGGACACAAAGCATGGAACTGATCTCCCTGTGCTATGCGGCTGCTTGCCACTAGCTATCTATTTTACATTTGGTAATGTATATATGTCCATGCCACTCTCTCACTTCGTCCCAGCTTACCCTTCCCAGCCCTTTCTTTTGAAATACAAGGACCCTGGAGCCCAGGGAGGTTGTCTGCAGACCATCATACTGCACACCAGTGACTGAGACAGGACTCCTGACTCTCACTTCAGTGCTCCTTTCTTCACATCACACCTTTACATAATACAGATGGCCTCAGATCTGAGAACTGCTAAAAAATACTGCAGAGGTTACTCTTTCTGTTCTGAGGAAAACAAATCAGAGATCTGAAAACATACCAAATACTCAGGCATTATGTTTTACATTATACACATTTTAAAAATACATATTGTGGGCTTCCCTGGTGGTGCAGTGGTTGTGAGTCCGCCTGCCGATGCAGGGGACGCGGGTTCGTGCCCCGGTCCGGGAAGATCCCACGTGCCGCGGAGCTGCTGGGCCCGTGAGCCATGGCCGCTGAGCCTGCGCGTCCGGAGCCTGTGCTCCGCAGCGGGAGAGGCCACAGCGGCGAGAGGCCCGCGTACCGCAAAAAAAAAAAAAAAAGGTAACTAAAAAATACATATTGTGATGACACTATAATCAGAATGTTTGGCCTTGCATTAAACACAACTTTTAAATGAGAATGAAAAGTTAAAATCCATCGAAAGAATTATCTGTGCATCTTCCTAATCTACTGTCCTAGCTTCACCTCTAACAATACCTAATTCCTCACCCTTTTCCTGTGGTAATGTTTTTTTACGTTTCTACCTTTGCATGTGCTGCTTCCTGTGCCTAGAAGCCTCTTTTCTTCATAAATTGACTCATTTGTTCAAGTTACTAGGTTCTCCGTGTAATCTTCCTATTCCAATTCTAGTCCTGTTGGTTTTTGCATTTGGTACATTCTAGCACTTAATGGACTTTAATTATTTGGATGTGACAGTGTCTTCAGCCAGTAACGATCTCCTTAGAAACGTCCCAAGCCTTAAGGAGTGTGCTCAACACCAGCACTTCTCCCACACTTTTTCAGAATTAGAAATAAAAATGAGATGTAAGCAAAGCAACGGTGAACACAGGATTCTCTATGTAAGTTACTTGCAATAGGAGGAGGCGGACTTTGGATGGTGAGTCTGTGGGCCCTTATTACATATTTAAAAATAAATAAATAAAAATTCTATATTACTAAGGTACAGTAACTAGAAATTATTTACACGAGGGAGAAGATTGGCGCTTCTGTTATTACCAGTTACTCCACAAAGGTTCCTCTTTGACTTTAAACTGTCCACAGTTAATGTTCCCTGCATTAATAAACATGTAAAGTCGAAATGGGCAATTAAAGGTTAAATTTCTCTTTC
>NW_006779050.1:1399821-1449591 GCF_000442215.2 Lipotes vexillifer | reverse complement strand
CTTTCCCTTAGTGGGCCTGATTTTTGCATTAGAACTCACGGGTCTCTAGACATTTGCTTTGGGTGTGAGCAGTTTGTTTCCTTCCGTTTTTAGCAGGAACAATATGCACCGGGTTAAAATAATCCCTAGACTTCGTTTTTGGTGACACGTACGGAAGGTGCTCATTTTGGGCTCCCTCATCACCACAGCCAAATAACACGTATTTATTCGGCGCCGAGTTATGCACAAGGATCAAAAGGGAGAAGTTAACAAGGCAACACCACGGACTTCCCCTTACAAGGAGCCCGTGGCTTTTGCGAGGAAAGGCTTGCACTGGGTCCGGTATCGGAACGCTAACCACTCACCAGCACACGACCAGCTGCGTCGGCAGCCTGGGTAGACCTGCTCCTTAGAGTAGGGCGGCGGCCCGCCCCAGTCCACGTGGGCTTGGACGCCGCGCTCGGACGTTCGAACGCCGTCCCTGCGGCCTCCGCCAATGGGGAAAGCGGGCCTCGAGGCTCCGCCCCCGACGTCGAATACGTCACGGCGTCGCCCAGGGCGCGCGGGCCGCGGGGCTCTTGGGCTTCCGCCCCCAGAGGTCGGCTGGCTGTTAGGTGTTGGGTGAGGGTGTCTTCTCCGCCAGGTCTTGTCGCTGTCGCCCTCTTCGCCGTCTGCAGCATGGCTTTCGTAACCAGGCAGTTCGTGCGCTCCCTGTCCTCCTCGTCCACCGCCGCGGCCTCAGCGAAGAAAATCCTCGTCAAACACGTGACAGTCATCGGCGGCGGGCTGATGGGCGCCGGCATCGCCCAGGTGGGCAGTCCTCGGGCAGCGCTCCCCGCTCGCTTTGCTGCCCCACCCTAACAGGAAAGCGCTGGCGGGCCACGACCCGGCGGGGGTTGTCAGGCCCGGAGGCCAGCGTTCACGCTGGCGCCGCGGAATTTCCACCCCGACCCTCCCCCGTGTAGTTGAAATGTCTGGGCCTGTTAGTCTGCAGTCCCCCAAAGATCTAGTGTTCTTGGGCTGAGCCTCAGTTTACGACGGTTGGCTTCCAGAGACCCGCACTGCGATCAGTTTTAATTTTATTAGTTTTTTATAATTCTGCAGCCGTTGTCAGAGCAGTTTTCTGCCCTCTAAATGGTCTTTTCTCCTCTCCCAGTGTTTGCTTGTTGAGTTACAAAGAATAATAGTAGTCAGCACTTTTGTAGCATTTGGTAACGTTACCTAATCAGCGCTTGTGAGGCCCTGGGACTCCACCAAGTGCTGCGCAAGAAGTCTTTGACCTAGTGCCCTCTGGCGCTGGGTAGAGTGGGAGGGGGAGGCAGAGCGGTTGAGGGCTCTGAAGGAGTCGCTAATCTCAGTGTGCATCTTGAGGACTCTGCCCGGTTCCAACTAAGCTGTGATTCAGGGTCAGTTGTGCAGCTGTTACCTAGGTACTGTGATCCTTGTGTTTTTACTGATTGAGTTTTAGCGGTTATATTCCAGCTCGTATTGGGGAACCGTGATTTTCATAGCCTAGCTGATTATATGCTTAGCACGTCGGCCCTTTGTTACTTGTACTGTTGGACGGGGGAGGCATTTATCTAATTTTTCTTAGGGGAGAACTCAAGTTCAGTGGCTATGATCATGAAGGAGTTTAATTTTTGTAGTGTCTGTTTCCAGCCAAGTCCATGCTTCTATGCTTGCTTTGTAGAAAAATCTTTTCTTCTTATTATATATCTTAAAACTTCCCAGACTGCAAGTTTTTTGCAACATATTAATTTGATTGCACTTTTTTCTAAAATCTGTATTTCGTTAATGTTTTATCCTTCTGACTCCCATTTCTTCTCAGATCATGGTTTTGGACATATATTGCCCTTTTTATTGTGCACATGCCCTGGCTGCTGGGTTATGGTGTCCCCTTAATCTTTATTATACGTGAGATGGGAGGAGTAGGTCCTTTTAACATGAAAATTCATTATATACTACGTGATACTTAAAAGAAAGTTTAGGTTGAGTGCATGTGTATCTCCCTGCTCCACCCAAATCTCCCTATGCTGTGAGAGTGAGATTTGTTGTGGGCAGGTATAAAGTAATGTATTTGTTTCAAAACATCTAAACAACATCTTAGTGACAAGATATTAGGGCCTTAAGCCCCCAATAACAATATAGGAAATGGGTCCAGAAACTATTGTTGATGGTCCCTTGAAGACATCAGTGGAAGAGGATTAGAAACTAAGGAGAAAGCATCACTTCAACTTTTGTACAAATTCAGGTTGCTCAGTTCTTGGAGTACTGTATCCACTACTGGCCAAAAAAGTGTTATGTTGCACAAAAAGGCACACATGTAACACCTAATATTATGGGTGTGGTGTTGGAGCTTTCATCTGAGAAAGGAGGGAGGAGATTGACAGTGATGGGCGTTCAGACTTGCGGATCAAATCCTTGAGTAGTTGGACCAGGGTGGCATGCCTTTTGAAACCTAAGGGGTAAAAAAGAAAGTTACTTACCCCACACATTGCAAATATAATGGAATTGTCATTCAAGAAGTTGATAAGGACCAAAGATTTAAATAGTGGACAGTCCTAGGGAACAGTAATTCTGTCCTTACATAACAAGGTTTAAAAGAGCCTCAGCCACTGTAGGTGACAGCTTTAATCCTGTGGAGGGGAACAGCACTTGCCTGCATTTTATCTCTGTGTGCCACCTTCAGCCACTTGGTTGGTTTCGGCTGTTTAGCTGATCCGTTTTTGCACTCTGTCCTGAAGCATGCTGTTCGAGGCAGTATTGCCTCATTCTTCATGCTCCTTGACCTACAGCTTTTGTCACAGGGTAAATCTGTTTTGCTTATTTAGTGCCACAGCTATTAGTTGGTGTGGTTTGACTGTAGACTGGATCCAGTTCACTGTGGGGAATTGGGATGGTCTGTGCTGGCGCTGTGCTGACATGGAAAAGTTACTTCTGTGCCTTGCTTTACTAATCCGTGAGGTAGGACTAGCCTCCTAGGAGTATGGAGAGGATTGAATGAAGTAGCACACGTCAAGCGCTTAGCACAGTGGCATCTAGTCAGAGCTCACAGAATGTTAGCTGCCTTCAGGGTTATTACCGTCATGGTGTTATCCTGGTCCTTTTGTCATTGTCCCCTCATGCCACGCCCATCTCTGATCCTTGCTGCTGTGGTAGGCCTGTAATGTTAAGATGGAGAGCACTGGTTGTGATTCTGTTCCATCTTGCTTAATCTTGAAGGCAAATGCCAGTTGTTGACTGCAGTTTGTTCAGGGACCTCTGAAAAGAGGGAAGACACTTTTTATCCTCCTCAGTAAAGCCTTAAAAACACAAGCACAAACTAACATCTAAGTTTATGCTACTTATTCACACTTAGCTTCACTCTCCAGAACTCTTTCTGAAGTAGATTTTTTTTAATTAAAAAAAAAAAATTGGGGGTGGCACCAGGTCTTAGTTGCAGCAGGCGGGCTCCTTAGTTGTGGCTCGTGGGCTCCTTAGCTGTGGTACATGTGCTCCTTAGTTGCAGCCAGCAGGTTCCTTAGTTGCAGCTCACGGGCTCCTTAGTTGTGGCATGCATGTGGGATCTAGTTCCCTGACCAGGGATCAAACCCGCGTCCCCCTGCGTTGGACGGTGGATTCTTAACCACTGCACCACCAGGGAAGTCCCAGGGAGTAGTTTTAATTTTAATCAAGGTGTAGTTCTGTTTACATTTTCAATTTTTTAAAAAAATTTATCATTTTTGCCATATGTTCCAGTTCATGCTGAGTAGGATAAAAAAAAAACTGAGTAGAGTTTGTGGGAGCCTGACACATTTCTCAAGCAATTAAGCAATTTAAGACGAGTGAGGACTGTGTTTAATTATACGAAGTTGATCAGAGCACAGGCCATTTGTATATTTGTATTCTCTAAGAGTATCTACTTTGCCTGTCATTACTTTTGCTTGTTTTAAATTAAAAAAACAAAAACTGTGGGTTAATATTTAAGTAAGGTTAACTTGTTTTGTGTGTTTGCCCATTATTCTGACTTGGGTGTGATTGCCAGTTTACCTTCAGCTGGATACTTAGGCCAGCAAAGAAGCTTCCAGCAGTAATTGACCCTTGAGTGGGGGACAGGTTGGGTTTTGCTTTGTAAAGAAGGGAGAAAAGGAAGAAGTTATTAGCTGTGCATCTCTTCAATTTATAGAATGAGTCAGAACTTTGCCTCTTGCATTGCCTTTTTTTCATATGAGGAGCCCAGAGAGCTTATAGCTTTTGTTAATTTACTAGTGAGAAGCCAGTGGGCTTCCTGGGAATAGCATTTTAGGGGCTGGATTTCTTGGCTCTCTGGCACAACCTTCCTTTTAGTGCACTATACTTCTTTGAGGAAGTGAGAGTTTGCATCTTGAAGGAGGTTGGAGCTGAGTTCACACCGAAAGCTTTTTTATTTGTTCCTCTTAGAGAGCAAAAAGTGCACATTTTTTCTGGGGAGAGCTCCTTAGACTATTAAAACAAGGGGAGGGGTATTCTAAACTACAAGTACACGTTTCCCTGACATTTGTAGTACTCTGCGATGCTTGATGAGGACTCAAGTGGATAGGGAGTCTTCTCCCCAGCCTCTGCATTTGTTTGCCCATCTCCTTTTTCCTGCCCCCAACTCTGAACTTTCTGATGCCGAGTAGAAGAATGATCAGAGTTGCTTTGTGTTGTTTAGCCTTATTCTTTTCTGTCACTACAGTGAGTATGCCTCTGTTGAAGTTTGTTTGAAAGCAGTGCAGTGGCCGAGGAGAAGTTTTAGGAGCACTGGAGGTTGGCACAGTCACATGGCTGTAAGCTCTCATTTTGACTCAGAGTTCTTTATGGAGGGAATAGTTGTTTTTTGTTTTGTTTTGTTTCTTTTATTTTTGGCTGCGTTGGGTCTTCATTGCTATGCGCAGGCTTTCTCTAGTTGCGGCAAGCAGGGGCTTCTCTTGTTGACGAGCACAGGCTCTAGGCATGTGGGCTTCAGTAGTGTGGCACGCGGGCTCTAGACCACAGGCTCAGTAGTTATGGTGCACAGGCTTAGCTGCTCCACGGCATGTGGGATCTTCACGGACCAGGGCTTGAACCTGTGTCCCCTGCATTGGCAGGCGGATTCTTAACCACTGCGCCACCAGGGAAGTCCCATGGAGGGAATAGTTTTATTCCCAGGTGTTAACTTTGTCCTCAAGGGTACGGGGTGTGTGTTTGTCATGAAGTTCTCCCCTCATTTACTGTGCTGTTGCTCATTTCTTTATTGGGCTGTTCTCTGATACCCATGATGTACTAGGACAGTGAAATCAGCTTCTGTCAGCATGTTAGTCTTTGGACTTGGGGTGTGGCTGTAGATGCTGTAGAAGGGGTAGGGCTGACAGGCAGAAGAATGAATGTCGTAGAATGTGTTTGGATATTGTAGAGCAGAAATGGTACCTCAGTCAGGTTTTGGGTTTTCTCTGCCATTTCCTAGATCCACCTCACTGTTACCTGCCCCTTTCTTGAGTTTCCCATTTCCTTTCCTCCTCCTCCTCTCTTCTCCCCATATCTGCCTTAGGCACATACCTCACTGCCTAGCTCTCCTGGGACCACAGGAAGATAATGCTGCTGCTTTCTGTTCTATATCTCCCTCTAGGTTATGCTGACTATGATAGTTTCCGCTCAGTGGTGGTCTAATGCCTGAAAGGGAGCAGGCTGTAAGGTGCCTGCTGGAGTTTGGATCCCAGCCCTTTCTCTCCTGGCTGTGGAATCTTGGGCGAGTCTCTTAACCCCTCTCTGCTTCTTGCCTTATCTACGAATAATGATACTTGTCTCAGTGTTCTGAGAGTTCTATGAGCTAAGTGCTTAGACTGTACTAGTGTTTTCAGTGGTAACTGTTGAGTAAATGTTAGCTGCGTTTATGTAGATCCATCAGCTGTAATCTGGTGATGACTTGTCTTATTTTAGATTCTCTTAACTGTCTTTGAAGATATGATAGGGAGCTATGGAGAGTTCAAACAGTTCTAAAGATTTTAAGCCTAATTGTGTGGGCTGTTGAGAGAGATAATCTTAGTGCTTTGTTCACTTGTATTTGGGTATTACAATAAGTTCATAGTCATAAAGCATTTGCAACAGAGCCTAACACTTACAAAACACTCTACAGATGTGACATTTTTTTCTGTTCCAAGCACTTTAATGTCTCTGTCATTTCATGTGACCATTATGATATTCATCCCTGCAGAGATGGCACTTGGGGTCAAGGGTCAGAGGCAGAGCAGGGCCTGGAACTCGGGTCGCTCAACTACTCTTCTGCTTGCTGGAGATCTCTGTGGCTGCAGTGACCACGGTTCTACCTGCACCTTTAGCCTCTGCTGTCTTGTGGGGAGAAGTATGGCTTCCATGGGCAAGGGGATTTTTTGTGGGTATCTGGAATCAGCAGTTATCAGCTTGACCTCTCTTCAGCTCTAGATTCAGAGTTAGAGTCACCTGCTGGTCATCGCCATCCTCTGCTACTATCTCTCTGCCCATAATAGATTCAAATTCACCTGGCAAGACTTCTTGGTTCTCTCCAGCTTTCCCAAAGAGTTTCCTCCCTCTGTGATTGCCATTGTTGATCTTCTAGCCACTTCATGCACTCCAAAGACAGGGTTGCTGTCAGAGTGTCCACCATACAGCAGAAGGCTCTGAGGCTTTCCTCCAAGGAGAGCCGTTTCCCCTGTTCTTCCCTTTGTAATTCCTAGACCAGGAGTTGATACCTGAATTGTTGAGGAAACATCTTAATTGGTTCATTTCAGCAGAATCTAATAGGAAAGAAACACTCATCCTAATAACCATTGCCATATTAATCTTCTGAGAGAGCAGTTTGGAATTGCAGCTCTCTCCTCTACTCAGAAAGTGTGCATCCTGGCAACATCTTTCAGAGATTCTTAAATATAACGAAGAGTTGGCTGATGCCACTGACATGTCCAGTTATCCCATCTCCTTTCCAGAATTTGTGGGAGATGGGAGTGGAGGGTCCAGGGAGAGAATTTATTTTCTCTACATTACCAAACCCAGATGCTTACTGAATTAAAAAAAAAAAAAAATTGTGTATTTAACAGGCTCACTTAAAAATTGAGGCACATTTCCTTGGCTTTTTAGAAATGCTATTTAAAATATAAAAATCTCAGTTAAAAAAAGAGGCCAGCCAATGAACTTAACTGTTTTAAGTACAAACCAGCTATCTGTGGTGGTGGTCAAAAGCCTCAATGGAATGCCTTTTTCTGATTGTTGAAGTTTGTGAAGACAGCTTGTGTTGATGGCAGAGTTCACGGCATTGCACAGAGACAGCCATAAACCCCGACTTGCCAGCTCTGAGAGATGCAACTGATTTATGACTTTTTTCCTCCCTGGATCAAATCTTGAGAACCCAAGGGCAGGCCTAGATGCAAAGGCACAGCAGCCTCATGGGGAGCAGCGACTCCGTGTACTTATTCTGGGCAAAACACTTACTCTGGGGATCGAGAAGTCAGAATTTGCATTTGGCAGATGGTACATACAACTTTGCCGTTTTTCAGAGAGAATGTAATGTTGATGAAATGCAGCCCTCCTGTAGTGTAGGGGCACTTGGAACATCTCACTGGACCATTTGATGTAATTCTCACAAATTCTCCACTCAAATTATACTTCAGAGAAGGGGCTTCAAATCTGGTGGTATGTTTGCGAAAATAGAGAAATCCAGCAAGCTTCTGCTTGGCATGCTTCCTTGGCCCTGTGGCTGGAGTACTCAGGGCCTTTGACAAGTGTGCTGTTCACTGAACCTATTTTTACAGCTCTGAGCAACCTTGTCCAAAAATATTTCTCTCTGGCTAAGCCTGCTTTCCACCAAGGCTAGAGAAGTCATAGAGCTGAGGACATAGCCTTCAAATAATTTTTTTTCCATTGCAGACTGCTTGTCCTCAAGGTCTTACAGTGTAGGTCACTATCACATAAAACAGGAGTTCTCAGTGGGTTGATTCAGATTATTGGCACTCAGATTAAAGTGCCAGGGCGAGTCCTCCTTATTTATTGAAAAAATAACATGTCTGTGGGAGGAGGGAAAAAGACCTCTTTATTTTTGTGATCCACTCTTCCACTGCCATCTCCTCAGAAAGCTGGGGATATTTATCACTGAATAATTTGAGAAGAATGAGTGTGATTGATTTCCTTCCATCCAAGACACGCGAAATCCTTTTCTAAGTAAGAGAAAATTCAGTAATTAATTAAAAACATCAAATCAGGTGTGAATCATCAGTATCACTCTTATCAACAAACAATGCTGATGAGCTGGTACAAACCACCCCAAAACTTTAGACTTAAGTTTACAAAGCAACACTATAAATCAGTAGGTTTCATGCCTTGACCAGGGGTCATTGTGGTGCAGGAGCTTTAGCAAAACAACTCAGGCTAATTCTAGACCTGCTGGAATTAACCGTCACAGCACTGTTGCTGTGAAGAGTCATGGTCCTGTCTTTTGACATACATGTGTGCACATATCTCTTGGGTGAAATTACAATTTGAGTTTCAGTTACAATCTTGCTGGATTACGAGATATGAATATATTTGACTTAAGTAGATAATGCCAAACATTTTTCCAAAGTGATTATACCAGTTTACAGTTCTGCCTTCAGGGTATGAAGATTCTCTTTGCTCTATAGGATTATATTGTTCCTTTCAAGTTTAGTCATTCTGGTGGGTGTAGTGACACTTCATTGTATTTTTATTAGAATTCCCTGCTTACAATACTAGTGAGGTGAACCCCTTTTCGCATGTTTATTGGCCATATAGATATATTCTTGTGTAATATGCTATTAAATTTCATTCCTGTTTAGCTCTCATGTTGTCCTTTTTTTTCCTAATGGATTTTTAGGAAATGTTTATAGATTCTGATTATGAATTCTATATTCATATTTCAAATATCTTCAGTTCCCTGCATTGACTTTTAATTTTCTTTGTGCTTACCATGAGGCTTACATACAGCAACTTGTACAGTGTATTTTAATTTAATAACGACTTAAGTTTGATCCCCTTCTAAAGCTCAACATTAGTACCCTCCCCACCATTTAATGTTTTTGATGTCACATTTTACACCTTTTTATCTTGTATATCCCTTAACTAATTATTATAATCATAGTTATTTTTACGACTTTTGTCTTTTAATATTCATGCTAGCTTTATAAATGATTCATCTACCTTTACTATATATTTACCTTTCCAGTGAGATTTATTCTTTCATATGTGTTCTTGTTACTAATTAGCACCCTTTCTTTTCAGCTTAAAGTCCCTTTAACATTTCTTGTAAGGCTGGTTTAGTAGTGATGAACTCTTTCACTCCGAGCAATAACTTTGCCGGGTAGAGTATTCTTGGTTGGAAGTTTTTTTCTTTCAGCACTCTGAATGTATTGTGCCACTCCCTTCTAACATACAGAGATTCTGCTGTTGGTCTTACTGGGGGTTCCCTTGTGTGTAGCAAGTTGTTTTTCTCTTGATGCTTTTAATATTTTCTCCTTGTCTTTTTTTTTTTTATTATTCAACACCCATTTATTCTCTAGTTCTGCCCACATGGAGGCACCCTCCTTGAAAAGGTGTTAAATCCTTCGTTCACTTTAGCACCTTTTGCTGAAAACACGTGTTCCAAGGTTTTAACTATGAGATCCACATTCTTAAAGCATTAATTCTTAAACCTCATCTAGATTTCTCCCCCTTGGTTGCGGGGAGATGACCCAAACACAGCGAAGAACACCTCAGGACTGTGGGCTCTGCTCGCCCAGAAGACCTTGCAGTTCCCCTGACCACCTGGCTGGAGCCAGGATTAGGGCCCTGAGACGAGGGGTGCCTGCTGGGCTGCCGCCACCACCACTGGCCCCAACTCCTGTCCTCTTCACTGGCTTGCTGTCACCTTTAGTTTCCCTGGAGTTTGGGGATTCCAGACCGTCTCTGCTCACACTTCTGTATCATGCCTGCTGCCTCAGCACTGCTGATCCACACCAAGGGGGAAAGCACACAGAACTGCTTTTCAACACACCAATGTTCCGCACAAAAGTTATTTGATAAGCCTGCAGGTTCTTTTTCATCAGAGGACATGCCCAGGTCTCTGACTTCCCCGGCTCTCCACTGCCCTTGCCGGCAGACTGGGTGTGCGTGGACGCCGTGCTGTGAGTCAGGCACACACCCCCCGGCTGCACTCCGGTGCACTGTCCTGCAGAACTGAGGACGGTGCCCTGGCCTCATCAGCAGGATCTATCCTGAAGCCAGTCCTAGAGTGACAAGAGCCACACCTGCAGGTCTATTCCACTGACCAGCCGCACAGGACCGAGCTGGGCCCACGGACCTGAGAAATGGAATCCAATCCGTGAATCCCCCCCAAACCATATTTTCTATAGCAGGTTTTGCCAGCCTTGGCCCTATCAGCATTTGGGACCCTGTAGCTTTACTATGGAGCCGTCCTGAGCACCACAGGACACAGCCCTGGCCCCCACCAACTAGATGCCAGCAGCACCGCTACCCCTTTCCTTCCCTGCACATTGCCACGTGCCCTGGGAGGGGGACAAACTGCCCCTAGTCGAGAGCCACTGACCTACAGCTTTTGTTCAGCCCTCCAACTTAAACATTTTGGGAAATAGCAAAATGCACTCTCCACCTGCAAGGGGACCAGGATGCCCCTGGTTTGGTTGATCATTTTATAGGGTTACATTTGGCCCATCGAGGGGCTCCACACAGGGGCCCGACTTCTGCCTCATCAACAGGACAAATGCCAGGAGCGAACCTCTGGCCTTCCTTCCAGAGTGACACGTCTCAAGGTCCTCAGAGCACAAGTGCTTGTGAACCAGGTGGCTCTGGGCCCCCCTCGTCCCCACCTAGGACCCTGCTCTGAACAGGGCCTGGAGGCCCTACAGGGCCTTGATACCAGCTCAGCAGCCCTCAGCCAGGGATGCATGTCACACTTGCCCAAGGATTCCTAAAAAGTCCTTGGCAGACAGACCAACAGAACAATCATTTCCAATAAGGAGACCCTCTCCTGGTCAATCCCATTGTGCCCAAAGCTTGCCATGTGGTTCTACACATATTTAATTCTCGCGACGAGCCTTATTTTATAAAAAAGAATATCAAAGTGTTCAAGGGCCTGCGCACAGCTCCCACTGCAAGTGCACGTGGAAACAAGGTGCTTTCTCACGCAGCTTTTGGTGATGTCCGGCTACAAAGCATCCTAAGCGCCCACTGTTCTGAGCACTGAGCGTAGTAGCAGCCGCTTCCTCTCTGCCCCAGCGTCACAGGTGCAGCAGGGCAGCTGCACCCGTGGTGCCGGCAAGTCCGGCATCTGCAAGGCAGCTCTCCTTGTCTTTCGCTTTTGACATTTTAATTATAATGTGTCTTGGTGTGGGTCTCTTGGGTTCTTCTTATTTGAAACTCTTTGGGCTTACTGGATCTGGATGTCTGTTTCTTTCCCCAGGTTAGGGCATTTTTCTGCCATTATTTCTTGGAATAAGTTTTCTCCTGTCTCCCTCTCTTCTCCTTCTAGGACACAGTAACATGAATGTTAGTATACTTGATGTTGTACAATAAGTCTCTTAAGCTATCTTCACTTTGTTTCATTCTCTTTTCTTTGTGCTGCTCTGATTGGTTGAGTTTTATGCTTTGTCTTCTAGTTGACTCATTCTTCTGCTGTATCTAGTCTGCTGTTTAACCTCTGTAGCTTTTTTTTTCAGTTCAGTTGTTGTATTCTTTAGCTCTGTGACTTCTGTTTGGTACTTTCTTTATTTTCCATGTCTTTGTTGAAGTTCTCCCTGTGTTCATCTATTCTCCTACTCAATTTGGTGAACATCTTTATGACCACTACTTTGAACTCTATCAGGTACATTACTTATCTCTGCTTTGTTACGGTTTTTTCCTGAGGTTTTATCTTGTTCTTTCATTTGGAACATAATCCTCTGTTTCTTCAGTTTGCTTGACTCTAAACGGTAGATGGAACAATCACCTCTCCCATCCCTGAAGGAGTGACCTCATGTAGAAGGTGAACCCTGTTGTTCATCCCTGCCTCAGCTCCTGGTTGTCTCCAACCTCTTTGCTTATCCAAGTACCCTGTAATGTTTTTAACAGCTCTTAGTAGTTGAGGATGTGCCAAGTCCTGTTAATGTCCCAAAGGGAAGAACCTCAGCATCTAGATTCAGGCCACCTGGAAGCCAGACCCTCAGGCATCAGCGTGTAAAAGTAATTAGTTACATACAGTCCTGTGGAACCTTAGGCATTAAGCCCCTCTGGCCACCAGAGCCAGGTGATCTAGAAGTGTTCCCTGAGTGGCAGCCACAGAAATCAGGGCACCGGATGAGTATATAAGCTCTTTTCTGGTAGCCCTTTAAGAACTCTTTCTCTGTTGGTTACAGTCCTGTGGGAACATAAACCCCACTGACCACCAGAGCCAGGCGATGTAGAGGTGTCCCCTGGCAGCAGTAGCAAAAATCAGGGTGCCAGACGGGTATGAGCTCCTTTCTGGGTGACACCAATTATTACAGTCCTTTGGGGCCAGGAATGCAAACTCACCTAGCCTTCAGAGGCAGGCAATCGATCAAGAGGCACTGCTTAGCAGCGGCCGCAAAAATTGGGGCACCAGACATGTGCAAAAGCTTCCCACCAGGAGACACTGGTGCTCTGGTGAATGGCACAGGGAGATCACAGAGGTGGTGCCTACCGGTCTCCATACCTGGAGAGTCTTACAGCCGGCTTCTAGATGTGTGTGTGAAATTAGATGCCTGCCCTTCAGGCTGACGCTTTAATATGAGCAGGTCAGCTTCTTTTATTTTAAGTCTGATGTGATCAGCTGCCTCTGAGCTGGGCCCTGGGGTCTGTGAACCTGAGCATGTGAGCCCTTTAAGAGTGGCTTCTCAGATTGCTAGAGTCTTGTGGGTCTTGGGACATGAACCTTGTTGGTTTTCAAAGCCAGAAGTTTTGGAGAGCCATCTCAAGTGTATGACCCAAAAGTTGGGATGCCTGATGTGGATGCAAGCCCCTTGCTTTTCAGGGAGAAGCTCCAGGTTCCAAGGTCCCTCCCTGCATGATGAGATTGTATCCCAGCCTCTCCTACCCACCTTGTGGTTTTCTTCTCTTTTGCCTGACGTGTAGTCGTCGCTCAGCCCCTCTTTAGGTTTTTTTTTAAAGAGGAAGTTGTTCCATATGTAGCTGTAGACTCAGTGTGTCTATGGGAGGACGGGAGTTCAGGATCTTCCTACTGTACTGTCTTGAACTGGAACTCCAATATAGTTATTTTCACATTATGAGGTGGAACTCCAATATAGTTATTTTCACATTATGAGGGGAGGCCCTAAGCAACCCTATGAAGAGAGCCTTGGACCTTCAGGAGACCTAATCTCATCTTGGCTTTTCCCACCAGATGTATTTGCTCAGTCAACATTTCCTGAGGGCCCACCCCAGCCAGGCAGGGTCTATTCGGCCAACAAAGATAGAATGACGTTTAGTCAGAATCCAGGAGTCAGGGAGACAGCACTTAAACGGATGGTCATCACACACCGTGGTGGGTGGATGGTAAGGGTATGCAGGGGTATTACTGGAACACAGGTGCTGTGACTGGGACAAAGAGGATCTTGGGGTGGGGATGCTTAGTATCTGGAAGTGATACTCAGGCTTAGTTAATGAGAGGAAGTTGGGGAGGAGGCATGGGCAGTACGAAGTCCTGGAGGTGAGAGGCAGTAGTAGCAGGTGTGGGCAACTACGAGCCTTGTGGTGGTCTTAGAGTCTCAGGTGACGGTGAACAGCATGTCTGGAGAGGAGGTGGGTCCCTTTCCTGGAGGGCCTTGCATGCCATGTGTAAGAACTTTTATTCTGTGGTCATGGGAGCCACTGAAAAGTTTAATGGAGTTAGTAATGTAGACAGAAGTGCCTTTTACAGAATTATGTTTTAGACAGAACACTTTAGTGCCTGTATGTGATCTTAGGTGAATAATTTTTTTGCTTTAGTTAATGTTTCTTTTCTCAGTAAAATGAAGGTGTTGTGTTGGATTAAAGGTTTTGTGTATGTGTGGTATAAAATACATAAAGTAAGACATCGTTTTGACCATTTAAAAATGTACAGTTCAGTGGCATTTAAATACATACAACAGTTATTACTGTTAAGTAATAACTTCCCATCTCCCCTTCCCCCAGCCCCCGGCAGCCGTTGCTTTACTTTCGGTCTCTGAATTTGACTGTGTTCTAGATACTACCTATAGGAGGAATCCTACAGTATTTGTCCTTTTGTGACTGCCTTATTTCACCTAAAAATCTTAAAGGTTCATTTGTGTTGTAGCATGTGTCAGAATTTCTTTCCTTTTTAAGGAATAATATTGCATTGGAATATTTTTAATGGCATCATATTCCACTGCATGTCCACACTACCTTTTGTTTTTCCATTCATCCATTGATGGACACTTGGGCTGCTTGCACCTTTTGGTTATTGTGAATAATGCTGCTATGAACATGGTCTACAACTGTGTTACGGTTGTAACTGTGTTACAGTCTTGCTTCAGTTCTTTTGGGTGTACCCAGAAGTGGAATTGCTGGATAATATGGTAATTATTTTTAATTTTTTGAGGAACTGCCATACCATATTCTACAGTGGCTGTACTGTTTTACCCGTCAGCAGTGTGCAAGGGTTCCAATTTCTCCATATCCTTGCTAACACTTATTTTATGGTTTTGTTTTTGTTTTTGTTTTTTTAATAATAGCCATCCTAACAGATGTGAATAGATCAGAGGTTTTTACACTATGCTCTGATAGACTTTTGGGCTAGGAATTCAGTGAATCTCCTTGGTGCTTCCCAAACCCCTCTTCCCTGACCCATGCTTTGTGTACTGTTCTTCTGTATACATTCTCATGAGGAAGGATTTCATGGCTAAAGAGTGTGAAAGCCACCACACTGATCTTCCTGCTCTAAAAATAGAGGATCTTGATCATCTGTAGCTAATAAAGCTGAACAGTAAATACTTCTGCCAATCTCTGACCTTGCAGTAGTTGAGAAATTAAGGTGCCTCACTTTCTCCCTCTACTACGATAGAGAAGAAACATACGTTGAAGAGAAACCTGAAGAGGAACATGTGTCACGTGTCTGTGGTCATCCTTGACCTGCCTCACGCACGTGTCCCTCACAGGATGGACGGACACATCCTGCCCGTCAAAGGCACTGTGTGTGTCTTTGCCTACAGCCCCTTTGATAAATGGTACAGGACACATTGACATGCTGGAGGAAATTAAGCCTAAATTCAGTTTTGAAATTACAGAGGTGGTCATACTACACGGCGGTTGCCCTCCAGTTCCCCTTTTGCCTGGCATCTCCACCAATGCCAGAAAACGGTTGGACTGCTCACAAAATAACAGGCATTTTTGTGGCATTTTTTTCACTTGGAAATTGACTGAAGGCTCCAGTTATTAACTCTTTTTTTTCTTCCTATCCTTTTCAGGCTAAGAGTGTGATTTTTCATAATTCTAAAATAACTTGGTTTGTAAAATTTGTTATAAAGAGTTTCTAGTAGCAAAACCAGTCATGATTTCTTGAGAACTTATTCCTAAGATAATTTACAAATTGATGCTTTAAAAAAATAGAGCTATTATTCATGCCTTCTTTTCATGAATATTGTGTCCCTTTGTGCCAGGCATTGGGGCAGTTGAAGGTAACATGTGGCTGCTGCTCTTGAATTGCTCACTGTCCAGAGGAAGAAGCACAAGTATGAACAATTAATTGTCATAAAGGCACAGATCGCCTGCTTATCATATCTGGGATGTCACCTGATACAGATGAAAGTTTTAGTGGTTTAAATACCTTAAGATATGGCTTTTAGACACTTAAGTTATGACATTACATATAAGACATATCTTCTTAGGGTGAGGGAAAAGGAACATTAAAAAAGTACATGTTAAAAGAAGGCATATGTGTACATTGCACCACATATATGTATATGAAATTTATATTTACTGGAAATTTTCGTTGGATTGCAGCTAGGAGTGTGCCAGAACTACCCTATGTTGGGATTTGTGGAAACAGCTACTTCAGACTCTGAAGAAGTGGATGATACAGCAGCTCTTTTGAAAAGCTCTCTAGGTATTATTTTGAGTCATCATCAAGAGTTGGTGTTGGGCTTCCCTGGTGGCGCAGTGGTTGCGAGTCCGCCTGCCGATGCAGGGGACGCGGGTTCGTGCCCCGGTCCGGGAGGATCCCACGTGCCGCGGAGCGGCTGGGCCCGTGAGCCATGGCCGCTGGGCCTGGGCGTCTGGAGCCTGTGCTCCGCAACGGGAGAGGCCACAACAGTGAGAGGCCCGCAAAAAAAAAAAAAAAAGAGTTGGTGTTGGTCAGCTTTTTCATGTCTAATTTATCTTTCACATCTGGAATTTCTCCTACATACTCATTGGTTTATGACCTTTATTCTGAAATTTGTGAGATTTTTACAACATGAAATTGTTTATGACCGTTTGTTTTTGATTCCTCTGTTGTATTCACATCCTGGGGTTCTGGCTACCGTTACATAACTGAGTGGCCATTGGTAGCTGGTGGCTCTCACCAGCTCCACGTTCTATTTTCTTTCTGTATTTGGAGTCCTGCAGGAAAGACCTGCTGTATCTGTAAATCAGTAGAGGCGCAAAGGAGTGCCCACCTCTGCTCGAGGTTGGGAGAGCTTTCATTAAAGGAGAGAGGGCCTCTCTTGGATCATGAAGGATGAGTTGGAGGCCCCCGGGCAGCAGTGAGGCAGAGGTGCTTTCTGGTGGAGGGAACCTAAGGGCAGGGTCGTGGAGCCATGAAGCAGCGCGAGGCGGGAGCGCGCGGCTGGAGGAGAGCACGGGCTCAGCTCACTGCGCTCTAGGCACCTGGTATTGAGCAGTTATTTATTGGGCAGCCACCGTGTGCAAGTGTTGAGTGCTAGGGACCAGATCAGTGTCTGCTATCAAGGGATTCACATCTAAGAGCAGAGGTCGTTAGACAAGGATCCACGTGACACAGCTGACTTTGGTGTGAAGCAGCATAATAACAGCAGTAAAAGTCTAGGTCTAAGGTTTCAAAACAGAGGAAAGAAGACATTCATTTGGAAAAAGGCTTCATGGAGAGGGTAGCTTTTGAAATGGGCCTTGAATAGTGGATATAATTTCTTTGGACGTAATTAAGGGTTGAGGTTAAGAAAAAAGTGTTGTCCAGCAAATTGTGACCCTCAGGATAGTGGTAGTATTAATGAAGGTCAAGGAGAATTGGTTTTTAGGGTCAAGGTGTTGACTGTAGCTTAGGACAGAATATGCTGGTTTCATACATAGCTGGAATTATCCGAATGATTAAGATTCCAGAAAGAAAGGATATAAAGACAGAGAAAAAGAATACTGACAGCAGAACCTTGAAGGATACCTTTGTTCAAAGGCTGAGAAGATGGAGAGAATTAATATCGCTAAAAGGAACAGATAAGAGATAGAGATAAGAAATTGGAGAGTTTCAAAAAGGATGGTTTAGCTGGCACTGTGTAGGGCTGTGGAAAAGTAGAATATGGAGACAAAGAACAGGCATCGGCTTTAGCACTTAGAAGACCATTGATAAGTTATCTGTACATTCATACCACAGTAGTGGTGGAGGAAGCCTCATCGCTAGGGTTTAGGAATTGCATGGCTCGGGGAAAATGAGAGTGCAAAGTGTAGTGACGAGAGTGACATCTAACAAGCATTGTGCACCTTCTTTGTGCTTGGCATTGGTCTATACACTTTAAACGCTTTAACATCTTTAATTTTCACAACAATCTTATAAAATGGGCACTGTTGTTTTCCTTATCACAGATCAGGCAATCATAGATAAAGAGGCTGTATAACTTGTCCAAAGTTATGCAGTAAGTGGCTAAGCCAGGGTTTAAACCTAGGAAGTCCAGCTCTAGAACTCGCATTCCACATACCACTGTGCCCCCCCAGTAACTGAAAGACTTCTGTGGTGAAGCGAAGGCCAGCTTCAGGTGGCTAAGGAAGCTTGTGGGTGTCCCCCCTGCTTTTTAAACATTCTTTTTAACTTTTTAATTAATTAATTTGGTTGTGTTGGGTCTTCATTGCTGCACACGGGCTTTCTCTAGTTGCATTGAGTGGGGGCTACTCTTTGTTGCGGTGCTCAGGTTTCTCATTGCAGTGGTTTCTCTTGTTGTGGAGCTCGGGCTTTAGGCACGCGGGCTTCAGTAGTTGTGGCTCGCGGGCTCTAGAGCGCAGGCTCAGTAGTTGTGGCACACGGGCTTAGTTGCTCTGCGGCATGTGGGATCTTCCCGGACCAGGGATCAAACCCGTGTCCCCTGCATTGGCAGGCGGATTCCTAACCACTGCGCCACCAGGGAAGTCCCTAAACATTCTTTTTAAATGAAGACAGATCCTAGCCTGTTTGTAAAAATGGAAGGACACAGAAGAGGAAACCTGAAAATGAAAACCAAAAAGGGAACAAGTCATGAGATCAGAAGATGTAATTTTTAAAAGCAAAATAATTTACCTTTGGAGTCTGTACCTGTATCCAGCATTAGGCCTTGGACCCTTGCAGAAGGAGGAAGGGGCCTGCCTAGAGTAAAATCGTTAAGCTGTTGTGATATGCTAGGCACAGTCCCTAGTGTATATTAACTCTTTTAATCCTCTCAACAGCTCTGCTGCCCATTTTTATGGGTGAGGAGACAGCCTCTGGGGGTTAAGGAATTTTTCTGTCTCACAGTTGGCAGACGGGCTCCGGAGTCTGGCCCTTGCCCAACTCAGAGCTGTCTCAGACTGTTCCCCTCAGACCCAGCCATGCCTTTTGGGGTCAGGAACAGCCAGCACGTGAGCTCTGGATACAGGCGGCCCTAGCGTCAAAGCCCCATCACATCCAGACTTTGCTTACTGTTACAGTGCCTCCCCCAAAGGCTGTTGTGCAGACCAAATGGGGTAATTTATGAGCAGTGAAAGCTCTCTGAGAGCAGGGGATTTGTTTTGTTCCTCACCTTGTCCCAGGGCCTGGAGCAGCCGCGGCACGGTGTTGAGCCACGAGGAGGCAGTAGTAGTAAAGGGAACGCACGTAGAGCCGCGCTCAGCACGGGACTCTAAATGGTGCTTGCCCTCCACCCCAGGGCAGTGCGGGTGTTGGCGCGGGGGAGCAAAAGTGCTCACCTCTGAGAGGCCAAAGTTCTCGTCTGTGACCTCTGGTCATTTGGTGGAAAGCATTTCCTAATAATCTGCATTTTTTCATCCAAACTATTTGACAGCTTCCCCGCTGTCCAGATTGTTTATATACCCCAGTACAGTTACTTGGCTTCCAAGGAAAACACAGCACTTCTTGTTCTATTTTTTCTGTTTTTTGCCTTCAAACCCGCGTGTATCTGAAGCCATGAATGAAGATCTGACTGCTGGCCATGCGTAAGGTTGCATCAGCTTATTGAGCCAGTCTGGGATGAGAGTCGTGCAGCTTTGAGGTTGGACATGGATTGCAGGGGGGCAAGGGACAGGCTGCCTGCATGCTGCCTCTTTCCCGGTGGTAGCCCCTTTAGACACACAGCAGTAGGAGAGGAATACCAACCCCACTTGGAGTAGATGAATAGAATCAAAGAACATTAGACTCATCCTGTGGAAATGTTATCAGGCATCTAATACATACCAGGCAGTAGGCTAGATGTAGTTTGATCATTTACTTATTCAACAAATATATATTGAGTGCCCACCATGGACCAGGCACTGGGGTTTGCAAAGATGAATAGGACAGGAAGTTGCCCTCAAGATACTGCCAACCTTGTGTCTCTTGGGTATGTCTGCAAGAAATGATTGCAAGGAACTTGAGCATTCGGTTGGGTTACTCTCTGCAAGTGGGTAGGATGAAAATAACTGCTTTCTTTGAAATCAGTTGAAGCTGTGCTGTAACGGTAGTTTACTGCTATGCAACCAAGAGCTTCACCATGAGATGGAAAATATTTCAAGAATGTAAATTTCTTTTTCACTCGTATTTTTTCTACTCAGTCCGAACCAAATCCACTTTGGTTTTTTTTTTGGCTGTGCCGCGCAGCTTGTGGGATCTTAGTTTCCTGACCAGGGATTGAACCCAGGCTATGGCAGTGAAAGTGTCAAGTCCTAACCACTGGACCGCCAGGGAACTCCCCACTAACCATATCCACTTTGGGTTTAAACCAGAATGTCTTTCTCTAACTATATTTGTGGAATGGCTCTACCATAAGATTTCCTTCGTATTTTCTTGAAGCTTTATGAGTTAACCAAGGTAAGAAAAGCTGAAGTAGAAATTGTTAAAGGGATAACCATTTAGAGTATACAATTGTTGCTTTCTTACTACACCAGAAATACCAGTTTAGGCATTTTGGAGAGCCCAAAATTGTAGAAAATTCTGCAGTCAGTTGAGGTAGGGAAAAAAATTGAGCTAAGTTTCTACAAGAGCAGCCTCTTTCAGACCATTGAGGCACTGTGGGGCTGAGGGAAGTTTTGCAGAGTGAGGATGTGATCAGTGACACTGGGAAGATCTGTCTGTCTTCTTTCTCTCTGAGGTTCGGCCCCTCGCACATCCTGTATCTTCTGGTTGAGATGAGAAAGTAAACAGAAATTTTACACCCTCAGTAACTTTGACATGGGTCATTTGACACGTGCACTTTGCTCTTCTGGAACATTGCCTAGAGAGCCTTGATTTAATAGCTGGTTTTGGCTGCTGTCTACATACTGTATCATCTCTGGTGTGCTCATTTAGACGCCAGGATGAGCAAGGGGAGTGTGGGTGGGCAGCTGGCGGTGTTTATCAGAGGACTTTGGATAGGAGTGGAAAGTCAGCATTTAGGCTGAAAATGCTTTTTGGCCAGGGTTTTTCCCAGTTGAATTTTAGTGTTTTTGTAAGTCTCTCTTGGTTCACTTGAATTTTTGAGGGTCGCTTCCTCTCTAGGTTTGGTTCTGCTTGCAATTTAAAAAAAGTAATCATAAGGATAGCGTTATGGCTTATCTGCCACATAACCAAAAATGCCCTGTGACTGTCACAAACACGATTGATTATAATAACTCTGAAAGAGGCTTTCTAGAGAGATGGCATGATACCACCTCCTTCACTTATTCTGCTCTACCTCTTTAAGGTTAATACCTTGTTCCTTGGGAAGATGGCTCATTCCAGGTATACCTTCTTACCCAGCTTTCTGAGATCTGTTGCCTGACAGAATTCTTCACCATGTGGTTTTTATTTTCTTTGACATCCCACATATGGAGCTTTGTATTGTTGAGTGTTTTTTTTCCTTCATATTTTCTCAGTGGGATTATAACGTTTCAAAGCAGAAAGACACTGCCTTTGCTGTCTTTTTTTTTTTTTTTTGGTGGCCAGTTGCAGCTTCTGGGATGTTAGTTCCCCGACCAGGGATCAAACCAGTGTCCCCTGCAGTGGAAGCGCGGAGTCCTAACCACTGAACCAGTAGGGAAGTCCCTTGCTGTCTTTCTTTGTCTCTATTTCCTTCAGCTTTGGCACTGTCTTGTTCCAAATGTACTTGAGTTTTCCTCCCCAACCCCTTGAGGAGCAAAAAAGCCCGAGTGATGCTGGAGGTGAAGTGCGGGAGAGTGGATTGGGACCTGGGCAAAAGGGGGAACCTGAGGAATCCTGTCTGGCCTATTGAAAGGATGACCTCGGTCAGAGGTGAAAACCACTTGTGTTATTCCAGACAGACTGTCAGACAGAGGAACCAAGACAAAAAGGGAAGGTCCCCAAGCCAGCACCTCTGCTTGCCCCACCTTGCAGACGAGGTGCCCGACCAGTGGTCATCACACCTCCCTTCAGCTGTTGCCCCCCAGTGCTGCCTGCCTCAAAGCAGTTCAGTTTCATCACCAGCTGCATCTGGAATTTGAGATTTATTTTCTTAGTTTTCTGTGTCAGGGTTCCTCACCAAATTCCCCCTGCTTCTCCAGGTTTGGTGATTTACTTACAGGACCAGCATAGAGTCATCACCATGGTGGCTATAACTTAGTACAGGAAAAGGATATAGACCAGAACCAGCAAAGGGAAAAGGCGTGTGGGACAAAGTCTAGAGGAAATCAGGTGCCAGCTTCTCAAGTCCTCTCCCAGTGAAGTCACACAGGACACACTTAATTCCTCTAGCAGCAAGTTGTGACAGCACATGTGAAATGTTGTCTACTAGGGATGCTCATTAGAGACCCAGAGCCCAGGATTTTTATTGCGGCTGGTCACATAGGCACCCTCTTCCTGGCAAGCACCAAAATTTCAGACTCTCAGAAGGAAAGCAGTTGTGAGTGTAAACCATATTGCACAGTTTAGATACTGTGAGCAGGAACCCTCTCCAAATGTACGTTTCCAGACACCAGCCAAGAGCCTTTCTAAAGATAACAGTCTCACAGTGTGGTCTTTGCTGCACAGTTTCTAAACTTGCTCTTGCTTTTTTAGTTTGAATTTATTGAATTGGAGGTTCAGATTTGTGTCCAGTGATTTGAGGTGTTGGCAAGACGGGCCTTGGTCTGTTGTTGCTTAGGGAGAAACCTGGTCTGGACTGATGTGTGTTTAGCTTTCGGGGTGTTATTTTACTTTGACCTGCTGCTGCCTGCAGCCTGTGTTTGTGCCGACAGGGCAAGTTTGCTTCTTTCTTCTGTTTTTTTATCAAGATAACTCATTCCCTTACCCCCATTGCCCTGCTGTGGTTGTCAGACCTTCCGGTCCTGGCAGTGTTTCCTTTTCTCGGTTCCAGTCTCTGGGGCGTTGGCGGTGCTTATGCGGCCTACAGGCCCCACAGGCTCAGACTCGCAGTCCTAAGTGCAGCGTTCTCAGGGAGACGCTGTTGTTAATTAACTTCCATCTAAAACCTGTCTTATCGTTTTTAGAAGTGTTCCTTGGAAATCTTTCTTTGGGATATGAACCTTTTTTCCTTTGCGTTTTTCTCTTCTGTTTGTTTCTTTTCCTCTTTGGTTTTCAACTTTGAGTTTTTAGTTGCCTGGTTTCCAGAATCACATCATGATGGTGGTTTAGAACTACTCTTTACTGTCATCTCTGGGCACGTTTGTTTCTGCTAACCTGCCCCTCTTTTACGTACCACTGGTCCACAGATGTTCCAAAGCCAGTGGTTCTATGGGGTCTCTCCAGACCCTGAGAGGCATCTCAGTTGTGCTGTTAACTTGCGTCATTGATGTTTGTTTTAGGCCATATGTGTCCTATTACTTATGGCTTGAACTGAGTATAACACCTACCTGTAATATGAAATAAAAAATGTATCTGCCTTTTCCACAGTTTTTGCCAAATCTGTTGGCAAACTGTGATGAAGTAGGTAGGGCTTGACTTGTCATTGATTGTGGCTAAACTAGGCTGGCTCCATGTGAACTTGGGGCAGCTTCCCTAAACGTACCCTCAGGATTTAACCAAGATGGGCAAGGGGACGGGAGGGGAATTTTCCTTTTAAATTGGTTGATGACAAGACCTAGTTTCCTGGGAGTCTTGTCACTAATTAGCCCTTGGGGACATGAGTCTTTTTGCCACCATTGTTAAAGTCTTACCCATTGCTGCCTTAAGGACTGCAGCGGAGATGAGCCACGGGTCAATCTGCACAAGCTGGGCCAGCTCTAAGGAAGCAAGGTGGTTGGGGAGGGAGTAGGTGCTCTGTGAATGGGCTGTTGAACACTTGGGATAGGACTGGTGTAACTGAGGAGCTGAGTTTTTAATTTTACTTAATTTCAGTTAATTTAAATCGTCCTGTGTGGCTAGTGGCTTCTGTGTTGGACAGCGCAGCCCGGGGTAGTGGTTACAGTGTGGCCTTCAGAACCTTGATTCAGATCCCAGCTCTGCGGCCTACCTATTGTGTGACCGTGGGCACATTTCTTAACCTTGTAAGGTTGTTTTGAGAATTGTCATCGTGTTAAGGGTTTAGAGCAGTGCCTGGGAAGAAGTAAGAAGTGTGTGTTTAATTACTGTTGGTTTATTATGTTTATTCGGTATTTTGAGTGGAATGGTGTTAGAGTTCATGTAGAATATGAAACTTTACTGTTTCTTTGTTTTTGTTTTGAGCCACGCCACACGGCTCACAGGATCTTAGTTCCCCAATCAGGGATTGAACCTGCACCCCAGTGGTGAAAGCGCGGAGTCCTAACCACTGGACCACCAGGGAATTCCCATCTACTGGGTTTTTTTTTTTTAACTTTTATGTTTTCTTGTTTTGTTTTGTTTTTTTTTGCTCCAGGTTGCTGCAGCAACTGGCCACACAGTAGTGTTGGTGGACCAGACAGAGGACATCCTGGCAAAATCTAGAAGGGGAATTGAGGAAAGCCTTCGGAAAGTGGCCAAGAAGAAGTTTGCAGAAAACCCCAAGGTAATTTCCTGTCATCAGTGTCCTCAAGACCCGTCCTGTGACCACTTCACATTTGTGAGGGCGTTCTCGCCTTTGCTTGCTTTTTCAATTCGTTTGAATTGAAACCTTAGGCCAGTATAATAGGCCTAACTTTAGGCCAGTATAATAACATAATCACTAAATATTCCATGAGAAATATTGGGGTGAAATAAAATTAATTTTACCTGTTTCTTTTTGCTTGTTAAAATGCAACCAGTAGAAATTTTAAATCGCCTATCGTCTTGGCGTTGTATTTCTGTTGAACAGCTCTGAGAGTTGTTTATTTCTTGATGACTTTGGGTGCCTTTAGCTGATTGTGACCATTTTGAATCCTCATGGGCAAATTACATTTTGAAGTAAAATGGCAGCTAATAAGGGCACTGTTTCTGCCCTAACTGAGGTCTCTTTGTGGAAACCTGGAGGCACAAATGAGGAAAAGACAGGACTGCGAGCTCTTTTAGAGCAGAGACTGTGTCTGGCGTGCTTTTGAACCACCCGTTGCCGGCACATGATGGGCGATCATTATTTGACGAGCGACTGCTGAGTTCAGCTTTCTTACTCCTCGCTCCTGCCCTTACTTGGCTGTTCCCTGCCTCCTACTAGAGGGATATAGTCAGCACCACCTCTCAGACTCATGGGTGGGGCTGAGCTCAGCCTTTACCCTTTTCTGGAAGACAAATTACAGGCTTCCAAGAAGCCCGTCATGTAACAGTACATGGCTGGCTGGCTGTTCGCTCGGAACAGATAGAACAGGCCAACACAGGTGCTGTGAACAAACAGTTTAGTGACTGGAGCAGAGCTAAGAGCTTGAAAGATTATGACTGACACATGACAGTGTGCTGACCAGCAGTTGGGATTGTGCACAGGCTGATTCTTGCCCTGGTGTCCAGAAGTATATTGAGATGCTGTCTTCCCTAAGAAGAAACGTAGGGAGTTTTATTTCTCAGAATTTCAGGACACATTCAAGTTGTGTCTGGGGTATCCTCGCCTTCCTCTCTCCTCTTGCCTTAGCAGCAAGTCACACACCATTTTCCAGTGAGCCCAGTGACTGTTCTCTTCTTACTCCACTGCATTAGGCTGGTGATGAGTTCATGGAGAAGACCCTAAGCAGCATATTGACCAGCATGGACGCAGCATCCGTGGTCCACAGCACAGACCTGGTGGTGGAGGCCATCGTAGAGAATCTGAGGGTGAAGAGCGAGCTCTTCAAGAGGCTGGACAAGTTTGCTGCCGAGTACGTGATCTCTGGGAGATCTTGTAGGGTCTTCGGGCTTCCTCTTGGGCGCTTGGGCTTTTCTCCTGGGAAGGAGTCTTCTAAGCCTTTTTATTACCCTGCAGCTGTTTCCAGAAGAGCTGACACTGTTTCCTTTGTTCTCCATCCTCCACCCCCAGTTTGCTTCCCGAGCCTTGGGCTGCCCTGATCTGACCCTTGTCCCCAAATTAGGGTGGAATTTTCCATGTGAAATGGAGGGCCCATCCAGGGACAGGCCTTCATCTCTTGCAGCGTCTTTGTCTTGGGCCCTCCCAGGCCAGAGGATGGAGGCACTCGGACATGTCCTTAAATGTCTGCTGAGCAACCTCAGAGCAATTTGGTGTGTCCCCTCTTTTGGGTGGAACCAACAGAATGATGTAATTGAAGGGAATGCTTCTCTGTCTACACAGTTTTCTAGGACCCTCCTGCTTTGAGCTTTCTGTGGGTTAAATCACAACACTCTTGGGAGCCTTTAAGAAGCACTGAGTTCTTACTCAGCTTCCTGGCAAAGGGTGGGAGAGGAGAGCCAGCCTCATGCAGGTCAGGCACAGGGCCGCCAGGCTCAGGACTGTCTGTGCAGTGTCAGCAAGCTGTGCACATGTGCAGCTCTAGTTCTGCGTGTGGCTCTTGGTGATACTGACACCTGATGTATTCATTCATGCTCTTGTGGTTTTCCTGGCCATGCTTCACCCTTCTTGGTTGGGACTCAAAGTCAAATAAGATTATATGACAACAGTAATTCTTAGGCAGCCACCAGTGAGCACTGGCTAAAGAGAAACACTTGCATACCAGCCTGCTGGGTTGTCAGCCCTTAGAGCTCTATGGTCTGGTGGCTGGAGAGGCCCTGCCCTGACAAAGAGAAGAGGCCTGTCTTTCTGTCACCTGTGTTTCACTCTGCTGACCAGCATGCTCATGTGCTTTACACGGGCATTTAGGGGCTGCAGCACCATCTACAGAAACAGAAGTCTGTGTTGGTAGGGGTGTTGACTCCCACGTCAGCGGAGAGCCCTCTGAGTCAGTAAAGCACCCACCCCCAGAAAAGGGAGTATTGTCAAGCAGTTTGGTCTTTATTGGAATGTTGGTCATTCCCTCGTGACAGTGACGGGTCTGACTGCCCTCTTTTGTCAGCGTCGAGTAAGGGAAGGACTGTTAGGGGAAAGTCAGGTGGCCTGGGGCCAGGCCCCCCGCCACTTCCCTCTCTGACCTTGGACAGTCATGAACCCCCTCTGGCCCTCAGTTTTATCATCTGTCATTTGAGTTCATGAGTTAGGGGTAAATAATTTCCAAGACCTTCCCAGTTCTAACTCTAAGACTAGTTGCCCTGTCTGTGAAATAGGGGTAGTGGTACCTATTGCCCAGGGTTGTTTGGGAAACTCGTGTAACTCAGCTCACATTTGCGGAGAGCTCCTGTATGTCAGGCACTACACTAGCCTCGTTCACCTAAGTTCATGTCATAAAACAGGTGTGTCGCGTGACGGGACCCGTAGGCACGCGCCGTAGGTGTGACTTGCTTCTGGCCCCGCCATCCTTCTCCACACTCCCGTTTTCATTTCAGATCTCAGCGCCTCTGTTGAATGTTACTGAATTGCTGTTGTGTTTTTTTATTGATGAAACAGCTTGATTGAGATACTTTACTGCTTAGTTTTGCAGTTAGATCCTTATAATGGGAGATGAAAATACATTCCAGTGATAAAGTTCCACTTGGAAGCCCTGATAAAACAGTTGCATCCTGGAAGAGAGCACACATTCCCTAGCTGCAGTATAAGACGTGCAGATGAAAAGCTTCCCTAAGGCCCGTGGCCCACCCCAGCTGAGCCCTGGCTGCCCGCTTTTGACAAAGCACGGGCTCTCCTCTGGAACAGTCCACCACCCCCTCTAGTCTCCTTCACACCTGGGGGTGTTTCCAGTGACCATCATGCTTGTGCTGTTGATTTTCTGTTAGTGCATTTAAGAGGAAAGTTTTTTTGGTACGTGAATATCAGAAAGGGAAAAACAAAAGATGGTGCTAGAGAGTCAGGTGTTTCAAGGAAAATGTGAGAGTGTGCTTTTTTGTGGAAGATAATATGTACATACATCGTGTTTGTGTTGAAGGAAGGCAGTGTGAGACACTGTTAGTAGCAGGGCCAGCCTGGCCGATTGGGAGAGGTGGCAGTGGAGGTCTGTCGGCAGGAGACATCTTTCTCCTTCTGGTAATATGTGTGCTGGGAGTGTCCTGGGTTGGAGACACTCGACACTGGGCCCTGATGTACAGTCTTCCTTCTGTATCTGTCAGGGTTGGTTCCAGGACCCCCTGTGAATACCAAAATCTGAGGATGCTCGAGTCCCTTACATAAAGTGGTGTAGTATTTGCATGTAATCTACGCAATCCCCCATATACTTTAAATCATCTCTAGATTACTTATAATATCTGATACAATGTAATGCTATGTAGACTTCCCTGGCAGTCCAGTGGTTAAGACTTTGCCTTCCAGTGCAGCGGGTGCAGGTTCGATCCCTGATCGGGGAGCTAAGATCCCACATGCCTCGCGGACCAAAAAGAACCCAAAAAAACATGAACAGCAGAAGCAGTATTGTAATAAATTCAGTTAAGACTTAAAAAAAAATGGTCCACATCAGTGTAAATGCTATGTAAATCACATAGCAAGTCCAAGTTTTGCTTTTTGGAATTTTTTTTTTTTTTGGAATATTTTTGATCCGGGTTGGCAGAACCTGTGGATCCTGAGGGCCGACTGTAACTTCATTGTTTGACGAAACATGCTCTCCAGTCAGTGTGCCTTTGTTTCCCCTTTTTGCAGATGAGTTGCCCTTCACATGTCCTATAAAAAGATGCCACACTCATCAAAGATGAGTGTGTAACCCTCACCTTTGAGATAGCCCTTTCTTTTCTTAAGGGGGGGTAAGGAACCCCTGCTAGCACAGCCTTGGGTTGTGGAGACCCTGCTGCTGTGTTTCAGGGCATGTCAGCCACTCCTTGTTACTGCAGAGGGTCTCCTTGCCTTCTGTGATGGGGGATGGTTTATATCATGTGACGGGATAATTTATATTATTTTCCCCAGACCAAAAAGCAAGAAACTTTGAAAGCTAGAATTTTAAACCTTAAAAAAAGTCTTTTTTTTTTTTTTTTTTAAAGGACAAGCCCCTCTAGCTGGCCTTTAAGTTGGCCAACTTAGAAGTTGTTTGAGAAAGGTCAGTGTTCTTGTGCCGTAAAAGTGAAATGCTGTTTATGTCAGAAAGTGTTCTGCCTATGCTTTCCTCTAAGAGTTTTATAGTGTCCAGTCTTATATTGAGGTCTTTAATGCATTTTGAGTTTATTTTTGTGTATGGTGTTAGGGTGTATTCTAATTTCATTTTTTTTTTTTTTTTGCAGTCATTTTTGTGTGCTTTTATTTTTTTTTTAATGGGCTAGATTGAGAATCTGCTTTATTTTTTTGTGTTTTTTTTTTTTTTATACAGCAGGTTCTTATTAGTCATCCATTTTATACACATCAGTGTATACATGTCAATCCCAATCTCCCAATTCATCACACCACCACCCCCTGCCACTTTCCCCCCTTGGTGTCCATACGTTTGTTCTCTACATCTGTGTCTCTATTGCTGCCTTGCAAACCGGTTCATCTGTGCCATTTTTCTAGATTCCACATATATGTGTTAATACACGATATTTGTTTTTCTGACTTACTTCACTCTGTATGACAGTCTCTAGGTCCATCCACGTCTCTACAGATGACCCAGTTTCATTCCTTTTTACGGCTGAGCAATATTCCATTGTATGTACCACGTCTTCTTTATCCATTCGTCTGTCGTTGGGCATTTAGGTTGCCTCCATGACTTGGCTATTGTAAATAGTGCTGCACTGAACATTGGGGTGCATGTGTCTTTTTGAATTATGGTTTTCTCTGGGTATATATATGCCCAGTAGTGGGATTGCTGGGGTGTGGTCTAATTTCATTCTTTTACATGTAGCCGTCCAGTTTTCCCAGCACCACTTATTAAAGAGACTGTCTTTTCTCCATTGTATATTCTTGCATCCTTTGTCATAGATTACGTGACCACAGATACATGAGTTTATCTCTGGACTTTCTATCCTGTTCCATTGATCTATAAATCACAGCAAGATCTTTTTCAATCCACCTACTAGAGTAATGAAAAGAAAAATGAAAATAAACAAATGGGACCTGATTAAACTTAAAAGCTTTTACACAGCAAAGGAAACCGTAAACAAAACGAAAAGACAACCCTCAGAATGGGAAAAAATATTTGCAAATGAAGCAACCGACAAGGGATTAATCTCCAAAATATACAAACAGCTCATGCAGCTCAATATCAAAAAAAAACCAACCCAGTCAGAAAATGGGTGGAAGATCTAAGTAGACATTTCTCCAAAGAAGACATACAGATGGTTAAAAAGCACATGAAAAGATGCTCAACATCACTAATTATTAGAGAATTGCAAATCAAAACTACAATGAGGTATCACCTCACACGGGTCAGAATGACCATCATCAAAAAAATCCACAAACAGTAAATGCTAAAGAGGGTGTGGGGAAAAGGGAACCCTCCTACATTGTTGGTGGGAATGTATACTGGTACAGCCACTGTGGAGTATAGAGGTTCCTTAAAAAACTAAAAATAGAGCTACCATATGATCCAGCAATCCCACTCCTGGCCATATTTCCAGAGAAAACCTTAATTCAAAAAGATACATGCACCCCAATGTTCACTGCAGCACTATTCACAATAGCCAGCACATGGAAGCAACCTGAATGCCCATCAACAGGGGAATGGATAAAGGAGATGTGGTACATACAATGGAGTATTACTCAGCCATAAAAAAGGATGAAATAATGCCATTTGCAACAACATGGATGGACCTAGAGATTGTCATACTGACTGAAGTCAGACAGAGAAAGACAAATATGATAATCACTTATATGTGGAATCTAAAAAAAGGCTGCAAATGAACTTATGTACAAAACAGAAATAGAGTTAAAGATGTCGAAAATACACTTATGGTTATGGGGTGGGGGAGTAAGGGGCGGGGAGGGATAAATTGGAAGATTGGGACTGACACATACACACTGCTATATATAAAATAGGAAACTAATAAGGACCTACTGTGTAGCACTGGGAACTTTACTCAGTACTCTGTAATGGGAAAAGAATCTAAAAAAGAGTGGGTATACATATATGTAGGACTGATTTACTTTGCTGTGCACCTGAAACTAACACAACAACATTGTAAATCAACTATGCCCCAACAAAAATTAAAAAAAAACAGTTAAGTGCTTTCCTGGGCTGAGCACACGAAGGGTCTTCCTTCAGTCTCTGGTAGCCACCACCTAGCACACCAGGTGCTTTCACCTCACTCACCTCTTCCCAAATTACTAGTTTCTTCTCCCTTCCCTTCTCCTTCCCTCTTGCCCCTGATTTCAGGCAGATTGTAGTATTGCCTTTTGAGCAAGCAGGAACCCCGCAGTCAGTCTGGTCGTAAGGAACCACTCCCCTTCCTGCGCTGTGACCAGGCCCTTGTGGTTGTAGTTAGCATTAGGCCATTTTGTGTACATTTATCCACGAGGTGGTGCTGTAGGAAAGCTGGTAAGTCTTGCCTGTCTCTTTAAATATTTGCCTGTCATGCCTTTGGCACCCCACTTTACTGAGGTCTTAAAAAATTAAATTGGGTTTAAGTCAGTATGGATTTTTTAAATTAATAATTTAATATTTTATATACTCAAAAGAAGGTGGTACTGCTTTTTTAAGGAGATTTTATAATAAGGAGAATGCCTTGAACTACATTTATCATGTGTATACGTGTATCCTTCCTTCCCCGAGTCTACTAGTGTAACCTTAAAACTTCTTTTGGACCATGTTGGTTTTTGTCTGTTTTCATTTTAATTCCCAGTCAATGGAAAAGTAAAGCTTTTCACTTGAGGGGAAAAGATTGTAGTTCATGTTTATGTCACATGTTTCTTGTTAAGGAGTCAGGTGTCTCTTCACAGTTTTTTGCTTATTTTGAGTGTCTGTGATACATCCTGTTTTTCCTTAGTCTTTGTTCACTTGGAGTTTCATCTTGTGACTGACGTTGTTGCCTCCTTTTGTTTCTCACATACTGTGTGAATTAGATAATGCAAGTAGCCAGGAGAAATTTTGCTCCCTAAAATTAAGGAAGGTTTGGTAAAGACTACGTAGGCTTTTGGAACAGGTAACTTTTGAATTTAAAATTTCAAAATTTAAATGAAACAGGTCACTTGATTTCAGCCTCTTGTGTGAAGCTGTGTCTTTTCTCAGACTTCCTCTAGGGTCAGGAAAGGACAGGACCTGGGCAGTAAGCAGTCACCTTGTGCGTTGCACCTGAGAGGGGTCCTGACTGTTTCCAAAGGTGGGACGTATTCCAATGCTCCGCTGTCTTTCTCTCCACAGACACACAATCTTTGCCAGCAACACTTCCTCTTTGCAGATCACAAGCATAGCCAATGCCACCACCAGACAGGACCGATTTGCCGGGCTCCATTTCTTCAACCCAGTGCCCCTGATGAAACTTGTGGAGGTCAGTGGGTATCTGCTTGTGCGTGCGTGCTTTTGCTCTGCCAGCCCTCAGCCCCTGCTTCTGTGAGTCGCACCCTCCCTGCCACTGGGGGTTGCACTGGATAGATTTTAGTGGCAGGGTGGAGGGTTGTCCTTGTGCTTGGGTTTCTCTGGCCAGACTCCTTTCAGAGCCAAAGGAAGAAACAGCAGCTAATATCTAGGAAGGCCCCTGTGCTTTGTTTCTTTGCAGCCCTGTGTTCTGACCAGTGATGTCCAGGAGGGCTGTTAACTTTGTGGAATGTCACTTACTTGTTTGTGCCATAGCTGATGGGTAGTGTAGAGAGAGGCATCAGACTGTGAAGGCAGCACTAAAGACCACTAGCTTGATGAGACCACGGAGGGGAGAGCCACCCATGTTCATATTGTCTTGTCCAGGTCAGTTTGTCTAGGCTGGATGTGGAATTCTGTTAGAAGCCTGGTTTCCCACAGGAGCCGCTGTAATATGCCCTGACCGCTGTTCCCGGGGTGAATTCAGCCCCAGGTAACAGGGCCTTGATATTGTCACCAGGGGAGGCACAGCTCCCGTGTGTTGTAATCAGACCTATTAAAGCAGCTAGTGGGAAGCAGCCGCATAGCACAGGGAGATCAGCTCCGTGCTTTGTGACCACCTAGAGGGGTGGGATAGGGACGGTGGGGGGGAGACACAAGAGGGCGGGGATATGGGGATATATGTATATGTATAGCTGATTCACTTTGTTATACAGCAGAAACTAGCACACCATTGTCAAGCAATTATGCTCCAATAAAGGTGTTGAAAAAAAAAATAAAAGAGCAGCTTCCAGTAGCCTTGAACCTCCCAACCTCAAACCTGGGAGGTGGAGGAAAGTGGCCAGGGAGGGCTGCCAGCGATCCTGTTTGGGCTGCTTCTGCTTGCTTGCTTGGAGTCTTAGGTACCAGGGAGGTGGAGTCACTGTAGATAATTTGCACCTGAAATGTGGCAACTTGCCATTGGTAGGGGGGGCTTATTACAGGGTCTGAGGAGCAGCTGCTTATTAAAGTAGCATTTGTGCTGAGGCTGCGGAGTTACTGCCACGCGCGAAGCGTGGTGCTGTGGATCCAGGCAGGCCTCCGGAGACCGGCCGGGGCTCCCTGGGCGCGCGGCGGGGTCTCTTTCTCCACTGCTGCCTTCTTCTCCAGGCCCCTTCCCCTCACGTGTCCCCTCCCCCCCACAACATAAGCATTAGCATCTAGTTTAAGGGTGACTACGTTTTCTTACAGTTCTCTTTCAAGGACGACTCTGACCCGTCTTGAGATAGGAATTATCTGTTCCACTAACATTGCTTCTTAGTTTCTTCCAATTTACTGCCAAACCCCTAAGGCTGTTTTTGAAGAAGTTAGGGAATGAAAGGGAGGGGCACAGGGACTAGAAGAAACAGCATTTCTCCTTATGCATAAAAGAGCAAGGAAGTGGAATGGAATTGTCAACATTTCAGTACTTAGGGGCTAATTACTTTTTTGGTTACCATATCATGCACATAATGTGTTTCGAAGATACAGACAAATTTTGTAGATTTACTTCAAACTGTAATACTGTTTTCAACTGCATTTATCTGATAATGTCCATCTGTGTCTTTGGAAATATGGCACCTTGATTGTTAACAGTTAATGCTTGGCAATTGTTAACATTTTCTAGAAAGTGTTTTCCAAAAGTGCTCTTCTTTATGCAACTTTTATTCAACTTGAGCATTCATGTATGTGTTGCTGGTGGTAAGCACCACAATGAACAATAAGTTGAGTGGCTCTTCTTTACTTGGGGCTGGGCTCAATTAATGTGTGTATATGTATATTTTTTCAGACCCTGTGTTGGAACAGAATATATGTAGCACATTGCTGTTTGTTGAACGAATGAGTAAATATGCATCCTTCCTGTTAAAAAAAAAAAAAAAACGTATAGTATTGACTCCTTTAAGCCAACAAATTAGTTTTTTAAACTCAGTAATTAGCAGCCCTTGTCCTAGCTCAATCTATACGGTTCTGATGGAGGTGGTTTTATACCTCCTCTTGAATAATTCTCCTATTGCTGTTTGATTTGTGATGCCTGCAGAGCAGTTTCTGGCCCATCTCATCCCATTCCTCAACCCCATCTTCATGGTGCTTTTTTCTGTTTACACTCATTTACTTCCCTTAGTGCCATAATGTAGCCCCACACCCCAAGCTGTGACCACATTAAAACATGAATGATAATGATTCTCTCCATTTATATAGAGCTTTTCATCCTGCACAGACACTAGCTCATTACACCATATAGCCCTCTTAAAAGAGGGAGGATGTGTCAAATATCATCATCCCAATTTCATATAAGAAAGGTGAGGCACAGAGGGTTGATTTGACTTGCCTAGGCTCGTATAAAGGGTCCGATGTAGAAGCCAAGCCTGTTTGCTTTGACTCTGGTTGAAGTCCCTTAACTGGCATTTAAATTGTATATTTAATTTATATATTTTTTTAAGTTTATAAATTTATTCATTTATTTTTGGCTGTGTTGGGTCTTCGTTGCTGTGCGTGGGCTTTCTACAGTTGTGGTGCGTGGGCTTCTCATTGCAGTGGCTTTTCTTGCTGTGGAGCACGGGCTCTAGGAAAGCGGGCTTCAGTAGTTGGTGGCACGCGGGCTCAGTAGTTGTAGCTTGCAGGCTCTAGAGTGCAGGCTCAGTAGCTGTGGCACACGGGCTTAGTTGCTCTGCGGCATGTGGGATCCTCCCGGACCAGGGATCAAACCCGTGTCCCCTGCATTGGCAAGCGGACTCTTAACTACTGTGCCACCAGGGAAGTCCCTATTTTTTTAAGTTTAAATTCATCTGGGTCTCTCTCCATTTGCTGAAATCTAATTGCTGACAACGCCTGAGAGTTGACTGCCAGGTGTGGCCCATGGTGCTGACTTCCGTAGAGCCCAGCAGCTACTGTGAACAGGGTAGCAGTCATACTCTGGCAGTGCACCTCATAGAGAAGATCAGGAGGACGGCTAGGGGCCTTCCTGAGGCTCCTGGCAGGTGGCAGGCCCCAGCCATTGGCTGGTATTTGCTGGTTATGAAAGCCTTCCTCTGGGATGAGCCTGTCCTGAGGCAAAGGGAGCTGTTGGGCTTTGGGGCATCTGTGTGGGAGAGGGCGCAGTAATGGGGGGATTACTCATCTCAGAGTCCACAGGACCTGGGTGACCTGAGTGCACCTCTGTTTTCCTGAGGCTCCTTCTCATCTGTATGCTAAGAGAAGGTGTAACTTCATGCAGAGTACTTTAAGGGCAGTTGTTACACTCTAGTAGACTTCCAGTTACCTCCCTGAAATAATTAACAGTAGCAAGTAAAACCCTAATAAAAGACAGCATTTACTGAGCACTGCAGCCCTCGTAGAAGCTGCCCTTAATGCTTTACTTCCTAATCTAATTCCATTCTCACCTTAACTCCTTGAGGTAGGTAGAGTGATTTAAATGTCATTTCAATTTCAAGAAACACTGCCAGGGTCACAGAGCCAGTAAGTGGTGTGATTGGTATTTGAATCCAGGTCTGTCTCGGTGACAAAACCTGTAGAACTCTCCTGCGCGCGCACGCGCACACACACACACACACACACACACACAAACACACACACACTTGTATGGTTTTTTTTTAATATATTTATTATTTTTGGCTGCGTTGGGTCTTCATTGCTGCGCGCGGGCTTTCTCTAGTTGCGGCGAGCAGGGGCTTCTCTTTGTTGCGGTGCGCGGGCTTCTCATTGCGGTGGCTTCTCTTATTGTGGAGCACGGGCTCTAGGCCCATGGGCTTCAGCAGTTGCAGCACGCAGGCTCAGTCGTTGTGGCTCATGGGCTGTAGAGTGCAGGCTCAGTAGTTGTGGCGCACGGGCTTAATTGCTCTGCGGCATGTGGGATCTTCCCAGACCAGGGCTCGAACCCATGACCCCTACATTGGCAGGCGATTCTTAACCACTGCACCACCAGGGAAGTCCCCACATTTATATTTTAAGCCTTGATTTTGTGTGTTCTGCCGTAGTCCACTATCTTAAAGTGGACGTTTTGTTTCTGGCTTGAAATCCTTCTAATCTGAAACTAAAATTATTTTTGCCACCTGTGTGGCAATATTTGATCAGTGTTTCCTTGAACTGTTCTATTGAGATTGTTTGCTGACTTTCTGATTATAACTCTTCTCTGCTTTACGTTTCCAGGTCATTAAAACACCAATGACCAGCCAGAAGACCTTTGAATCTCTGGTAGACTTCAGCAAAACACTGGGAAAGCATCCTGTTGCTTGCAAGGTAGAGTATGGATAGCTTGGTAAGGGTGGGGTGGTGACTTTTCTCAGAACCTGACTTATTCCAGGTAGTATTCTTCCATAGTAGGATGGTGTGGGACGTGGGCCACTTTTGCTGCAGGCCTATCCGCAGGCTGTAAAGAGCAAGTTGCATCTAGCCGTGCTCCTAAGCCATGCTCAAGGCCATCAGGTGGGTAGTCTGCAATCCAAATGGAGCCATGGCTTCAGCTAAATTGAAAACTCGAATTTCTCTCTGGGTCTTGACTTTGGTTTCTTGATGAGTGGTTGTGTTTCCATCAGTGGTTTTTGTTACCTCATCAGCTTCAGCTTCTTCTGGGCCCTGAGGAACCAGAACCCTGTGTGCCAGGTACAGCCTGGTGGTACATGAATCCCGAACAGAAAACTAGGGCTTCCCTTTTGGAAAGAACACTTGCAGGTGATTAGGGAAATGGTGTGAGAGAGGTAGAGCCCGCCTCAACCAAGGTAGCAGGAAATGAAGCTGTTTCTCAGTGGAATGTTGCTTGTGATTTTGTTTGTGTTGTTTTGTTTTTCAGTAAGAAGTGTGGTGGGCGGAAAGCTTGCCTCCGGCCTTTTTCCCCTTTCTTGCGATTCCTGGTATTATGTGTGAAATTATCCCCGGGTGCTGTCACCTACTTTGTTTTGATTACCTCCAGTCTCTCCATTTGCCGCAGCTCCTCTTTAGTCCCCAGATTTAGGGACTGCGCTACTGCATGACTCGGCCGTGTTTCTGAAAGGACAGTTGTGTCACAGAATCCCATTACAGAGTTTTATAAATACGTTAATCTGCTTTTTTGACCATAATCATTTTATTAAAAAAAATTATTTTTAAAGAACTTTAAAAGGTTACTTTCCATTTACAGTTACTACAGAATATTGGCTCTATTCCCCATATTGTACAATACATCCTTGAGCCTACCTGATACCCAGTGGTTTGTATCTCCCATTCTCCCACCCCTGTATTTCCCTGTCCCCGCCCCACGGTAGCCACTAGTTTGTTCTCTGTTACTGTGAGTCTGCTTCTTTTTTGTTCTATTTACTAGTTTGTTGTATTTTTTAGATTCCGCATATAAGTGATATCATGTACAGTATTTGTCTTTCTCTGTCTGACTTCACGTAGCATAATGCCCTCCAAGTCCATCCATGTTGCTGCAAATGGCAAAATTTCATTGTTTTTTATGGCTGAGCAGTACTGCATTGTATATATATCATGTCTGCTTAAGCCAGTTGTCTGTTGATGGGCACTTGGGTTGTTTCCATGTCATGGTTATTGTAAATAGTGCTGCTCTGAATATTGGGGTGCATGTATCTTTTCAAAGTAGTGTTTTTGTTTTTTCGGATATATATCCAGGAGTGGAATTGCTGGTTGACTGTAATCTTTTAAATACCATTGTGGTTCTTCTCATACCATAGTTTTGCTTTCTAAAATAGTCTCAAGTTTGAACTCAAACTTCAAATCTTGTATTAACCCATGAAAACTCAAATTGTTCATGAATCATCTGAATCAGTCATCTGTCGATGTGGACCCCAATAGTCTTCCACCTGCCGGTCCCCCCAGTGGAGGTCTGTAGTGTTATATTAGGGAATCTCATTTTTTAACACTCATTTTTTTGGTTTAGTTTTATGGTTTTAAATATTTTGGATTAAAAAAAAATCACATTAATAACCAGAGGGTATGGTTGCACTTTTTCTTACCAGTTGATGCTTTGTTTGTGGCAGAAAGTAGTCATAATGTTAGAAGGGGCATCAGCTTGCAGCAGATGAAAAGCCAGGTATGAAAATGGAGGTGTGGGAACAAGCCAGGGATGGTCTTCAGCAGCACAGTCATTAATTCATGAAGAGTGGTGATTCGTTCTTCCATCAGACTGGCCATGGCAGATGCAGGCCTGGGAACTCTGGTCTCATAAAATTGCCCTTGTTACATCTCCTTTTAGGTGATACCTTAGGGCTTTTGGGGAGTCTTTCAGGGTCAGTTATTCAAGCTCTTGCTGAGGCACCCAGACGACAGAAGGCAATCACATAGAACAAGGGTCAGCAGACTTTTCTGTCAAGGGCCAGATAGTAATATTTTAGGGCTTATGGTCTCTGTTGCAACTACTCGATTCTACTGCATGGACCATACCAGCCGAGAAGTGTGGCTGTGTTCCACTAAAACTTTATTTACAACTGGATTTGGCCTGCAGGATTGTAGCTTACCAACACCCGACACAGAAGAATGGCATGAACGTGCCTGAAATGTGTCTTTCTTCCTAGTAAGACTTCACAGGGAAAGTGTGGTGTGAAAAGGTTAAGGCCATGGACTCTGGAGCCAGCCTGCCTGGGTTCACATCCTGGCTTTGGCACTTATTAGATGTGTAACCTTGGGCAAGTCACTTAACCTCTCTGTGCCTCAGTATCCTCTACCTCACGTAGAGGTAATAATAGTACTTGTCTCACAGGGTATTATGAGGAATAAATGAATTAATATTTGTAAAGCACTTAGAACAAACAATACCTGGTATATAATAAATACAGTAAAGTATATTTAATAAATATATGTGTATGAAAAATGTAAGGTGTATGATTATATAAAATTAAATTGCTTAATTAAAGGACTGTGTCTCTTTACATTCTACCAATATTGAGACTATCACTCTGCATCCTCAACAGCATTGAATATTATAATGGGGAAGAAACCTCTTGCCAATAATCTTACTGGCAACATGCTATTTTGTTCTAATGAATATTTCTTTAAATATTTTGTGAGTTTTAGCATGTTTTCCTTATTGAGTTCTATGAGCTCTTTATGTAAATGATTTTAAAATTCCATATATTATATATGGAGAAAATATTTTTCCCAGGCTGCTTTCTGATTTCTAACCTTGTATATGGTGTGCTTCATGTATTCAGGTACCCTACCCCATCCTGAATTTCTACAATAAACTTTTTGAAGTTGAAAAGCATTTTTGCCCTAGTTATTTTTTTAAAAATTTTTTATTAGAGTATGGTTGATTTACATTTCATTAGTTTCCGCTGTACAGCAAAGTGTATCCGTTATACCTATATCCACTTTTTTAGATTCTTGTCCCGTATAGGTCATTACAGAGTACTGAGAAGAGTTCCCTGTGCTATACAGTAGGTCCTTATTAATTACGTATTTTATATATAGTAGTGTGTATTTGTCAGTCCTAGTCTCCCAATTTATCACCCCCCCAACTTTCCCCCAGTAACCATAAGTTTGTTTTCTACACTTGTGACTATTTGTTTTGTAAATACGTTCATTTGTACCCCTTTTTTAGATTTCACATATAAGCGATATCATGGTATTTGTCTTTCTCTGTCTGACTTATTTCTCTCGGTATGAGATTCTCTAGGTCCATCCATGGTGCTGCAAATGGCATTATTCCTTTCTTTTATTCTAGCTGAGTAATATCCCATTGTATATATGTACCACATCTTCTTTATCCATTCGTCCATCGATGGACATTTGAGTGCTCCCATGCCCTAGTTATTAAATCAATATGGTTATATTAATATAGTCTTGCTTAAACTGATAAAGCTCTTTTGTGCATCTCTGTATTCCTGGGAGATGGGGTAGGCGTGGTTTCAGCTTGTCCAGAGTGAAAGGAGCTACAAATACTGTGGCTACGGTGTGCAGTCTGGTGAGTTGGAAGAGTAATGCAGGAGGCTGGGCGTCTTTAATTCAGATGTTTATGGAGCGTCCAGTGTGTGCTTGAAACAGGACACAAGGCCTGGGGCCAGGGTGCAGATTTCTTCCTGCAGGAGGATCACAGCCTTTTGTTAAAAGAGCGGGCTCCATTTACTTAGTTGAAATCAACTTCACATAAATACCACCAAAAAGTTAACCAAACCCAGCCTTCCCCACAAGCTTCCAAAAGAGATCAGTAGGTAGAATCCAGACCCCATACTAGGCCTCCAGGAGAGATGGTTAAGCATTTTAATGAGGGGGGAAATGAAGAAAGGAAGTGCAGTACAAGGAGTCATCAGGGTAGAGAGTCTTCGGTAGTGAGCTGTGAAAGGCCATCGATCTGTTAGCATCTGCTTGTTTGCCCCGGCACCTGTCCCCAGTTCCACCATCCCGTGCTGTGCGCTGGAGCCTGAGAAAATCCTGAGCAGCCGGGAGGTCGTGCTCCTCCGAGGAGTGTTCACGATGGACTGTTACTTTTTCTAGACTCCTGAAAGGGATGTGGGAGAGAAGAGGAGTAAAAGGACTGCCATTTGAGGGGGGGCTGTGTGCACAGCATTTTATGAGTTCTGATTTATCTTCACAACCTGTGAGGTGGAAGTTACTATTCCCGTTTCACAGATGATGAAACTGAGATTCAGAATGATGCAAGGTCAGAGAATATTAGAATTCGAGCCCAGATCTGCCTGCCCCCAAAGCCATGCTCTTTCTAGTGACCCCTCTGCCTTATCTGCCTTTATTTCAGGATCCGTGCAGTAGGGGCTTCTGGGGTACTATAATTGTTGGATAAATTGTCATGTGAGATAGAAGTGAGACTGTCTTGGTACCTTAAAACATTTTAAAAATGTATAGCTTGATAAATGTGGGTAACCGTCCAGGGTGATAAGGAGTGATCTGGTGACTTTACAAAAGATAAAGTTCACGGAAAATTCATTTGTCTACTGTTTTTCTCTCTCCTCTGACAGGATACTCCTGGGTTTATTGTGAACCGTCTCCTGGTGCCGTACCTCATGGAAGCAGTCAGGCTGTATGAACGAGGTAGCTGTCCCGACCCAGGCTGGGTGCAGCGAGTCTGGGAGTTCTCCCGCAGGGTCTGTGGGAAGGGATGGGCCATGAGGCGTAGGGGAGGAGCTTCTGTTTTCTGGCTCTGTGGAGCAGCCTGACCCTGGGCCCCTGTGCCTCTGTCACTGTGCTCCCAGGCCCCCCTGGATTCCCTCTGAGGTGGCTCTGGGACAGCCCCCCCACTACAGTCCCAGCCAGAGCAATCATAGGCCAACACGGATTTGTATCCTGGATCTCTGGTTAAAGGGTTTATTGCTTAAAATAATAATCATGATGATGATGATGATGATGATGATGTAGATGTAAAAATCACAGGGCCAGGAAACCTTTAAAATTCCCTAAGGTTCTAAAATTGTGACAGGAGAAGGGAAATGAGTTACAAGGCTGTTGTGTGACAAGGAATGTTTCCAACAGCCTTGTCCATCCTTACTGAGTGATGTTATGATGCATTTTTTTTTAACCTTAAGAATGGTCTGAAATGGTTTTTTCTCAATACTTTGTTGATTGACAAAGAATCATTTTCCCTGTTGCAGAAGTAGACTTGGGACAAGGTCCAAGGTTATAAAATGTCATGTATCCTCCTGCCTACCTTACCTACCACATTTCTGGAAAGGTAACTATCATGTCTGCTTCAAAGGCAAACAGGCCTTAATAGGACTGGATGAAAAGCAAGTGTAATTGTTCTCAATTACTTCATTTACAAATGCTTGCTCCTGAGAATGTCATTTTTGAAACAAAACATTCATACTAGCTCTTCCAGAGAGATGAAAGCATATTTTCTTCCTCAAAATCTGCTTTAAATATTAAAACTTTTCTCTGTGTTTTATGGAGGCATTTGCCTCACTTTTTGCTCCGAGATCAAACCAACACTTCTGTGTTTATCTATCAACAAATATGCCTAATTACACCTCAAAGACAGCATGAAGCATTTTGCCCTACTTTGAAAGGCAGAGGTTTTTTTTGTAATGTAATGTTTTAGAATATAGCATGTGGGTGATCCACCTCGTAATGGTGTCTTTCTCACTGAAACATGCTGTCACTTTGATATATTTTCAACTGAACCACATATCTGGTTGTAAGTTGAAAGTCATTTTCTTAGCTTCCACTTTCCTCTTACCAGCAGTGGTCCTTTTCTAAACAGATGGAGTCCCTTTATCCTTCACCATCACTAGCCACCTGGGAGGTGAAATTCAGAGGGGAGTCTGACCCCACAGGGGAAGTACTCTTACTTTGCCCTTGGCGGCGCTCTCAGTACCCTGGAGGTGCTGGGGGTCATGTCTGGCTGCTGTTTCCCAGGAAGCCACACTATGGTCTGGACTCCTCACACCTCAGGCTTCTTACCATGTCCCTTCTGCCACCTCAAGGTTCTGTCCTCATTCAGCCAGCGCAGGGGGTGCTCACATGCACGCCTGCCACCCCGCCTCTGTTAGCCTGCTCTGAGTGGCTGGCGGAACTGCATCCGTTCTTCTTTGAAACCTGAAGCCATTCTGGATTATCCTCTCTCGCTGCCATGTCTTTTCATTTGTCACTTTGGATTCCTCCCTGTCATCCTAGTCTCCCTGTGCCAGTCAGCCTGCCTTTAGTGAGGCTCCCCCAGGCAGCAAAGGATTTCCCGTTACCTCGTGTCTTTTCCAGACTGGTCTCCTCAAGTATTGTGTTGTCCAGGAGGGTGAGGAGACGTGCGTGCAGTGCTGCCCTCCCCCCACCCCGCCCCCGGGCTGCAGAGTCAAGCCGTGAAGGCAGTTCAGCCCAGCCTTTTCCGAACTCATTGTGGAGAATTTCTCTGGATGACACTGTCTTGGTCAGCTTGGGCTGCTATAAAAAATACAGCCATATAGATTGGGTGGCATATAAATGACAGAAATTTAATTCTCACAGTTCTGGAGGCTAAAGTCCAAATTTAGGGTGCCAGCGTGATTGGGTATCTATGCGAGCCCTCTTCTGGTTGTAGACTGCCTCGCATGGCAGAGAGCAGAGAGAGGAAACAGGCTCTCTTATGACTCTGAGAAGAGCGCTGATCCCATTCATGGGAGCTCTACCCTTGTGACTCTTCTAATCCTAATTCCTACAAGACCCCACCTCCTTATACCATCGCATTGGGGGGTAGTATTTCACCATGAATTTTGGGTCCATTACAAACAATTTTGGTATTCCCGAGGTAAGTGTGCCACTCAGACAGGTTGGTGGAATGCTGCTTTGAGTGGTAGAGGGTCATCAGAAGGATGTGTGTGGGGGGCGTTAGAACAGAGAATCGGCTCCGTCGTTGTCCACTCGGGCCTCCTGGGCAGCTGAGCGTCTTTCAGTGCACAGGCCCCCAGCGGCGCTTCTGTCAACTGCCTGTGGAGTCTAGCTGCGCTTCACTGCCCGCATCGCTGCTCTCTGGTGCTGGGAGCCTCCTTGCTTCTGTCGTGCCTTCCTCCCCAGTGCCCCGCAGCTTCTGTCCTCTCTCCTTACGTTGCTCTCATCATTCCCACTGTAACCGAGGCCTGATTGGTGGGCTCGGTCACCCTTGCCCCTGGGCGTCTGGGCTCTCTCTGCAGACCTTTGAGCAGACTGGTGCCTGGAGCAGACAGCTGCCCCCCGTCAGATGCCACTGTGACAGGGTCCGCTCTGGCAGCGTGGTGGGGCTGCATGGTTAGCTCTTCTCGGGTGACGCCCTGGGAGTGTCGTGAGCCTGTTCCCCAGGCACTGTGTGACATCCTGCTCACACTGTCACTCCCCCTCCCAGGACGTGTTCAGCGGTTCCATTGTAGCCTACCAAATACGGTGCCCTCGCCAGGGGGCCTTCTTTCTCCTCACCCTCTGCCTTCCTGTCATCACCCCACACCTTACTCCCACCTTCTCACAAGGCCCCACTGGACTGTCCCCAGCGCTCCAGGCTGGATGTGATCTGTGTTGTCGTAACTCTCTGTACACTTTGCTTCTCCTTCGGGGCATGTGCTACTCTCTTCCCTGCCACACGGCATGTGTCTCTCTTCTCCTACTGTACTCTTGTTTTCTGCGGCAGTATTTGGGTCCCCATCTTCATACCCCGCAAAGTGCTTGTGTAGGACAGGCTTTAGGTAGCTGTTGATGAATAAAGGAATGGTGGCTGCACTGCGGTTCTGATCTCTTTGCTGTGACTCTGGTTTGTTGTTAATGCCAAGAATGGTCGGTAGGTGGTGCTGATGAGCCGGCAGAAGAAGGCTGTTGGGACAGGTCCCAGGTTCTCAGGCCTGCAGAAGAGCTGGGAGTTCACTGAGGACGCCCTTCTTTGTTGTTCAGAGTTGGGGGCTCTTAGCTGGGGGTGGGGGTGGGTCCCGTGAGCCTCCTAAGGTTGATGCCGAATTTTGTGTATACGTGCATTTTCTTTGGAGAAGGTGTCAGGTTCCGAGTGAAGTGCTTGATTCTAAAGAGTAGGAATTATTGGTCTAAAATTATCATTGGTTAAAATTATTGGTCTATACCACGTGTTGTTAACTCCCACTTGGCACAACGGTCTGTATTTTATTTCTCTCTCTTTTCTTTTTGCCTCTTTTACCCTGTGTTACTCAGAACAGAATTTTTAGAATTATACTGACTTTGTAAAGCTTTTTAGATTTTTTTCCATGATGTGCTGTGTCTTCATATTATTTCAGTCAAGTGAGTCTCTGAATCTGGAATTACAGTTTTGACTCTAGGGTTTATTGTCTGTCTTGAATATTGATTTGATTAAATGGCTTTAGGTAAGTTGGAACCGTTATGCTATGAGATTTCTGTCCCCAGGGAGCCTATATTCTAATGAGGGGAGACAGCCTGTAGCGAATGAACCAATAGATAACACGTTAGGTTGTGACCAGTAATCCCCGAGAAAGATAAAGTCTAGGGGATGGCCGGAGTCCTAGCCTGGAGTCCTGACAGTTGCTAGTTTATATGCAGGGAGGAGGGGGAGGCTCTGATGCAGTGACACCTGAGCAGAGGTTCTGCGGATGGTGAGGACAGGTTACCAGTACACGGAGCATCCTGGGCTGTCGTTCCAGCATTCTGGCCCTGACACCACGGAAACCTCGAAGTCAAATGAAATCCTCTCGGCATAATCCACTTATCAGCTGCCGGCTTCTTTCTCACTCCTGCCTTTGCACGAGCTGTTCCTGCTCCCTGGAATGCCCTTCCCTGCCCCTCCCTGGGATTCTCTTCAGGACCGCCAGGACCCGGGCCTGGGTGGCAGTTGTGGTGAAGTCGTGGCAGTATGAGTAAATCTCTCCGTGATTGTGAGTCTTCATGAATCCTCAGCACTTGTCATGATGAAATTTGTGCTTTACACATCTGAATCCTCCCATTATACTGTGAACACTGGAGTGCTTGTCTTGTTTTTCTTTGTCTCATTCCAAGTCTCTGGTGCCTGATACATAACAGATATCGACAAAAGTTGAATGAATGAGTGAATGAGGCTGCCTGATAAGGCTAATGTGTATGTGATCATTTTTGCTCTCTTATGGCCTGAAGCTCAAATCATGGTTCTCAGGATCCTCTGGTTGACTAATCAGTGGAGTACTGATAATGTCTCCCGTGAAATAATTGGTTGGTATTTTAATCATCTTGAACCACCTTGAAATCCTTTGGCATTACCTTAGTACTTCATATGCTTTTAAAAATAGAGTCTTTATGCATGTTAAGTAGTTCTTGTTCCTCATGTCTAAAGATCTGAAATATTTAGGTTGTGAAATCTCTCAAGTCTTTTATAACTTTTTAATTGTATTTAGCTTTGGTATAATTGACCATTTCTTTATGCTTTGGAACAAAATTCTAGATAGACACTTGTGACAGGCTAGTCCTGATTTTGGAGAAAGGGACCAGGTTGTTCTCTATAAAGACCTCTGTGACCCAAGGACATTATGTGAAGGATAAAAATTCCAAGAAAAAAGCACTTGGCCCTTGACTCCTCAGCACACTTGCACACTTGCGTGGCAGTGCTCAGTCGGGTTTGGGCTTTCCTTTAAACATTATCGTGACTAAAGAGTTTGTGTGCATGTGATTCCAGTGGGATACTCATTACTTATAAAACCAGGAAATCTGGGAAAAGAAAAATATATATAATACATAGGAAAACCAAAAAAAGCCCACTTATCAGTCAAAAACATGTCCTCGCTTTAAAGGATATTTTAGTAAGTTATTCCAGAGAAGGTGATTCCCAATCCATTAGAAAGTAACTAATGTTTCCAGGCCACTGGGGCCTTCTCTCTCCATGAACAAGGTTGCGGTGCTCTAGAATTCACCTCACAGAGTAACTTCGTGGAGTAGCTTTGAAAATCTTGTGACCTATTTGGCATTTACCTCTAAGAAAAATCTTACCTAAGCCAGAGTTCCTGACTCCAGATGTTTTTTGAATGTGCAAATATGTAAAATGCTAGTAATTCAGGAACTCAGCACGTGACCAGGAGGATTCTGGGAAGGATGGTGGTGACTCAGCACTGCCCTCTTCTGTGTAGGTGATGCGTCCAAGGAAGACATCGATACTGCTATGAAGCTGGGCGCTGGGTACCCCATGGGCCCATTCGAGCTTCTCGATTATGTTGGGCTGGATACTACGAAGTTCATCATGGACGGTAAGAATTGGAATTCTCTGTTGTGTGTCTTTAATTGAGTTGAGGTAGTCTGTCTCAACTATGAATTAAAGTGTAATGCCTATTTAAACAGATAAGGAGTCTTAGTAGACCTTCCAAAGCCCTGCCCCACCAGCTTAAAGATTAAAGTGAAATGGCAGAAGGAAAAATGTGATTGCCTATTCTCCTCATAAGGCAACTTTTTTTTTAAACTTTTCATTTTGAAATAATTATAGATTCACAAGAAGTCTCAAATACAGCACAGACAGGGCCTGTGTACCCCTTTATATAGTTTCCCCCTGTGGTTCCATCTTATATCGTAACCACAGTACAGTATCAAAGCCAGGAAATTGACATTGGTACACAGTCATTCTATCACATGTGCTGATATGTGTAACCACTGCATTCAAGATGCACAACCATCTAAAAAAGGGTATGCATTTTACTGTAGTGGCTCTGAAGACAGGTTTAAAGTAGTAACCAAAATTGGGCTACCGAAGATGAATGTACCTCGTAATACCAGGTTGCACAAAGAATACTTACGGGAGGAGCAAGGAGGGCTCTGGTTTAAGCATGAACTTCTGAATTTTATGAGGGTACAAAATACCAGTGGCAGCAAATTCAGATTTGCTGAAAAGTCATTTCACTGTGTCACTGAGGGGTCCAGCCACCAGGTGAATGGGTTCTGTTTGTGACCCTGGACCTTTGGCATTAGCGAGTCCAAGGAAGGGGTCGGATGAACAGGACGGCCATTGGTAGAGCTGGGCCTTGAGCGGCGCGGCCTGGTGGCAGCACACCCGCTTTAGGGCTCATGCTCAGCCTTCCTTCTGCCTCTGCCGTTTTGGCCCGAGTGACACCAAGCCTGTGGGGCTCTCCCACATCAGAGTAAGGACGCTTCTCCCCACGCTCTGCCTCCAGACTTGCCCTGGAACGCCGAGACTTAAACCCAGCAATTCATCCGAAGCACTTTTCCCTCCTCTCAATAGGATGGCATGAAATGGATACAAAGAACCCCTTGTTTCAGTCCAGCCCATCCATGAATAAGCTGGTAGCAGAGAATAAGCTTGGCAAGAAGACTGGAGAAGGATATTACAAATACAAGTGATGCGCAGTGTCTCTGGCTCTGGGAGGAAGCCCCGTAAGCACATACCAACAGCTCCCCAAGCGCCCAGGGGAATGCTCTGTGGTCAGCCGTTCCCTCACACAGCACAGTCTGTTCGATGTGCGTTTGGATTGTAATCTATCTGAACTAATTATTTACAGTAGTTACAGTAATAGCCGATTCCTCCATTGAGAACTAATTCCCTTTTTAAGTCTGTTTGTTCATTTCTGTGTATTTTCTAAAAAGCTTTACACCTTAGGTGCCTTGGAGTAAACATTTATTTTGAACCTTGTCGTTTTTGTAAAGAGTGTCCTGAACCTGAACTCATTCACTTGTAACGAGAGCACCCTGTTGTCCATCGTTGCCACACGGGAGAGCCGCGAGCCGTTGCCTCGTCGTGGTGTGTCTGTGGAGGGCTGCATGAGCAGCACCTGCATCTCGCCTTCACCAGAACATGTGCTGCCTGCAGCCTCAAGCCTTACCCTACTTCGGGCGTGACGTCAGGTGTCACGCCTCAATTCAGCTCATCATCGAGATGCTGCTTCTGGATTGGTGGGAATACCTCCATGTGTTTTGTTTTTGCAGGAAGAGGTTTCATTCACCTCTGAAGTCTGAGTGGTTATTGTCTTTTTTTTTTTCATGAGAAATAATTGCTGCAGATTGACTCTAATGAAATGCAGTCTTTTATTCTGTGAAAATTTGAATTCAAATAAACATGTAAAATTTAAAGTCATAATATGCTTAAATGGTTATAAAAGTAAAGGTTGGTAATTTAGGCAGAAGCTGTGCCATCTTCTTTGGCCTGTAGTCACTTTTTTGAGTGGTAATGGAGGGGAAGGAGTGGCAGGAGAGGGTGTTCATGTACAACCTGCCTGCAGCTGTCACTCCAGATTTCTTACCCACAGAGCAAGAATAAGGGCACAGAAAACACTTTTTAAGGAACATCTGTTTCTTTTTTGCCAACAAAAAGAAACAGTGTAACATAAGCTTCTTTTAATCATTGGCTTGAGAAAGTGTCTTCCAAGATAGAATTTTGAAGCTGGAAAGAAATCAGAAACCCTGAGGTCCAGTGGCCTCATTAACAGAGAGCTGAAGTGATGTGCCCAAGGTCACCAGAAATTTTGTGGCGGAGCAAGGATTAGAACTAGGTGTCAATGATAAAAAAAAAAAAAATACAAAATAGCAAATTTGAAAATTTCAAACAGGACTGTCCCCAAAATGGGCATCCTTGTTTGGTATCCTGGGTCACGGTGCCAGTGGTTGAGAGATTTCCAGCCCCCTCCATTTCATGGTGGATAAAGGGGAGCTTATTCATTTTTTTTTTACTTGAATCTAACTATAGCATAATGGAAAAATTAATATGTACTTACATTTCTACCACACATAGAACCTGGTTTAGGAAACTTGTAGGTTATTCTTATAAAACATTTCCTAACGATAAAAGGAAGCACCTGTGACACCATCACCATTTCCATTACTCAGGGTTACCCTGTGGTCAGAAGGCCCCCTGCTCACTCTCAGGCTGGCTCCTGACCTTTGTTTGACAGGAGCCCCGGGCTTAGGAGGGGCCTTTCTTTCTTTCTGTTCTCTGACTGGAGTGCCCGCAGGATGTGGGCCCTTGTCTTGGAAATGGCAGGGCTCTTTCTTGACCACTGAATTCCAGGAAAGAGAGAACTCAGTGGTGTGACTGTCAGCCTGCCGGGGTGAGGGTGGAGGTCACAGCCACCTTTCTCTGGCTGAGGGTTTTCAGCTCACTCAGCCTGCCAGAAAGTCAGAACACCTGGCCTCTGAAGATTGTTTCATCATTTTCAAAAATCCCGTTCCACGTGCCATGTTTGAGTCCGGGAAGGAATCTTGAACATCTTCTTACACACAGGAGCAGAGAGCGGCTTTCTCAGCCCCGTCTCTGCCTTCTTGGGTGAGCCCAGCTGCTGCCTGCCGAGGGCTCCGTGGGGAGAAGGGTCTCCGTGGTCCGTCAAGTCCCCTGCTTTCAAATCTGGGCGGCTGCTGCTGTTTGCCGCGGTA
>NW_006779050.1:1393426-1399811 GCF_000442215.2 Lipotes vexillifer | reverse complement strand
TGCACTCTGACCCCCAGCAGGAACCGTGGGGGCTTGGGTTGGCCTCCACGGTGTTTGGCTGCACGTGTTCAGGAGGGAGGGCAAGTCCAGGCGGGGCCGTGGGCCCGGCTTCCGCGATGCCGATGCCGCTCCCCTCTCTTCCCTGAGCTCTCCAGTCAGTGGCCCAGCGGCGTTTGGCCACGTCTTGAACGTAATTAGATTGTTTAGATCAAGCGGGCGCTCTCCCCCCTTCTCGCCTGTACTCCCTTCTTAGTGATAGGTTTATTCCTATGATAGAAATGAAAATTTGAGATTAAAAAGAAAGCTGTACGATGGGTGAAATAGCTCTGTCGAAAAAGACTTAAGTGAGCCTCTGAGCATAGCCATCACCTGGACTTCAATTATGTTCAGCCAGACGGCGTTCTCTGAAGGATAGTTTTAGCGCTTCTGAAGATGTCTTTGTAAAGTAAAAATTGTGGCCCTTTAATGTCCATAAGCTTCACTGTTAGTAGTTTCTCAGGGGGCAATGGTCGGCTAATTCTCTTTTTTTAAAAAAATTAATTTATGGCTGCGTTGGGTCTTCGTTGCTGTGCGCGGGCTTCCTCTAGTTGCGGCGAGCGGGGGCTACTCTTCGTTGCGGCGCGCGGACTTCTCATTGTGGTGGCTTCTCTTGTTGCGGAGCACGGGCTCTAGGCGTGTGGGCTTCAGTAGTTGTGGCTCACAGGCTTAGTTGCTCCGCAGCATGTGGGATCTAACTGGACCAGGGCTCGAACCTGTGTCCCCTGCATTAGCAGGCGGATTCTTAACCACCGTGCCACCAGGGAAGTCCTGGCTAACTTCTCTTGGCATCAGTTGTAAGGTCTGTTTCCAGTTTGGGGACTGTTAACTGACGCAGCATGGGGGTAAGGCAGGAACAGATCTTGAAACTACGGTATAAAATCTGGCGGTACAAAATGATTCCCCACTGGGTTCTGTTCTATGGTAAGTTTTCTGACTCTTTAACATGTCAGCTTTTAAAAGCTCATTTGAGACCCAGCCATTAATTGTTGGAGGAGGTAAAACTAATGTTAGTCACCGCTTATACAACATGCACAAATTACACTTTCTCTCAGTTTTCAAGTTATAGTTGTCACACATTTGAAACAAGCTTTTGTCTTGATTTTAATCCCTTTAACATTTCAACCTAAGTAACTAATTGATTAAGTCTTAGCAGAAATGCAAGGTGTGGCTGTAATTTTGTGGAACTAATTTTCCTGTAAACAGGCATTGATGGTACATAAACAGTAATCAAAAAATGCTTTGAACAATGGAAGCATTGCTGCGTTTTCAACCCAATTTGATTGTGTAAATTCTATTTTTAAGATCACTCGATTTCATAATCACAGTTTTTATTTCTATGGCAGAACAAATTTTAATTCCTGAAAGACAGAAAAATCCCATCATTGATACTAATTCTATTCAGTGTTTTATTTAAAATGACCAAATGTAGCTGTTCCAGAATTAATCGGTATAAGTGATTAATACCATGGACTTTGGAATTAAACAGACTTGGGTTCTAGTGCTCAGCTGCACTCTCTTTACCTATGTAGCCTAACCTGGGGGCGGGGGGTGGCGGGGCGGGCAGTTACTTGTCTTCTGGAGAAATCTAGCAGAATGGGCACAGTGATGGAGCCTACCCCACAGGGTTTCTGAGGACCAAATGAGATGATGGACGTCCGGTGTTGAGCTCATTGCCTGGCTCAATAGGCTGATCGTGACTGCCTCCCTCCTCTGTGCCCATTGGAAGGAAGCCACGGTTCCCCAGAACCTGCGGGCTTAAGAGCCTTTTACACTTGCGGGAGGGAGCTGAGTGAAAGGGAGTCTTAGAGGTGAAGCTGCGGGGACAACTGGGTGAAAAGATAAGTGCAGGCGCTCCATACTCCACCCCGCAGCTGCTCCACAAGGGCCTCCCAAGCCTTGGGAGGGCCGCTGTCAGGGCTGATCCGGAGGGAGAAGCACGCAGGAACCAGCGAGCGGGCGAGGCGGCCGTCACCCAGGTGAGTTCCGTTTTGTGTGTGGGCAGTAGACTGTGGAAGATTCAGGACCCCAGAAGGAAAGCAAGTGCGTAGGAGAGAGGGCCCCAAGACTCGCGGAACACATGCAGGAGTCAGGGAAGGGGGTGGTGTAGGAACAGAAGCAGCGGCGAACTTCGTGCTCTCCTAGTGTTTGTCAAGGCAGAGCCAGGAGACAGGCTTTCAGGCGCAAGGGCTGCGGCCGCTGCTGGCCTGCAGGCCTCGAGTCCGCCAGAAACATGTAGCCTGTCCTCAGGCGGCTGAGCACATGTTATAAGGGAAAACTTAGACTAAGAACTCTCCGTAAACGGTCACTTTACCACATCTGGAAATCCTGGGTTTAGAAAACAGGAAACTGAGAAACTACCCAAACAGGCCTGGGGAGGAAGGCGCGTTTCCGCGAAGTTTTCTGGTTGAAGCGTCTGACGGACCGAACCCTGAAAGCCTCACTCTGGAGCCGCGTGGAGGTTTTGCCGCCTACCCCTGGGGAGGGGGATTTCCAGAGCTCTAACACCTCAGTGTTATAGCTGCAGGGCAGCCCCCCACCATGGATTCGTGGTGGGGCCAGGCGGGCAGAGCGGGAGCGCCCTGGTTGGGCCCGGGCCGTGATCGGCCCTCTGAGTCCAGAGGAGGGGCTGTCCGCGCTGAGGCCCGCAGGTGACACCTGCTTAACTGGCATCAGGTGATGCGTGAAGGAGGGAAGCGGTACCGAGCTGCCTTCCCCTCCCCCACAACCCTGCACAGCTGGCAGAGCTTAAGCGAAGGCACCCGGCCGAGTGGAGTGTGCGTGGGGATGTTCACAGAGTGCGCTGCCCTTTCAGCACTGGGTTTCTTGGGGGATTCTGCCGGTAGCTGGCTCGATGCTCTTAGGTCAGAGGCCTGTGTGAGGTCACAAATGCTCAAGTCTTGATTTCCTCTGTTGTCCTCCCTTGCCAGTTAAGGCTCGCACGTGTTAGGGGCTGACTCGTGCTAGCGTCTTTTTGTTAAAGTCACGCTAGTCTGCAGTGCCAGGGGGTCTGGGGACAACACATCTCTATCACGCTTCTTGCTGTTTGCAGTCCCCGCCCCATCCCTGTGCGTCACAGCCTTCTCGCGACTCTGTGCTCCAGGGCCTCTCATCACCGCTTGAAATTCCCCATCCCTGCTGCTCCAGGGGAAAGGACTGGAGGGGAGAATAGACATGGTGCTCCTAACATTTCAGAATAAAAATTGTGGTGGCCACAATATTGAGTGTTGCATTCAGGTTGAAAGCGCGTGAAAATGGGCCAGTTGTTTTTTTTTCCTTTCTATCAATTTTTTTAAAATTAAGGTATATTTGATTTACAGTGTTGTGGTTATTTCTGCTGTACAGCAGATGATTCAGTTATACATATTTATGCATTCCTTTTTCACATTCTTTTCCATGATGGTTTATCATAGGTTACTGAATATAGTTCTCTGGGCTATACAGTAGGACCTTGTTATTTATGCATTCGATACATAATAGCTCACATCTGCTAATCCCAACCTCCCACTCCATCCCTCCCCCAACCCCCTTCCCCTTGGCAGTTCTCTGTTCTCTATGTCCGTGAACTGATTTTTAAAGTTTAAATTAATATTCAGGGAGAAGGATGCCTGTACGTTATGACAAATGCAGGTGGTGAACAATTTACCAGTCTGTTCTCTATGTCCGTGATTCTGTTTCTGTTTCATAGGCAGGTTCATTTGTGTCATGTTTTAGATTTCACGTGTGATATCATATGGTATTTGTCTTTCTCTGTCTGACTTACTTCACTTAGTATGATAATCTCCAGGTCCATCCATGTTGCTGCGAATGGCATTATTTCATTCTTCTTTATGGCTGAGTAATATCCCATTGTATGTATGTACCACATCTTCTTTTTATCCATTCATCTGTTGATGGACATTTAGGTTGCTTCCATGTCTTGACTATTGTGAATAGCGCAGCTGTGAACATAGCAGGGGTGTGTATATCTTTTTGAATTATACTTCTGTCTGGATATATGCCCAGGAGTGGGATGGCTGGGTCATATGGTAGTTCTATTTTTAGGTTTTTTTTGTTTTTTGTTTTGTTTTGTTTTTAGTTTTAGTTTTTTAAGGAACCTCCATACTGTTCTCCCTAGTGGCTGTACCAATTTACATTCCCACCAAACAGTGCAGGAGGGTTCCCTTTTCTCCAGCATTTGTTCTTTGTAGTTTTTTTTTTAAATTTAATTGTTTTATACAGCAGGTTCTTATTAGTTATCTACACATCAGTGTATACATGTCAATCCCAATCTCCCAGTTCATCCCACCACCACCACCCGCCCCCATCGCTTTCCCCCCTTGGCGTCCATACGTTTGTTCTCTACATCTGTGTCTCTATTTCTGCCTTGCAAGCCGGTTCATCTGTACCATTTTTCTAGGTTCCACATATATGCATTAATGTACGATATTGTTTTTCTCTTTCTGACTTACTTCACTCTGTATGACACAGCTAGGTCCATCCACGTCTCTACAATGTTAGTTGTAGATTTTTTGATGATGACCATTCTGACTGGTGTGAGGTGATACCTCACTGTAGTCTTGATTTGCATTTCTCTAATAATTAGTGATGTTGAGCATCTTTTCATATGCCTCTTGGCCATCTGTATGTCTTCTTTAGAGAAATGTCTATTTAGGTCTTCTGAAAATGGGCCAGTTGGTGTAAGGGGCGCCTGGATGGATTGGAGTTCTGAGACCAGACACTGAGGAAAGAAGAATCCCAGCTAGTTGGATCCTAGGAATCGGAGCAGACACAGCCTGTGCCAGATGCTGGCATGCAGGGAACAGAGGAAGTGGTTCAGCAGGCACCCCTGGGCTTTTTAAGCCCCCAGCAAGCACTGCACAGGCCTTGCTTTGTACGCTGCATGGTGGCTAGAGCCGGGCATGGAGGGCGAGCTAGATTTTGAAACCGTGGGTTGCCTTTCTCCAGCTGAGTAACGTTGATAGGACCTGTAAGAACAACAGGCCAATTTGTGGGGCTCCGTTTTACTTTGGTTGTCTTGCATCTTCTTCCTGGGGGGAGAAAATATTACTACAGTGTAGAACATAATTTAGTGATTCTACTGAGTTCAAATTCTGAGATAATTAAGTTACGAACAGAGAAGAGAATGACTAATCTATTCTCACTGCGACTACAAAGAGAAACAACAGTTGTGTGATTAAGTCTGTTTGTAGGCAGTGTTCTCATTCCATCCGGCAAATAATACATTTTCGAACAACCTCTCCATGTTTTTAATGGAGATCAAAATTTAACTGAGCCGGTAACATCTCAAGCTATTAGAGATGAGATAAAGGAAAATATTTAATAAACACATCAGTGTAAATGACCCGATACAATCCAGACTCTGCACCCTTAGTGTGACCATTTCCTCACTCTTTGGTCCAGAACAGAGTGGTTAGGCCTGGTTACCAACTGCTTCCAGGGGCAGAAGAAAAATGCTCATATGTTCTATGGCTAGAGGCATTACAAAAACAAAGTATTATTTTTTTACATGGGGGAGAAAAGAAACTGTTTAATAACAAATTCTAAAACAATTCAAAGGGAACTTCATTTGCTAGTTATTTTGTATGTGTGGGGTGTCTCTCATTTTCCACTGGCCGTATGTTCGCGGAGGTCAGTGAGATCTTCAGCCCGCGAGGGGGCGTGCGCAGAGGGATGAAGCGCACAGCCCCTGGCAGCGGGCGCAGCAGACATTGTCCGGCTCCGCGCGACTCCAAACCTGGGCTCTCCCCACCGTGTTACCTCCTTCCGTTATAAGCAACTGATTTTTAAAGTTTAAATTAATATTCAGGGAGAAGGATGCCTGTATGTTATAACAAATGCAGGTGGTGAACAAGCTTACAAACAGCAGAAGCATTTTCCTAGGGGACAGTTATTTCGGCAGAGCCCATGGGCAGGTGCTCACTCAGTAAATAGGTATTGAATGAGTGCCTTGACCAATTCTGTTTAACGCCGCTTTACTGGCCTGCAGCACTGCCGATGGTAAACAAGGGGAGCATTTTTCTTCAGCTAGGCAAGTTCTACTTTAGGTTGATTCATGCTAGTGACGTTTATTTTAGCTGGCTGTCTCGGTATACCCGATACATTCTCCGATCTCCCTCAAAACCACTCCTAGCTGCAGAGTAAGACAATGTAGGTTTTCCACATTAGAGAGCTGTAGAAGTTTTGGAGGTTTGCAGCTGCCAAAATGGTATCCACTAAGTAATAGCCAACAAAACCAGTCATCTTATTTTTTCCCGTAATACATACATAGGCATTTAGAATCCCATTCTTCTATTAATATTAAGATGCTTAACTTCAGACTATTCAGTGTCTATTAAAAAGCGGTTCA
>NW_006779050.1:1387665-1393401 GCF_000442215.2 Lipotes vexillifer | reverse complement strand
GGTTCAGATTTTGTGCGCGTATACATGTACGTATCCCTGGAGGTCAGGCTTCACAGGGCGGCTCTTAAAATTTCTGTGTATGAAAGATAACATCCTGTGGCAGACGTAGCAAAACCTGTACAATTAGTACGTCGTGCGGAATTTAAGTTTCTCCTTTCTGTCGGGACCATGTATCGCTCCCTCGTGACTTTGCTCCTTTAAAAAGAAAGCCACGCAGACATCTTGTTCTTGCTTGCGGGCCCCTGACCAGAAGTTTCCGTATTGTTTCAACCTTCTAGAGGAAAAGACATAGTTTCCTAACGTATAGAGGAAAAAATTCTTGTATTTAGGGCAGCCATAGTTGTGAAGGTGTTCCAAGGCTCCTTCCAGCCGAACAGGTAGTTGCCAGCAACCAAACAAACTAAAGCCACAAGGAAAGCGCCCCTTGCTTGGTAAGGACCAGCGCATCAGCTGTGACCTCCGAGAGAGGCTGGCCGTCCTCCTCTAGCAACACGCCCCAGTCTCGAGCTCGCTGCGGGGAAGGAAGCCGAAGCCGAATCGCTGCAAGAGCAAACAGAAGCAGTGGCCGGAGGGGAGTCCCTCTGCCCCGTCGCCCCAGGAGAGTGTGTCCCTTGGTCTGTGTGTGCCTCTCAGGGGACTCCTGGACTCTCCTTTCACCAAAACTGCTGTCTGCAGAAAGCAGGATTTGGGAAGAATGGGCCAGGAGTGAGCACCGTGCCACGACATCCAGGTTATCTAGGAAGAGTTATTCTGGAGGAAATATGAATAGAAAACTAGGAGGGACCAAGTTGTGGCCCGGAGGATTCAAACCCATTTCTTTCAATATTGCTTACCCGTTTTTTGCGTCATGAAAACGTAGAGGACGAGGAACCCAGGGAGAGGAGGCTTGAGTAGGCTTTGGCTGAGGCGCAAGTCTCACAACTATCCTTGCTCTGTTCACTTGACGGACAGACTTTCATCACTAATCACTTTCTTTCTAAGACTCAGAAGAACCAGTGTGTTGCTATGACCTGTTTTTCCCCCCAAAAGTAACACCCTAGATTCTTCCTACACTTCCTTGGATCTTATAGTTAACTTCTGGAGAGAGCACGGTGGCAGCTTTAAACAGTTATAACTTCTTGGTTCATGTATGTTAAGAAAACAGAGAGAGAGAGAGTTTCAAATGAATATGAAACCTTTAACAAGTAGGTCCCCTGAACGTAATAGACATTTTCCCCTGCTTCAAGTTTAGGACTAAATGAAGAGGAATTGGAGAGGTTCCAGAGGATACTAATGAAAATGATTAAAGGACCAATGATGAAAGGTTCAAGGAATTGGGATTACTTAGCCTGGAGAAGAGAAATTTGAGGGGTGATTTAATGGCAATCTTCAAGTACAGTATGTGGAGGGTTATTACAAGTATGGTAGCCAGCTGTTCTCCAGCTGTAGTGAAGGTTGAAAAAAGGAAACAGAACTCGAATTTCAGCAAGACATTGAAATTAGATCAGTGGTGTCGGTGGTTTTCAGACTAGCTCAGTGGACTGTGGAAGCTTTGTGGAAGGCCATGAAATGCTGATGTCTTAAACTTAAAGTATGGAGGTTCTACTAAATCCGATACCAACCTATATATAGTATAACAGACGCTTAAGGGAGAATTATGGAGTTCAAACTCAAAATTGGGAAAATGTCGACTTTGGGGAGATGAATGGGAGTTAAAGCACGGGGATACCTTGATTCGGGGAGCCCAGTTTTGAGAACCCATGGGCTCTGACCACGGGCTGCACCAGCACAACCTGCAGTGGTGCCAGCTGGAGCCCGTGAGGATGTCTGGGTTCTCAGGAAGGGAGAGAATCATTCCCATCTGAATCCTGTTGCCCTGATTTCCACCTACCCGTGGGAGAGGAGGAGGTGGGGTTCCAGGCTGCAGGAGGACCCCTACGGACTGCATGGCCTGGAGACGGGGGGGAGGGTGTGGGCCTGTCCCCGAGGCAGCCTCACGGGCAGCGCCCCCATCACGTGGACACACCAGCTCTGGCCTGGCCTAGGGATTTAGGTCACCATTACACAACTGCAGGTTATCAGGAACTTCACTCTTTTAAAAAAAAAAAAAAAGACTTGTTTTTAAATGTTTTATTACAAAGCTTTTTTAAAAAAATGCTCAGCACGTTAACTCAAACTGGAATGACAAACGTTAGATGACAGTTTTGGGCAAAGGCTGTGCCTTGCTATTTAAAAAAAAAATGGGTACATCAATGCTCATTTTAACAACTGGCTTAAAATTCCACTAATTGGCTAATAAAAACAGATACAAATACAGAACATTTAAAGTAATAACAATTCAAGTGCTGGGCTTTTTACAACAAGGGGTGAGAAGGAAAGAAATGAAAATTCACTGCAAACTGGTCTGCTCAAAGTATCTGTTAAGGTTTACCATTTAAACAAAAAGAGAAGAGATCATAAGAAAAATAAAATGAAAGAGGACTGCCAACTGCTACCCACAGAGTGGACTGGCTGTTACAGTTTACTTAGCTCTATCGGACACCTTACAAAGACAGGCTACTATTATTACAGGTAATTCACTGAGAAGCCCCTTAGCGGACAAGATATCCCTCAAAAGAAGAAGGCTTCTTTTCATTTCGTTTTTATTTCAAACTCTTCCAGATCTTTCGATTTTACTTAAAAAGCTCATCGCTAGCAAAATATACAAGAAGATTAAAACTAAAAAGTGTAAATTAAAAAAATTCAAGTTTAAAAAAAAAAAGAAGCAAACAAGATTGATCCTTTTGCACTGTTAAATAAAAGCTTGAGGAAAAGAGAAACGAACATGAAGCCAGAAACAAAGAGGGAAACTCTTCCACAAGTTCCCTCCGGGATGCTGACGGCTGTGCTCGGGGCAGGCAAAAGCAGCCAACTTACTGTCCTTGCCAGGAGGTTACAGGTATGGAGGCGGGATGCTCTGGGAAGTGCACGGCGGAGACAGGGGAGGAAAGCTGCTCAGCTGACCCAGGGCCTGCTAGCATTCTCATGTGCTTTTTTTCTTTTGAAAAACCTTGTATGCCTTTTATTGTGGAACACGGGTCTCGCAGCAGATGAAAGGGGGTTTGGCAGTGATTGTCTTTATGGATCAGCGTCTCTAGCAGTGACCTCAGGGTGAAGTTGGTGTCATTTCTCCTTTGGGGTCGACTGGGCAAGCCGTGGAGACAGTCTGGGTGTTCAACAAGCTTCCATCTCCAGGAGAGGTCCCGGGGTCGCTGCCTTGGCTTTGCACGTTGGGAATGAGCTTCGTTTTCCACCTCAAGAAGGAACAAATAAAGTACTGTGAATGTGAATTTGCCACAGACCTTTACAGATTTTAACCTCTATTTCATACAGCACGTGTCTTAAGATCTCTGCATTTAATTAATCCACGTTGTTGATCTGGTGATGGCTAAAAGAGGTTGCCCTATGGTAGCCCTAAATCCTCAGACTACGTTAGAGAATAAGTGTACTTTACTGAAATGTTTACCCTGGTTCCATGTATATGTACATAAATGTACAGGGTTACGATGTGAAATACACATAATACTTTAGATCATGGTTAAAAAAAAAAAAAAAAAAAAATCTGTTGGAAAAACATCAGGAGGGAATGGCCAAACATGAATCGTAATGGCGGGCAATGGCCAGATCAGGGAAGACTTGTCATTCTAAAGTGTTTGTTTGGTCTTTTTAGTCCACTGTGGGGAGCCAGTGTAGGATTTTACACGAGACTAAACCACACGCAAGTTAGTCAATGCCCCTCACACTCCTACAACAAGCCCCCTTGTGACCGGGATGGTCTGTGTCCGCTCATATTCAGTCTTGAGGTGCGTTCGCTTCTCCAATCTTCGACTTTTCAATTCTCAAGGGTGTTTTCCTTCCTAACAACCAGGACCTCTAACGTTAGCCTTGGAATGTACACTCAACAAGTATTTAAAGATGTTGCTGATAAGAGCATTCAGAAAGGAGAATCCCTAAATCCCCAAAGCTTTAATAATCTGAGTTTTAAAAAGTGATTAAAAATAAAATATAACATTGCAACAAGATGAGACAAAGACAAAAGGAAAGTGAAAGCATCTCCAAGGTCAACTCCTCTCTGGAGAGCATCCGCCTCCCCTGCTCCACACCTGGGGAGACTGCTTCGTCCAGCTGCAGGGAAGCACCTACTCTACCTGGGTCTTTGGCATCTCAGACGCATCTCAGCTCTTTGTGCTTGCAGTGTCCTTGTTATTAGCAGACATTTCCTTTAAAAAACAATTCTAAAAAGTGGAGTGCATTCCCTTTATGCTTTTTATTTGAGTGGAAAGACACCTTAGAGGAGAAATAAAAGGAAGCTTTGAGATAGTTTAATAATGAAAACTCAACTCTGGGTAGCGAGTTACAGTCTACACCGAGCTGTTCAGAGAAGATGGATCTGTATGTAGCCCGGGAGCCATGAGGACGGGCTCTGCCAATGCCTCTAAGGGGCTCAGAGAGTGCGGGGCGCAGAGTGAGCCCTGCCATTAGGGCTCTTACCAGCCACGTGTTAGCATCATCAGAATCACGGCAACCACCACCGCTGCTGTCTCTCAAAATGACTTACCAGAGCTGAGAAGAAACTGTTTACCCGGGTGGCTAGTGAACAAACAAAACAAGCAAAAGCAAAATGGGAGCAAATCTGCCACAGAATGTTGCCTTCAACAGAATGAGGTCTTCAATGACGGTTTCGATTCCTATTCTCCTGCTTCCCCCATTTAACAGGAAAACCACACGACAGCTTTGTGGTTTTTAAACTTGATGCAGAGTAGAGATGCTTCACACAGGAGGATGGAAGAGCTGCGAAGGGCCCCGGCTTTCCGAGGAGACAGGAGCAGACCCCGGGTGGGGCTGAAGGCAGCGCCCGCACACTCCCATCCACACCGTGCTCGGGCTCACCGGCTCTCAAAGGCCCGGTCCCCGTCGCTCTTGCTGGTGAGGAATGGCGAGCAGCCCCGGGCCAGGAGCGCACAGCAGCTGGAGACCAGTGCTGTGGTTCAGGACAGACTGGCCTCAGCCGCCAGGAGCGCCGCCTGTCTGCTCACGGAGACAAACTGTCCCTCTGTTGGGACCCGTGCCCACCCCAGCCTCAGGTTGACTCCGAGGTCAGACGGTCAGCGGCCTGCGTGGCCCTGCGGCGGCCTCCACTCTCCTGCACTGACCACTCATCGAGTCACCCTCTCTCCTCAGGGCACCCAGAGTGCCTCGTCCTCCCGCTTCTTGAGAGCATAACAACGTAATTACTAACCCGACCCCGGCTGGCCAGAGTGGCCATTTATCGCAAGGATGATACGCGCTTCCCTGGGAAGAATTTCGACATCTCCTAATAAAGCCAGTGCTTTCTACAGTCTCACGTTTCCCCACCGTTGTTATCTTAGTGTCCTCTTATGAATCCTCCTGAAAAGCTGGTTTCAGAGGTGCTCTGTACAACTGCCAACCAAAAAGCGACTGACTCTTCCCCACCTGGGATGCTCTCCTTATTAGTGTAGCTAGTATTTAAATAAGTGGGCAAGGAAACTATCAAATAAGGCGCCTTATTTGAACCTGGTTGCTCCTTTAAAATAACAGGGTCACCAGGGCAGACCAGTCTTACCCCCAGATGGGAGAAACGGGGGTAAAAGGCCTTACAGTGTTGCTTTACAGACATAAAACAGGTCAAATCAAGATTCTTTTCAAGAAACCACAGGCATGAGGCACGGGAGACTGGCGACTTCCCACATCTAAGTC
>NW_006779050.1:1382518-1387612 GCF_000442215.2 Lipotes vexillifer | reverse complement strand
GGGGGGGGCTGCAGCTGAAGCTGGGCCGGCCAGGCGAGCCCCGCGCAGCCCAGCCCGGCGGTGGAGTCGGTGTAATCAGAGCCGCAATTACCGCGCCCGCTTCAAAGGGAGCTCGGAGCCCCGTCTTACACGTCACGCTTGGGCTCCCTCCCGCCAGCACTCACCACGCGTGGGCCATTTGCTGAGTGGGTGTGAAGGAAGCACAGGAAAACACCCTCCCCCCACCGTCCATCTGAAGCTCCTCTCCTGGACCAGACTCCAATCTGGACAAAATATCCCACTTAACCAAATGGAAGCAAGAACCGAAACAGGCGGAGTCGCTTATTAAGAGCCCAAGCGGTAAAGGGACATCTCAAGATTTCAAGAGGGACCTGCATCTGGAAGACGGCCAGCACTGACCGAGGCATTAGGGCCTTCTAGGCCTTGGCTCAAAAGATGTGAAGAGAGGGAGAGGGGAAATGCCTTCTTCTTACGTGCAAACGTAAGCCTCCCCTGGGAGCCAAGCGCAGGGCCAGCCCATATCCTTGAGGTCCTGCGGCCCAGCCCCCTTCCCAGGCTGTCTCCCCCCCCACCCCCCCACCCCCCCGAGCAGGAGGGGCTGCGGAAACAAGCCCATTAGAGGCCGAGGTGGGGGCGGGAGGAGGGGCGACGCGTGACCAGGACCCACCGGCTCAGCTGGAGCCGTGCCTGTAAGCTCGCTTCCCCGTCCAGAAGTGGTGAGTAACCCGAAAGGAAGCTGGTTGGAGTAAGAGCCCCTCCCTCCCCTCCCACATGTTACTAGCAAGGAGTGGGAAACTTTCAAGTGTTTTTAGTTATGATGTGAAATTTGAGGGGAGAGTATCAGAGATCAGTCTGTGAGAGATGAAGAGAGGCGGGGGCTTTGCGAAGATCGCCCTCCTCACACACAGCAGCACACACCGCCTCACGCCTACCGCCTAGGGTTCTTCTGCCCCACCTCGGGGCAATCGGACGCAAGCCTGCCATTTCAGGGCGTGAACTCCCGCGCCGCACAAAGCCGCCTGTGGATGCAGAGAGCAGACTTCCAGAGCAGGAAGCGAGCGCGACAGAGCTGCTCCGGCCCTGCTGTCCTAGAGGGAACTGAGGCATCTGGTTGTCAGCGGCTGGTGTGAGGGGCCCCTAGAGATTCCCCAGGCCTCCTGGTTCCCCATGGGTCACAGGAGCTGGTGAGGAGGAAGGAGGAAGAACAACGTGCGCCGAGCGCTGCTGTGCCAGGCGCTGGGACGCGACGTCACGCGATCACGACAGCTCAGCGCGTTTACACAGAAGGCTCCCGCTGCGGGAGGGAGGGCCGAAAGGCCTTGCCTAAGGTCACCCAACCTACAGGTGGCAGGATTAGCTTTTGAGCCCTAAACCTACGTTCTCTCCAGCACACCTCGGGGCTAAATGATCACTCATTTGCTTCTCCTTGCCTGCCTGCCTGCCTGCCGTGCCCATCACTAGTCAGCATCACTGCGGAGGTGGAGGTGGTCTCCATCTGGACCACTGCCCACCCCAAGAGGCTGTGCTCTGTTTGAAAGCAGGGTGAGAGAACAAAGGGCCTAAGAAAGCAACTTTGAAAATTAAATCTCTAAGATTGAAAGTATAACCTACAAAGGCCACCTTCAGGTCTTTGAAAGTAAGTACCACCCAGTATTTGAGAAAAAGAAGAGATGATAACGCGTGGTTGGGAAGGTTCACGCTGACTCTCCTTTCTGCAGCTGAGCTAGTCCTGAAGTCCCAGCATCAAGCCAGTCAGTCCCCCAGTCGCCAGCCACAGCTCTGACACCAGATGACTCCCAGAACCTGGAGGAGGAGGTCAATGGGTCACTGGCCCCGGGCTTGGATCCAGGTTATACAGACCGAGGCAGGGTCACTGAATCTGTGCGGTTCCTTCCCGTGCGGTTATTCAAACCGTAACTGTGACCAGTGAAAGCAGACTTCTTCGGCAATGCCAAGATGACGCTGAGGCAGGCCTGGAACTATTGATAAATTGCTCGAGGGGGAAATTCTGGTTTCCATCTGCAGCTGATGGTTTCTCTTCCTGATCAGCCCTTTGTGTCTCCCTGTGAGGACGTACACCACCATCGGTTGGCAGGGCCTCCCAGTGTAGGTCTCACCCACTAGACCTTCACCTCCGCTGGGAACCCTACCGAAACATTCTCGAGGAAAGTTTTGAATAAGAGACCCTCAAAACCCATTTTAATTCTGTATATTAAAGTGCTTCAGGAGGACAGTAACTATGGAGACTCATCTACCCACCTCCAAATTCCTTATCCAGTTCACTTTTCTCTCTACAAGTTCTCCTGCACTAAAAATGCTAACTTCACCTTCTAAAGATGAGGCAACAGAATGAGCACACACTTCTGTGTGTTCTTCCTTTCCACCGTCACGTAGTATGAATCTATGTGTCTAAGTATATGGGGCCTAGGGAGGTGACAATGCGTTGTGGGTTCTGAGCATGAGCTCTGAAGACAGAGCTATCCTGAGCAAGTTACTTGAACATGCCACACCCGTTTCCTCGTCTGTGATACGGAAATAGTTAAGTCGCTCTACCTCATAATGTTGTGTTGAGGGGATGAAAGGAGATAATACACGTGACAGGCTTGGTAAGTACCTGGCATCTGAAAGGGCGCAATGAATGTTGGTTACTGCAGTGGGTGGAGACTTGAGTTAGAGAGAGACAGAGGCAGGTGTGAACCTGTCCCTGCTGCACACCAGCCACATACGTAGCCCTGGACAAGTTACTGACGTTTTCTCATCCCTCAAACTAGGGCAGAGATCCCTCCCCATACAGGGCTGCCTCAAGGACGGGATGGAGAGGCTTCTATTAGAGCATCCAGGACAGGATACGTGGTCCAGAAATGTGAGTTCCATTGCTGCTGTTCCAATCTCACACAGCATGTTCAGGGGGTAAAAGCAAGATTTATACTACTTACAGAACTTCTGGTGGAAAATTACGACCAATAGAGAATTCTGGAAAATCTCTCATGAAATATTACAAAATATCTTATAAAATAGAATGTCTGCAGAAACACACCGATAGCTGGGAAAACTAATCCCAAGAGGGCAGCAAAAAAATTTGTCATTATATTTACAGAGACTGTATCTAAAAATTTAGAAAACTTCAGGTCAGATTTGACTTAGGACTTAAGCAAGAAAGCGGGCACTACCGTCTGACTGAGGTGCTTTCATTTTTTTTTCTCCTCATTCTGTCAAAAAGAATAGAGTGGCTTTGCTAAGGCTCACAGGTAGTTCTAGGCAGGATCACCCCACTCCTCTGGATCTGTTGATTGACAGCTTCAGACCCAAAGGACACAGCTGAGGAAAAAGGAAGTGAAAGGCCTCAAGGTCTCACTGTAGTTATCAAGAAATTCAAGCAAAAAAAAAAAAAAAAGTATATTTACCCTTCCTAATAAGAGCACCCTCCATGCGCCAACTCAGGCCCCGTTTACTTTTAATGTATATATTATTCAAATAAGCTTTGTTTTCTGGTTCCCAAATCTACAAAATGGATCAAAAGGAAAACTACTTTAGGGGAGGGGTACACAGTCCTAGACAGAACAAGAAGACACAATAAATAAAAAAGAGCAGATTTAAAAAAAAAAAAAAAACCCATTATTTGGGGTCATCTAGAAGGGTCAAATAACACCAATTTCTTGTTACCATTTACCAATATGGTACATTACACTGTAGAATAATGGCATGAGGTATTAAGAAATATTTAATTTTCATGTACTCTGGTGAAGAAAGAGGTGCACTCACAAGAGTGAAAATTAAAAATTCCATGTTTTGATACTTCAAGAGGTAAACCTAGAGTTCTCTGGGAAACTCCGTTATCCGGAAGGATGATTTCCCTCAAGTTCTGGATGGCTCAGTGAGAAAACATTCTATCAAACTCAATTTGTCCAAAATAATTTTTTTATTCTATGAAGTCTTAGAATAATAGCATGGATCTTAATTTCATAGGGCTTTCATGAACAATACTAAGTAGTACGTATCTTAAGAGGGTTGTAATAATGAGCCCCATTCTTCTCTCCGTCTACTATTATTTTTTCATGGCACGTGATCACTCTTGCTAGCCAAGGGTCCAGTTTCCTGTTTGCTTCCCAAGGCAACTTAAACACAATTCTAGCTCTTCTGACCATTAAAGAAAGAGGGGAAAAGACTTGATGGGAAGGACACCGCAGCACAACAGAGATTTTAAAAGCTTTCACCGTATGTATGATCCTCTCCCAGTTCCTTCACAGATGCAGTTGCCTAGATAAAATCACCCTGTCTGCTGATCTAACAGGCCCAGCCACCAGCTTATTAGTGAGCTGCGGTGGACGTCTGCTGGGTTGCAGCCTGCCTCTCTCTTGATTATCCCAATGCCAACACAGCCCCGGTGGGAGTGGTGAGCCCCCGACAGCTGTCTTGTACTGTGCGACCATCTGCTGTGGCCACAGTTGATTGCAGATGGGGGTAGAAGTTTGACCCAAGCTGGGCTAGCCAGAGTCCCTTCTCTGGAATTTGACTTTGTATTGGTTTATTTTTTGGCCACGCAGCACGTGGGATCTTAGTTCCCCGACCAGGGATCAAAAGCCTGTGTCCCCTGCAGTGGAAGCGCAGAGTCCTAACCACTGGACTGCCAGGGAAGTCCCCCTTCTCTGGAATTTGAAAGAGTTTTCTCTTTTGGAGACTGGTACTGTAAGAACATGTGAGCTTGAGGGGTTCTGGACACGTGGATCAAAGAACTGAGGAGGCCAAGCTGCAGAAGGGTGGATGTGATTTGGGGGAGGGGCAGATATAAGAGACAGCAGAAGCGTCTGGACAGTTTTCCAAGCCCACCTTCTAGTGCTCTCCTCGGCCTCCACACAATGCTCCGGCACCCTTAAATAGAGGCCCTCAGCCTCGCGGTGGGTTTTTCTGCTCCTTGTGATGAAAAGGCTCGCATCACATGAGCGCGCATAAGGCATTCTGGAGAATGATTAGAACCTGAAAACCTGCGGTCCACGCACAGCTTGGTCTAGCCACACGGTGCCGTGAGGCAGCCATCTCCGTTGCAGACAGCGTGCCCAAGGCTGCCCTTGCTATCAGTGTCTGAATTTTCCTGCT
>NW_006779050.1:1381308-1382292 GCF_000442215.2 Lipotes vexillifer | reverse complement strand
CTGCTGAACGGTCTTACTAGGGAGTCCCTAGTAAGAACACTGCAGTCCAGTGTCATTGCCGTGTGAATTCTCTGCAAGTTTTCCGCTAACTCATGACACGTCTCGCAGGGGTTTGCAGCCAGACGTAAGAGGAGGGGAACACGGGTAGGCTACCACCCCAGGCAGGGACAGACCTCCGTGTCCTAGGCACAGTGCACCTGCGATCCTGACAAGACAAATGACGCGCCTGCGGTCGTTTCCATCAGGATCCAGACGCTTGGCCAACTGGCGGGCGAGGTCCTGCACTGGCTGGGCCACCACTCAGAGGACGCTCAGGAGGACCTTGGGGACAGCACTGAGCAGGGTGCAGGCGGCCGTGCTGGTCTCCCACCTCCGGATGTGAGGCTCCCTTCCCAAGAGCTCCTAACTCTGCCGTCTCCTGTGTGGTTAGTGGCAGTTCTAGGCTAAGTGCCGGACACACTTAGTGCCTCATCGTGTGACAAAAAGATGAAGGATGGAAAACAGGGCGTAGTTTTTTCACTTTCTCATTATCAAAGCCTTAATTTTTACTCTGAGACTTTGGACAAGCCTTACCATTTCTCTAGCTGCTTCCAACTTTACTGCTTTGTAAGCACTTGGCTTCGCTTTCTAACTAGACATGCCAACCTAGGAACAAATACCCGGAGGCTCACTGATACTTACTTAATGGGGGTGACTACATACGTACTTAGGGAACAGAGTTCAGAGCAAAGATTAGGCAAAAGCATCAAGCTCCCCCAGGGTGAGCTTCAAAAACTATACGAAATAAATGTTTATCTCAAGGAGACCGCTGAAAATATTTAGACCTCTCCCTGACTCTTAAGAGGACAGGGCTAAGTCCCGAGCTTCAGACAACGCTCCTAGAAGACCTTCAGGGTCACAGTCCTCTCGCTAGTCCTGCACATGACTCCAGTCTATAATGGAAAGCTAGAGACAATTTTTTTTTTTTTTTTTTTTTTTCTGGAA
>NW_006779050.1:1372280-1381266 GCF_000442215.2 Lipotes vexillifer | reverse complement strand
CCAGGCGGCGTGGCGCGCGGGCCCCAGCCGCTCCGCGGCATGTGGGATCTTCCCGAAACGGGGCACGAACCCGCGTCTCCTGCATCGGCAGGCGGACTCTCAACCACTGCGCCACCAGGGAAGCCCTAGAGACAATTTTTTTTTAAGATGTAAATCCAAGCACTGCACAATTAACTATTGCATTCTATACTATACTAGAAATTACTTCTCCCACACACCTCTTGGCACCAGGGAAATAAAGGCGAATGTTTTTATTTAGTAAAAAATATATGCGGGCTTCCCTGGTGGCGCAGTGCTTGGGAGTCCGCCTGCCGATGCAGGAGACGCGGGTTCGTGCCCCGTTTCGGGAAGATCCCACATGCCGCGGAGCGGCTGGGCCCGTGAGCCATGGCCGCTGAGCCTGCGCGTCCGGAGCCTGTGCTCCGCAAGTGGGAGAGGCCACAACAGTGAGAGGCCCGCGTAACGCAAGGAAAAAAAATATATATATATATGCTAATTTCTCGTTTCAGCAAGTGTACAAGCTGAAGATTATGCCAAGGCTAAAATCATAGTGTACAGAAGTATGTCTGTATGTGAGTGCCTGTATGTATCTCTGGGTGCGTTTAACCAGAGACTTTTTGCTTTTTAAAAAAAGATAGCTTGGGGCTTCCCTGGTGGCGCAGTGGTTGAGAGTCCGCCTGCCGATGCAGGGGATACGGGTTCGTGCCCCGGTCTGGGAGGATCCCACGTGCTGTGGAGCGGCTGGGCCCGTGAGCCATGGCCGTTGAGCCTGCTCGTCCGGAGCCTGGGAAAAAAAAAAAAAAAAAAAAAAAAAAAAAAAGATAGCTTGTTTCTACTTTTAAACTAGACCCTTGACGTTATATAATCAAATGAAATACACTGAAATATCATAAGAATATCTTTTCAATCTATATAACTTCAAGATAGTGGACTTTTTATGTTTTGCTAAAGTAAATATTAGTAAACCAACCTGTAAAGTTGTTTTTAAGTTAGTAAACTCAGAATGATAATTCTCTCCAGCTTTTCAAAAATTCTAATTCTCTGCTTCTTTAATTCTTTATGAATCTTGATTAAGTCAGGAAGAAAGGGAAATTCAGTATTTGATGATAATCTCTGACTTCTGACAAACCCTTGACGTTACATATTCCAAATGAAACGGGCACCAAAATACCGGAAACTCAAAGAAAGCAACTCGATCATTGTTCTATCAAACTCAAGCATTCCCCCATGACTGGACACGCAAGTGTAACCTACTGCAGGAGGCCTTCCTTGAGCTCGCTCTGATTTCCGTCATCTTTGTTTTTTACACACTGCACTGTATGCACTTCCTTGGTAGCATAAAACGTATTATTTTATAATTATCCATTTGTACGTCTGCATCTTCTTAAACTGGGAGCTCCTCTGGTAACGGACAGGGTCCGTTTAGCAAGTAACCCCACTGCCTAGAGCAGTTCCTGACTTGCAGGAGCAGGCCTCACTGGATGTTGGCAGAATGAATAAACAAACAAATTGGCATTTTATGATACTGGCCTGCACAGGAGAACGTGTGTAAGTCTCGCTGCCTGAGGCCCTGGGCTTCCAGCTCCCACGAGTGGCAAGTTAGTTTAAGAAGGCTAAGGATGAATCTGGATTTCCTGAATGATCCCACAGCTTGGGGATCACCTCCAACTTGGAGGAATGTCTTTTAAGGATCCCGTTTCCAATAATCCTAAAGTCTGCTGCAAGGTGTTGAGACTGGGTTAATGCTAATTTCTTTGTTTCAACTTGATTTCACCAGAGTGAATATTCTTACAGAATACACAAAAGTAGAAACTCACAGGGAGATGGGGACACAGCTGGGTATATGAAGCCACTGCAATGGCATTTCCCACCACTGGGAAATGAGGAAGTATTAAGTGAAACTCATGTCTTTCAAGGAACAGAAACAAGTTTTCAGAGGGCTTTTTTGTTCACAGAGGAGTCTTTTCCCGATGGGTGGGGTCTTTTCCTTATAGTCCGCTGTCCCACTCTAGTTCAGAGTAATGAGAGTTCCCTAGCATTTGAGCTAAATCAGGGATTGTCTAAGCTCAGTGATCTAATAGGAATTTCCTTTAAGGGCAGCAGGATAAATGTTAAGTTTCGCTGTGCAGAAAGAAACCCTCTCAAAAATCTCTTCACGTTGGAGTCAACGGCATCCTCCCTGTCTGGCACTGCGCTCCGTTAGCTTTACCTTCCTGCAGGGAGGGCCATGACTTCAGAACTTCCCTTCAGAACTGAAAGAAAGTCCTGTGAGCTTTCACAGACACTATGTGCAGGAGCAAGTCTAATCAAACATTTCATCTGTCTTCGGCTTTTTTATAAGGTGGAGCCAGCACTAGGGGGACTGGAGTCTGGCAAACAAGGAGCCACATGACTGGCATCAGTGGAGAAGCAAAGCCCCAGGCTAGAGGCAGTGCTTCTGGGCACTCATCCTGTGGAGGGGGAGGGTAGGCAGGAAGTGATCTATACAGGAATTGAAGAGCAAGCACATCGTGGACAAGTCGTTTTCAAGGTCACACAGGTGCCTTATAGTTATACAGAGCCACTCAGACCTAGAATGAGGACGACAAATTAGTAAACAAAAAAGAGACCCGAGTCCCTTTACTAACACTGGGAGGCAGTGCAGCCCGCGGAAGCACAAAGCAGACCAGGACGTTGGGACCTGATGCGGCCGGGAGCGTAGAGGCCAGCAAAGCGCCCCTTTCACTTGTGCGGAGGAACCAGTCTCCAGCTTAAACCTACTGCCCTAGGCCATACAGCACAGGGAGGGCTAATGTGAGAGCCCGTGTGGCCTCACTTCTAGTCTAGTCTAAGCTCTTTCCACAACAGGGTGCTCTGTTGGCCTGGTCTTTCATTTAGAACAATGCACACAGTACCCTCCAGGGAAAACAACTGGTTATTACTGAGTGTCACCTCCTCAGAAGGGCCTTTCATGATCTTCAAGCCAAAGCCGACCCTCAAGTCACTCCCTGTCTTATTTTTATTATAGCACTTACACTTTCCTGTTTGCTTTAAATCAACTGCTCTCCCCGAGATGTAAGCAGTGCAGAGCGGGGATCTTCTGAGCCTTGTTCGATACTGTATTTCCAGTATTATGGAGCTAACTAACTGGCATTTATAAAGTGCTCAATAAATGCGGAATAATGACTAAACAAGTCAACTACTACACAGGTAGAAGTTTCTGAATTCCTAAAACAAAGAAAGGGATGGGGAAACGGTAGGGATAGTATCATTCCTAATTTGCGGAAATCTTTATGAATGCAAATCTGACCTTCTCTCTGCTTAGTAATTCTTATCAGATGACTGCCAGTGCCGCTCTCTACAACAGGATAGTGGGGAGGACAGAACTTCAAAGGCTGCATGACTGATCCAGCAACGAGAGGGGAGAGGAACACTGGAGACTCTGATTAAGTGCAGCCCAGCCGACGGGAGCCTCACTGGTCGCTGGTGAAAATTTTTTTCTTGCGGGGAGAGGGGGAGACTTTGTTGTGTTTTTCTGGGACAGGGCAGAGGGGACACACCTTGACCTTTAGAGAAACAAGTAAGTGACAAGAAAACACCATGATCACTGTAACACTATTTTAAAAAGAGATATTTGGGATACATTCTAGGACAAAAATGCATTCAGCCTAATCGTCTAATCTAAAATACTGTATAAGGTGAATCATTAGGGCTACAAAACCAAATATCAAAGTATGAAGCAGAGAAATACATTTTTGCATGATTTTTAATAGAAATAGCATTAAAGATTTTGGTGCAAACAGAGGACAGTGTAAAATCAGCGAATGTTGGTCCTTAGCCCGGTATGCTTATCAGGGTTTTCTGTTTCGAGGCAGAGCATAAAAAGGGCTGCTGTCCATACCTAAGTGTTTAGCCATTAAAAGGACAATATTCTTCTAAAAAAAACGCAAAGAAGAAATACAAGAGCCTGTGCTTGCTACTAAAATTACTTCTAAACTATGATGCCCTGAGCACCTGGGGGCAGAGCCTGTGCTCCTATAACCAAGCTGGGGGCCAGCTCAGAAGAGGTCCTCAATTAATAGCCGTTAAGTTGAATTAAATATGAACATCATCTGTGATATTATTTTTCTGATACCTTGTTTGGTCACCTGTATGAAGGGCTGATCTTCTTTTCAGCTGGAGAAAAGCCTACCACTCAGCGCTAGTTTAGAAGACTTTTGATATCATAGAACAACAATGATGACATTTTGAAGAATCTGGGGAACGTGAATAAAGATGAGGAAAGTTTCACAGAGGAGAAGGCAGCTGCATTAGGTCTTTGGGGTGGCATCTAGGGAGGGAGGGAGGCCACATATGATAAACAAAGAACCCTAGCGGGTGGCGGTTACTGTTCCCATTTTACAGCGGAGGAAAATTAAGATTTAAAAGCTCAAGCAGATTGCCGGGGCAAACGGCTGATGTGCAATTCATACCTATTTGGTACCCAAATCTCTGCAGATTCCCCTGGGAAAGTCCGCTGAAATTTGAGCACCAAAATTAAGTTCTGAAAGATTAAGCGGTCATCTGGTTCTAGTCAAGAATGAAGTGACCCGCAGGCTAATGCTCTTCTCCTAAGAAACACCACCCTCAGGCAGAGGAAACGGGCCTTCCCAAGCACAGGGACAGCACGTGCAGCAGCCTCCATCTGTCTCAGGGACGGCAAATAATTTTGTTTGGACTGAGCCCAAGACGCATGGTTGGAGGTGCGGCGGGTCAGAGAGTGCAACCCCCAGGACAGGGGAGACGCAGATCCACACTGACGTGGTCTGCACTGCGTCCCTCAGACAGTGGGGAGCATTGACCGTTTTTAAGTTGGGAAGTGACACAATCCGTTTGTGTTTCAGCAGATCCCTCTGGGAGCAACACAGAGGATGAACTGGCAGAAAGGAAGTCTGGAAGCAGGAAAATTATCCAAAGGCTTATTACAATAATCCAGATGGAAAGTCTGAGCACCTGATCTGGGGCTGTGAAATTGCTGAGTGTGAGAGGAAAGACTCGAGACAGACCCAAAAGATAGAGCTGATGGGACTGGGATGTGGGTTCCTAGAGAGAATAGAATCAAAGGGAGCGCCTCTGAGAAGAACTGTCACAGTGTAGACACACTGTGAATTCAAAGCCTAGCAAAGACTTAGGCAATTTACAAAGCCAGGTTCCCGTCAGGGATGGTGGTCAAGTGGTCAAAAGTCAAATAACTACAATAAAAAGAAATGAAATAAATATCACCTATAAAGATGAGAGTGAGATCTAGCAATGGTTACCAATAAAGAACTTGATAGAATACAGTTAATAAGTCCCCATGCCACATTTTTAAATAACAGAAAAAAACGAAGCATCCCTCTCTTTCTCACTAGAAACAAATATATTACTTTTTAAGCCTCTACATATCATCTCAACTGAGAAAAAGTCTCTATACCACAAAACCTTCCAGGTCCTGGGCCAGCCTGAGCTCCTCCAATGCAGCCCTGGGTTTGCAGAGTAAGATGGCATTTTGCCGGGGTTTGTTACTTGTTTGTTTCTGAAGCAGGCAGATTTGCCACTGGTCAGTAAGGAATGGCTGACGAGAGTTAGGGGAAAGGGAACAGAGAAAGATTAAAGGGGCAAAAAGGGGAAGAAGAGAAGAGAGAGACACATACTATATTGCAAATCCATAGCCGGTATAAAAACCATCAGATGTTTTAAAGCACTAATTTGATTTTGGTGGCCTTTCCTCTTTAAAGGAGCAATGCTGAATGGCATCAGTATAAGCAAGAAGATTCACAAGCAAGTGCCTCTGTTTATAACTTATGTCAGCAGTAGGACCAGAGAGTCGTTCTTACCATGTTTCAGATGTAGGCAGCTGTCATTCTTGGACCTGTACCTGCAGAAAATTGTGTCTTTAACAAATTTTTATTGAAGAGGTTTTTGTACATTCCAAATACGTAGTAGCTACAATATAATGTGGACCTGTTTGCTTTATTTTTTGTGGTTCTTATACCAGCCAGTTTTATTTGTGCCGTACAAGTAGAGGCCTTATCTTTTATGAAAGAAAAGGGGAAATAAACTGGACCTCACTGATTGATGCCTTGAATTAATGTACACGAAAGATAAACCCTATCATCGTGTTTTATATTTTTAAATAACCCCAAACCATAGAAAAGATTCTCAAGGGCATATAAGGTAGCATATCAGAGAGTCATCGTAGAAAACTGTATTGTAAGGAGTTTTGCAAATAGAAGAACAGAAGTGTTAAAGAAAAGAGAACACAGACAACAAAAGCAAAACCGAAACCTTCAAAACAACCACAGGTAACAACCAGGAATCCAGGTGACAGGGTTTGCAAGAGCTTTTTAGGTGTACCTTCACATAGTCACATTTAAAAGAAAGGTCTTTCAAACATTTTTAAAGAATCTCAGGAAGAAAAGCAGAGTTCAAGAATCATATGTTATAGCTGAAGAATAAAGCAGCGTGTAGACAGATGCGGACTACTTTAAAAGGTGCTTGTCAGAAGCATGAGAATTGGCTGGAAAGTCACATGGCGCCTACCTGATGTAGATTCCTGTAGTTTCTCTCTCTTCCTCTTCTTTTTCTTACCCTGGAAGAAGACAGGCACATGTTCATGTTATAGACGGTACTGTGAACAACACATGGATGAACGTGATACAAAAGGACCAGCAGGCGGTCAACCAAAAGATCAAGATGCCTCATTATCTCTCTCTCTTTACCATCTGTACCTAGAAACAGGGCAAGAGAAAGAAATTCTCATCTGTGACCTCTGTCTCTGTAGCTTTGCATTTAATGTCATCAGTACTGTACTGACGTAAGCAGTGGTCGTACACAGACACACACACAGGATGATGATGTCCTAGGGCTGTGGCCACAGACCCCTCTGCCCCCCGCCCACCTTCAAGGAAAGCCCACTTAATAAGGAGGCCCTCCTTTTACTGCTAAGCACCACACTTAGGACCCACTTCCGGTAGTGTTGATGATAAATCTTCCTCGCTGTGAATTCCACCGTCTAATTAAAAATCCACAATGTTAACTGAGGGCCCTCAGCTCCCATGGCACAGACAAGATGTAACTGAAGACAGTAGTAGAAGTAGTAGAAGACAGAAGTAGAAGTAGTAGTAGAAGAAGACAGATAGAACCTAAGAAAACTTAGAAGGTAATTTTAAAGACTTTTTTATGGCAGTTAAGGACCCTGCTTCCTAAAACAAACACAATAACGTGAATATGCTTGCAATTTAAAATACATTTCAAAATCATCTTAATCACAAATTTATAATTTTAGGTCCCTCTGATAGTAGTTTAATTTTCTGTTTTTCTTCATAATTACTTTCCCCTCAAAACATATTTGTAATAGGGCATAGACACGGCATATATTTGATTTATATGAATAGTAAATGACCAACCTGGATTAGGATGGTCTTTTCAAATAAGTGTCATAGGACACATATCACATCCAGTATCTCTATCTTATGTCTGCTGTAATAATCACATGCACAAAAAATAAAACCATAAGATTATATTGAGTATATTGTATGAATATATAAAAGTATCTATTTGTATGCACCTCGAGATAGTTTTTCTTCATGTCACATGACCCGACCACTGAGGCTTTATATCTTTAGAAGGTTGACTGAAACTATCCTCACAAACACTACGGCAAGCGACAGATATTAGTGACCTGGGGAAATGGCATATCAAAAATAATGGAGTCTTCTTTCAGAAGATTAAGGTGCTCCGGGAGGGGAGTGGCCGAAGGGAGAGCGTGCTTCTCAGCGGCATCTGCTATCTCCCTTTCAAATGCAACGACTGTGGTTTCCAGAAAGTGCAGTAAGGTTGTTTCCTGTGTCTGGAGCCTTCTTCCTCACCTTCTCCTAGCTCCCATTTGCCCTTTAAGACTCACCTCAGGTGTCATCTTGTCCAGGACCCTTCTCTCCCCGCCCCCCGACATCAGCCCCAGGCAGGGCTCACCACCATAACGTAACTCCGCACAGGTGTCAGGATGGGCTGTGACCCTGGACCCCTCAGCCACATGGCTATCGGCTCACACGAGCACCGCCCGAGTCTCAGCACATCTCTGCCACCCAGCACATGCCTAGCACATGCCTAGAACATGCGACCGTGCCCTGACATGTCGGACTGATGTTGCTTTGTGAAATAACCTGTACTGTATTCTAGGTATACATCAGTGCTTCAAGAGAACTTACATTTATGGTAGACAAAAGGACCTAAGGAGTTTGGATGTATTCATGTCAGCTTAACACAAAAACAAAATTCATGTGTAGCAAACACATATAAAATTTTCATTAAAATCATATATAGTACTTGGGTTTTAAGCACTACATTTTAAAGCTCTAATAATATAAATAATACACCTAAGAAAATATGTGCACTGATTTATGAAAACCAGTTATAAAAAATGAAAGTTATAAAAACAAACTGAAGTTATAAAATCTATGATGCCATAGAATAGGACAACTTGATATTAAATCATTGAGATATATATTTAATATGATTGTAGTGAGCATCAGGATATCATTCTGACAATGAAATGCTAAGATGTAGGGCATGCATCTTATTTAGACTGTATTCCTGTACTCTTATTTTAAGAATACTGTAATATCTTTAGCTAAAGTGATACCACTTGACTGACTTCTGTTTGCCTTAGTAATTAATAGGCTTATTTTGATTGTTATAAACATTTTAAGTAGCAAAGCTGGGCTTCCCCTTCATTCAAAGAGATCCTAAAATCAAGTTACGCAAACAATTTCCCTTAAAAGTTGCGCAGGGCTTCCCTGGTGGCGCAGTGGTTGAGAGTCCGCCTGCCGATGCAGGGGACACGGGTTCGTGCCCCGGTCCGGGAGGATCCCGCGTGCCGCGGAGCGGCTGGGCCCATGGGCCATGGCCGCTGGGCCTGCGCGTCCGGAGCCTGTGCTCCACAATGGGAGAGGCCGCAGCAGTGAGAGGCCCGCGTACAGCAAAAAAA
>NW_006779050.1:1339998-1372119 GCF_000442215.2 Lipotes vexillifer | reverse complement strand
AAAAAAAAAAAAAAAAAAAAAAAAAAAAAAAGTTGTGCAGAGGAAAATCTTTAAAGGTAAATTCACATAACACTGGTTCTCTTTAAAACTACTCTCTTCCCGTCTCTCCACATGGAGAAAAGGGGAGAGAGCGAGAGGGAGAGAACGTGTGTTTCTTTTATCTCTTTTTAAAAGTGGAAACTCACTCCTTAAGGATCAGAAACAGAAACTTCACTCAAAGACATGATATCATTCATACATGTGGAATCTAAAATACAACACACATAAATTAGGAGGCTGGGATTAACAATATACACACTACTATATATAAAATAGATAAGCAACAAGGACCTACTGTATAGCACAAGGAACTCTACTCAGTACGGTAATAACCTATATGGGAAAAGAATCTGAAAAAGAATAGATAATGTATAAGTGAATCACTTTGCTGTACACCTGAAACTAACACAACATTGTAAGTCAACTATACTCCGATATAAAACAAAAATAAATAAAAAGAAGGATGAGTTTGAAAAAAAATAAAATACAACACAAATGAACATATATCTATGAAATGGAAACAGACTCACAGACATAGACAGCAGACTTTTGGTTGCCAAGGGGGAGGGGGCGATGGGGAAGGGATGGACTGGGAATTTGGGATGAGCAGATACAAACTATTATATACAGGATGGATAGACAACAAGGTCCTACTGTATAGCACAGGGAACTATATTCCGTATCCTGGGATAAACCGTGATGGAAAAGAATATGAAAAAGAATGTATGTATATATGTATAACTGAGTCACTTTGCTGAACAGCAGAGATTAACACTGTAAGTCAACTATACTTCAAAAAAAAGACGGTCAACACGCAACACTAAATCTACGCAAAGCCACAGCACAGCAAAGCTCTCCCAGAGGTCAAAGAAGGAAGGCCACTCTCCCCTATAAGGCCAAGCACATCCAAAAGAGATCCAGGACGGGGTTAGAGGAGGACACTTCTGAAACCCGTTAGGTGGGGGACTGATCTTCCCACTTAAAGGGCATCACAAAGGCTCTATCCAGAAAATACTAATTACGGCCCAGAGGATGGAAGCCCAGTTCAGGGAGAAAAGTCTTCAACTAAAGCAGACTTCCTAAAAAGGTCCTGGAAGACTGAGCTGGTCCACCTGGAGGAGGAGGGAAATGGCATAGACTGTGAAGTCTGGGGGACCTGGGTGTCCCCTGTAGCTTAGCCACTACATGGCCCTGGACCAATTACCTAACCTCCTGACAATTTAATTTCCCTCATCTGCAAAATACAACAATACTGTTGATGCCACAGGATTATTAGAAGGACTAGAAAATAACACAAAAAGCATTTAAGACACCTCTTGACCATTGCCATATAGTATTGCGCTGGCCAAAAAGTTCATTAGGGTTTTTCCATAGCATCTTACAGTACAGCCCAAATGAACTTTTTGGCCAACCCAAGTAGTTATTTAAAACAATCAACACAACAGTTCAGGAGAGATGATGAAGCTGCTGCTCCCAAGTCACGAACAGGAGGACTCTTACTTCCTATGTCCTAGTTGTATCCAATGTTTAAGCTCCAAATCCTGACCAGTAGTGACTTGGCCACACACTGATTTACATATTGATTCATGGCTTCACCCTCGCCCTTTTTTTTAAAAAAAAAAATTATTTATGTATGTATGTATGTATTTATGTATTTATTTTACATCTTTATTGGAGCATAATTGCTTTACAATGGTGTGTTTCTGCTGTATAACAAAGTGAATCAGCTATATGCATACATATATCCCCATATCCCCTCCCTCTTGCGTCTCCCTCCTGCCCTCCCTATCCCACCCTCTAGGTGGTCACAAAGCACCGAGCTGATCTCCCCGTGCTATGCGGCTGCTTCCCACTAGCTATCTTTTTTACATTTGGTAGTGTATATATGTTCCTGCCACTCTCTCACTTCGTCCCAGCTTACCCTTCCCCCTCCCCCTGTCCTCAAGTCCATTCTCTACATCTGCATCTTTATTCCTGTCCTGCCCCAGGTTCTTCAGAACCATTTTTTTTATTTTAGGTTCCATATATATGTTAGCATATGGTATTTGTTTTTCTCTTTCTTACTTCACTCCGTATGACAGTCTCTAGGTCCATCCACCTCACTACAAATAACTCAATTTCGTTTCTTTTTATGGCTGAGTAATATTCCATTGGATATATGTGCCACATCTTCTTTATCCATTCATCTGTCCATGGACACTTAGGTTGCTTCCATGTCCTGGCTATTGTAAACAGAGCTGCAGTGAACACTGTGGTATATGACTCTTTTTGAATTATGGTTTTCTCAGGGTATATGCCCAGTAGTGAGATTGCTGGGTCGTATGGTAGCTCTGTTTCTAGTTTTTTAAGGAGCCTCCATACTGTTCTCCATAGTGCCTCGCCCTTTTTAAAAAGGACAATTCCATTTAATGTGAAGTCTGTCCTAGCTGGCACTCTGAATGCTCGTCTCACAAGAAACATGAAAATGATCTTCAAATTTTTAAATTAAGAGCTTAAGTAATCAAAATCATTCCCCTCTATAAAATATGATACAACTAATATCACTTATAAGTCTTTCTCAGTAGTTTTTGCTGTATCAAGAGTACATGAGTTAGGTATTCAAACTCTGAAGTAATAAAATAATTGGCAATATAAATGAGGTATTTTTTTTCCAAATGAAATTTGTACAGCTTGAAAATATGATAATACCTACTCCATCTGAATAAAATATATAATAGGCATCAGGGTACGTTAATGTGAAACAAACAAAAAAATGGTTTTTTTTACCCAGTTTTAATTAGTCTGTGCAAAACAGTCACTGGAATACATTATTTGTAAGAAGTGTAAAATAACACAATCCATTTTGGAAAGAAATCTGACAATATATATCAAGAGGCTTTAAAATATTTATAATCTGTACTCAGCAATTTCACTACTGTTTCACTACAATTTCACTACTGTGAGTCTATCCTGTAGAAATAAGTCCTAAAAACTGTTATGTACAGTCCACTGCAGGATAATTTCCAATTTTTTTTAAAAAAAAGCTAATGTCTAAAAAGCAGGGAAAAAATGGTTAAGTAAATTGTAACATTCACTCAGTGAAATACTGTATACCTGTTAAAACTGATATACAGAAACACTATGCCGTAACAGAAAAATGCTTATTATAGATAAGAGCAAGCAGCATGATACAAAAGTGTATGTTATACACAGCCACCCACCCACACATATCCAAGTAAAAGATAAAAAGATATGCACAACACACCACTGTAAAAAGCAATTATACTCCAATAAAGACGTTAAAAAAAAAAGATATGCACAGAAAAAAATACTGGAAGGTAGTGTAACTAGTTATTACTAATGCTGCCTTCACATGATGAGATTATATGCTTTAAAAAAAATCTTTTTCGGGCTTCCCTGGTGGCGCAGTGGTTGAGAGTCCGCCTGCCGATGCAGGGGACACAGGTTCGTGCCCCGGTCTGGGAAGATCCCCCGTGCCGCGCAGCGGCTAGGCCTGTGAGCCATGGCCACTGGGCCTGCGCGTCCGGAGCCTGTGCTCCGTGACGGCAGAGGCCACAACAGTGAGAGGCCCGAGTACCACAAAAAAAAAAAAAAAAAAAAAATCTTTTTCACCAACATTTTAATGATTAAGGTTTGCTTCGATTTAAAAAATTTGACTTAAAAATTTCATTAGCATATAGCCAAAAGAAATTGACAGCACAAAGCTTTCAGAATGGAATATATCCATGAAATCTTTATTATAAAGTTCATTAACTTCCAAAAATAGAGAACGGTGCCAGCATTAGATACACTCTACAACACATTTCCTTCACGAGAGCAACACAGAGGGAGAACGAGTGAGAGGAGAGAGCCGTTGGTGTGCATAAAGTGCTTACATAATTGTCTCTTGCAGACCAGCCTGGATAGAGCTGCATATGTAGCTGTCTTTCCTTCCGCGCTAATTCATAATATTTAGCCTGCTCTTCACGAGAGAGGGCGTGCCACTGGAAAAGAAAGGGGAAGGAGGAAAAGATCAAGTAAAAGCAAAACAGCGACTGTATTACATGTTTCATATTTCGAACACTGAAGAATGAAAATATTAAGCATTTAAACTCCGATTTATTTTTAAATGGCAGAAGACCACGTGTCGCAGAAATCCATCTAGAGTTCGGTGGCTGGAGTGAGACTCAAACTTTGATTTCTCTATTCTGTTCTCATGTTACATGAAACCTGTCAAAGTATCCAAAGTGAAACGGCCTGTCACCCAGCCGTCCTCTTCTCCAGTACAAATTAAAGAGAACATTCACTGGTGAACCTCAACACCCACCTTAGCCCTTTTTCATAGTTTGCAGCATATTCTGACATCTGAGCCCAAGCACCATTTATTTATGCAAAATGAAGTAATTTCCACAGATATATCCTCACCTCCCATGAACTCTCCCACTCTGTCATGTGAGGAATCTGAAACCTTCATCATATGATCCTGTCTATAAAGCAAGACATCAAAAGTCAGTCTGTCTCAGTCTCTTCACCCTCCCCTCACACTTATTTAAACACTAATTGTCCATAGGGAGAATACAGATAACACTGTGCAATCAAACATGCACACTTTATGGCTGTGTTTTTTAGCTTCCTTCGGATGGAAAACAAGGAGCATGACCTAAGCTTATTTTGCCATCTAGACTTTGGGACTGTAGGATCTAATCTGGGGAACGTAGCAGCTGATGCCCTGCAAATTTTCCATTTCCCTTTAGGTAACATATATTTATTTATCATACAGAGCAAAACAGTTTATGCAGGCAAGGTGCTGTTCGGGATTTTTAGCAGCCTGTACTGACACTTTGTGTGTGTTTGCACACAACTTACCCCAGGCCCCCAGGGAGCAGTTTCCAAGTTCGTCCCCCTACTTCCCAAATCCCAGGATCTGTTGCCAGAACATCCCAGGAGAACTGGCTGCACTTTGGGGAACCCACTGGCTGGAGGTGACGGCCCAGAGGCAGTGGACCCGATGCCACACCACTGCGCAGCTACATACACATGCACATGCACACGCTCTGAGTGAGCCCGGCTCCCAGTCCAGGGCTCCCAGCTCTAGGGTGTGTCGCTTCCCATTTTGCTAACTTCCCCTTAAAGGCTGGGCGATTCTTTCTCATTCACCTCTACCCTGCATATTGATTTTAATTACCCTGTTCTTGTTTTTTTAAATGATAAGACAAAAAGAAAAGAAAGGTGTGACTGGATTGGGGGAAAGGAAGGAGTGAGGGAGAGAGGCTGGTGAGCGAGAAAAGGCTGCCCTCCAGGACAGCGATCCAGTGGTTAGGATGCAGCCCCCAGAGCATGGCAGGGATGCTCTCCTCAAGAAAACGAACACCTGCTGCTCTTGCCTGTCAGAAGAACGAGAACCTGATCTCAAGGAGAGCACTAACGCACCTTCGGCCTCCTTCCATCCTCCCGTCCATCCTCCCGTCCAGAGGCTGTGGGGCTTACAGGCAAGGCAACCAATTCCATTTCCTTTGAAAAGCCCCTTGAAGGGGTTTTTGTGCTGGATAGGGCAGATGATTTCATTTTTAATTGCTTTATCCGTGCGGAGTGTAAAGTTAAGGTGCATGACACACAGGGGGACTTGGCCTGAGTCTAAAGGCAAATCAGGTAATGTGCTTTTCTTTTTTAAGAAAAAGGGACGGAGTGGGGAGAGGAGATTGGGAGGTGGCAGGAAAAAAAAAAAAAAAAAAAAAAACCCCAAACACCTGGGAAAAGTTACCTGAGACACAATTCTTTGTACTAACAGAGTAATCACAATTAGTCAAGTGGAGCCTAAGGAGGCACATCTGGGGAGCAGTGGAAGTTTAGGCAGGAAAAGTCACACTGCCTCTGTCAACTGACAGCTTTTCTAAACCTGAGGTACTGACCTAGACACCTTCACAGGGAGAAAAAGCCAAACTGGGCACAGCGGAAAAGGTCGGCCTACACTTTTTTTTAAAAAAAGACTGATCAGGGCTTCCCTGGTGGCGCAGTGGTTGAGAGTCCGCCTGCCAATGCAGGGGACACAGGTTCGTGTCCCGGTTTGGGAAGATCCCACGTGCCGCGGAGCGGCTGGGCCCGTGAGCCATGGCTGCTGGGCCTGCGCGTCCGGAGCCTGTGCTCCGCAACGGGAGAGGCCACAACAGTGAGAGGCCTGCGTACTGCAAAAAAAAAAAAAAAAAAAAAAAAAGACTGATCATTAGTGTTTAGACAGTTCTGGTGCTAACATGATCAGCAAGAGGCAAAGTGTTATCAAAAAGGAACAACAACAACAAAAAGAGACTAAGAGAAAAAAGGTAAGGATAGAAGTCTTACTTTGTAAATCTGTTTATTCATTTGATAAATAATCTCTCTCATCCTACTGCAGTATGTCAACATAAAGGTATCTTTTTTATAAATATAATTATCTGTAAATATATTTAATAGTATAAAAATGCTTAACTAATTTAAAGTATAATTTTATGTAATTTATGGCAGCTTTATAACTTGCTGAGAAAATCTGGCATTGTAAATAGAACTTATCTCCCAAATACGTACGGAGGTTGGGTCTTCTACCCAAAACAACCAGTTAATAAACAAGCAAGAATTTTTCAGTTACAGCAGGAAACTTAGGTTGACAAGACCTCAGCTAACAAAACAGCAAAATTCAAGGAGAAAAAAAAGCAGACCACAAACTAAACTGTTTACTTGCTTACTTTAGATTGCTTTTAGTTCCTTGATATTATTTCGAATTCACAAACTTTACTCACAAACAAAACATCATTTACCAGAGTAAAACAGTAGGTAAAACTATGTATTAAAGTTTTGCACTGAAAACAAGAATAAAGTCTGATGCAGACTAGAAAGATGATCTTTCTTTACAGGAATTTCTGAAACACAATTGACCAAAAATGCTTTTCCATCTCTTCTGCCTACTGAAAGATTCACCAAGTTTTTGGGAAAATACCCATTTAATTTGAAGAGACATTCTGACAATAAATTGCAATAAATGGACTTCCTTTAGTAGCCTGGAAGGTCTGAAAACGAAAGGCTTATTTTCAAGTAATATTTGTGTTATTATTATTTAGAATATGAAGTAGAAACCTTTGATGCATTCGTATGAATGAACATTTCTATGCTAGAAATACAGTAGAAGTGAATAAAAATCAGAAGATCAAATGTTCTAGGATGAATTTCAGGCCCACTATTAAGAATTCTAATTATCCCAATGTAAAACTTCATGATTTTAAAGCTGGGAACTTTAAAGAACTAGCGAGGACTACCCTGCCAGAGGCGGAGTCATGAAAGGATAGAAAACCTGATCTTAATCAAAGATCTCAGAGACCTATAAATAGAAACAGGTGTCCAAATTAAAAACAGAGAGAGACCTTAAATGAGAACCATCCTTTAGGACACATGCTCTGATCTGGGGATTGTTAAGGGAGCTGAGAAAGTAGCAACTGTTGGAAATGTGCATTAAAAACAGGAAGCATACATTCATATATTCTTAACTCTATAGGGCAGGAAAATAATTCCCACTGGAGGACCATGGACCTTTAACTCAAAAAAGAAACAAACAAACCAACAAAAAAATCTAAGAGTTTTACACAAGCTGAAATAAGAACCCGTCTTTTCCTCTGATTTCTTCTTTTAAAGGGTCAGGGAAAATGGTCATCAGCCTTTAAGCTTTCAAGGAGGAATTCTTCAAAAAATGATGGGAATCACTCATCTGCTATGATCTGGCTTTGGAAATCATTGTAATTATTGTTATTAAGTGTTTAAGAATCCACAGGGAGATAGAGCACTGTACACAGGGCACCAAAAGAGCTATAATCTACCACTGCATCCCACCCCTGAAACCCTGGTGTCTTGCAGATTGGAAATTGCTGCATTTTTATGCTCTCCAACAGGAATCGATAATACAAGAACGCCTGCTTTCCTCCATCTGCTTCCTCACATGGACTGGTAATCTCCTAAATGTTTTCTGTTATGAATGCTGAAATGTATTAGGTTTGTAACAAACATGACAAAAATTATCAACAACAGCTAAACCATGATCTCTAGGTCTCACAAAGGTTGTCAAGACCCTCCTTCTCCTGAATGTTCATTTGCAAATCATGAATTTCTTGAGAGGTTGCAAATACAAATACACAGGGTCATATTTTAAGAAGCTACCGTGTGGCTCAGTGGTCAAGAATCCACCTGCCAACACAGGAGACATGGGTTCGATCCCAGATCCGGGAAGATCCCACATGCCCCGGAGCAACTAAGCCCGTGCACCACAGCTAAAGAGCCTGCGCTCTAGAGCCCATGAGCCACAACTACTGAGCCCTCATGCCACAACTACCGAAGCCCACGCGCCTGGAGCCCGTGCTCCGCAACAAGAGAAGCCACCGCAATGAGAAGCCCCCGCTCGCCAAAACTGGAGAAAGCCCACACGCAGCAATGAAGACCCAACGCAGCCAAAAATAAATAAATGAAAAAAAAAAAAATAAGCTACCACACATATATGAAGAGCATCAACAAGTTAAGATGAAGCATTTCTAAAATTACAATGTAATTACAGAAAAATTAAAATGTTCTCCACCACCCGTCAGATACCCAACTAAACCCATTTCAATCCTGAGAAAAGTACTGGGAAGGACTTGACTAGCCTCTGGGCTGGTGGCTGGACAAAGAAATCTAAGAGTGTCTGTCCTAGCTGTAAGTCCAGTTCCTGGTACATGACAGGTGCTCAGAAAAATATCTTCGCATGGGTGAAAGAAGCAACAACAACAACAAAGAGAGAGGCAGTCGAGAAACCTGGCCCATGTACACGTTAAGAATCAGAGAGCAATTTTCTAGAAAGACTTCTCAGGCCTGTACCAATTCTTCTATTTAAAGCTTCAAGGTGGAACTCTCTGCTTATGTCTTGCAAGGTGCAGCCGACCACATGTGCTTGACAGGGTTCACCCAGAAGCGTGGCTGGTCCTGCAGGCCTTTCTATAGCCCCCTGGGTGGGCTAAGCGGTTTCCTGCTTCAGAGTGTGCACATACACACACACGCACGCACACGCACGCAACGCACGCACGCACACACACATGCACTCGCGCGCGCACACACACCACACACACACACACACACACACACACACACACACACACACACACACACACACACACAGCTTCACCTCACCCCGTTCATCACATGGCTAACCCCAGGCAGCTCTCAGGCCTCAACTACGTTCTCAGTGGGCCCTTCCCCAGCCACCCTGTGGTTCTTTCTCAGATCCTTGCTCTTCATACAATATTTATCACAATTTTAATTATATATACACTGGGTAATTATTCGTCTAATATCTGTATCCTGTCACAAAACTTCAAGCTCTACGAGGGCAAGGACTACATCTATTTTATTCAGCAATAATTATCTAATGCCTACCACAGTGCCTGGTACTTAAAAGACACTCAAGATATATTTGTTTAAAGAATGATAATAGGAAAAATAGTTATCATTTTCAGGAAGTTTTCTATGTGCCAGGTGCCATCTCAGTTGCTTACAAGGCATTGTATCATTTACTCCTCCGTCGTGCTCTCTCTGTTGCTCCCCAAATGGCTGTGGCTGGTGACTATACAATGATTCTATGACTACCTGACATGTAAGGGCATTTGGGCAGACGTTACTGAAGACGTACCGTGGTTGCCATAAACATTTACATACCATCCCACTACTTACCCTTCTGCCTAGAATCTGGTTGATAGCGGCACTTTCCTTTAGAGTGCACTCAGCTACGACATTCGCTCTCATTTCTTTCATGTATAACATAAAGGCATTCAGAGGCTTCTTAATGTGAGGTCTCTTGGGCTCCTGCTCCTTCCTCTGTTCATGCTGAGGCTTCCTAAAAGGCGGGGGTGGGGAAGAGGTGAGCCCAGTAAGGAAGACATGGCGGGAGAGAAGCCGAGCATCTGCTTATATCACAAGTCCAGCTCAGGCTGGGACCACCCTCTGGGCTCTCTAAAAGCCCCCAGAACACCATCAACTTAGAAGAGCACCTCATCAGCTCCTTGTGGATAAGGATCCTTTGGTTTGAGGAAGTTTACCTATAGCTATAGAAGGGTTGAACACAACATGGAAATGGGCTTGTGAAGATTCTCCATCTAAGCTTTTAGATGCTCCTTGGTCACCTTGGGAAAAGCTGAACATATAGTGCGGGGTGGTCAGTCCTCCTCCAGAACTGAGGTTCTTAACTTTTTTGGGGTCAACGGCCCCTCTGAGAAGCTAATGAAACCTTAGACTCTCTCCCCCAAACACACGCACGCTGGTTTTGCCTGTATTTGCAGGGGTTTTATGGATGATCACGTGCTCCCTGCCACCCCATCCATCCTCCCATCCCAGTACAAACCCTAGATTAAGAAACTCAATTACTAATCTCTTCGGACAATTTAGCCCTGCTGTAACAGCCTGGGATAACCCTGGCCCGACAGGAAATCCTGAGCTTGGTTTGCCCCTTTCCCTTGAATTCTGTGCTCTTGAAGCCTCGATGCAGGGTGACTGCCTTTCCAGAAGGAAATGCACTGAACCCTCCTATCTACTCCACTCCTGTGCTCCTCAAGAATCGGAACCCAATTAAAGCCTTGTAGTAAACGGCTAAACAGCTTAAGTTATTCAGTCGCTATGCTCTGAAGATCACTCCCCCTTTGGTGAGTTTTCCCTTGATCTTTTGAGGTCTGTGCTCCTTTTCAATCTCAGACCCAAAATCAGAGCAGTGAGAATCAAGCTGCTTTTGAGGACAGAGCTTTTGAGGCGGGGCTACACTGATTTCCGTAATAACAGCGAGGGGGCAGATTCAACAACAGCGAAAGAGAAGAAATTGTGTGGTTTAAGTCCTTAGTACCATAAGGCACTCGCGGGTGAAGACAGAGGCACACTTACACGTGCATTAGGTCGCTGTCAGTGTGCGGGTGTTCCTGTTTGACCTGAGGCGTTACGATAGCTGGATGTGGGATGCCAGTTGTGTGGGGACCAGGAGGACCAGGAATCATATGATGAGAAAACCTAAAAGAAGGAAAGACAAGAGAACAAAATGTACCGCTGCAGCAAAAGCTAGACAGAATTTCCAAACAACCCACTGACTGCTATTGGCTGAGAGTGAAAACACACCTTCGTACGCAGAAGTATTAACTCTAAGTTAGAGCAGGCTGATGATTAATTTCGTTCCTTTCTGTATTCAGGTGGAAAATATTTATAATTACGTGCCACCTCACAGATTTTTTTTTCAAGCTAATGGTACAATCTGGCATTTCTCCTGGGAGGGCTCTAGGCCATAGGAATAAAAAAAAAAAAAAAAAAAAAAAAAAAGTGAGTCACTTTTCTTGCAAAGCAGTTTTCAGAAAAGAATTTCGAGAACAATTACTGCTATATTAAGATTTAGCTTTTTAAATGATTTAAAAATCTAAAGACATCACATTTTAAACTCTCTGTCTATATTCCTAAGCAAACCTTCACATTAAGAGTCTTCTCCTGTTGGCTTTTTTCCTAATACTAGGAGAGAACAATTGAGAAGACAGGGGACAGGAAGATTTGTTCAGTCCCCAATTTAATAAGGTCACCATCGACATCACCCCAAATAATTTTCCACACATAAAGAAAGTAGTGTCTGAGAGATCTGGCCTAATGGAAAACCGATAACAAAATTAAGGGGAAGGATTTAATTAAAGGGAAGGATACAGTTCTGCTTCAAGGTAAAAACTACGTATGCTAAAATAAAGGCTTTTTCCCAGAGTATACTTGTAGAGCATTAAACAAATCTTAAAATATCCACTACCATCCAACACAAAAGAGGGAAACTGCCATGCAAGAAAAATAAAACAAATGAAGACAGTACTTTCAACAAGCTCTTTGGATAAATTTGGATACGCTTTAGAAATTTTTGTTTTTCAAGCTCTTTTAAAGTCAACAATTTAATTCAACAAAAACAACCTTCTCAGGTCTTTTCATCACCGCCTGTACAGTTAATTCCTTCTTCTGGGAAGGAAAGAAGGGACTCTGCTTGGATATGTAGTATTTCAGAAACAAATTTTTAACAAGTAAGGAGGCATGGGAAAAATACAAATATTTGATCAAATCATAATGCTCTGCTAAATGTACCATTTGCAAAAAATACATGGTGCTGGTTATTTGCCCGTGAGAAAATCCTGTCGTCACACAATTCTTACAATGTTAAAAAAAAGTGTACAGATAGATTTTGGGGGAAGGATATTAATTTCATCCTCTCTCAATCAGCTAGATTTACAACCTACTGAAAAAATAACGTTTCTTAAAAAGCTGAAATTCGCCACAGAAAACTGCGAATTTCATACCGATGTAAAAAAGTAAAGATTCACAACCAGTTATTACTAACCCAACAGTTTGACTTCTAGCATGTTAATGCTAGCTCCCTTGAAAAAGCCACATTGACCACACAGATGACACACCACAAATGTGTGTGTACATCAAAGCACAGGGCACAGAAGCCATCCTTTCCAGAGGCAAAAGCGTAAATTACACACAGCGGTGTGGCACAGCAGACCTCACAGAGCTTCGCTTGCACCAACGTGTCCACACGGGGCCTGATTCACACACTAGGACACGCAGCCCCGTATGGCCTGACAGCCTGTGAGCACCGTCCCTTCTCTTCCGACGGCCTTGGTCCCGACGTCTCTAGACTATCTGGGCGTTTTCAAACACTGGCACGTGAAACTGATACAACTTTCCTCATAGAGAGCAAATTAGAAAACTCAGATCAAACCAGTCTCTATTCTCCCCCCCGACCCCACCCCCATCATATTTTGAATCGAACAAGCTCTTCTGATAATGTCCCCTCTGGGGACGTTTCCCGTCCCACAGTCAGGTGGCAGCGGAGTCTTCTGGAGGGAGACACGGGTTCCCGGGACGGCCGAGTCCATCCCCCTGGTGGGCGTGGCTGGCACTGCTCGGGGAGGACCCTCCGGGACGCCTAGTGTGGGAGCCAGGCACCCTGCGCAGACAGACGCGCGGGGCCGAGCCGTGCACCCGCCCGGCCAGGACCGAGAGGCAAGCAGAGGCGCGCGAGCTGCAAGCGCAGGAAGAGCAGCCTGTCCTGGAGCGCCCGGTTCCACCTCCACCTACCTGGACATGGAAGTGTCGACTGACAGGGAGGATGGGTAGGGTTGCCTGAAGCCTCCCGTGACGGGATATACAGGCTGACCTTGCCTGAGGTCACAGAAGAAAGGAACCCATCAATGACAAAGCATGACTTACCAACCAGCAGTAAGAGTTTCATGAGGGGAGGAACTCAACCAGTATTTTGCGGGGAGTGTTACCAGGGCATTGCTTCAGTCACCCAGCTCCTTCCCTTCCTGGACACCCTCCGCCCAACCAAAGCATCGTCTGCCTTAAAGGAAATCTCCCACCGCAGTCCGTGAACGATGTCGTCTATCCCTTCCCCTCTCCCATCCCCACGAATGCTTTCAACAAAGCAGGCAGGCAGGTAAACAATGTTTTTACTGAATATAACAGAACCTGAGAATGGTGAGATACTCCTTTTAGGTTAGTAGATTCTTTATCAGAATCTTTGAGAATTTCAGGGAAGGGAAGAAAGAAGGAAATAAAAGTTTATATTTATATAAAAATGAACAAAGTTTTTAAAACACTGCACTTCCCCCCCACCTTATATCCATGCTACAGGGAAGAAATAAAAGATCGATTCATTGGAGATTATTTTCTCTCTCCTCTGAGAATTCCATCTCTCCCTCTGTTTTTCCTACATCTCACACTTTTCATTTACACAGTCTTTCTTTCCAGATGCCACTGATGCAACTCGACCCAGGATTATTGCCCCTGAGTAGCTAAGTTCAGAGAGAATAATTGATGTAGCTTTGAAAATAGCTGCATAATCAATTAAATTCAGACAGAGTTATTGACTGAGAGATTTAATGCAAAGAAAGGAGAGAAAGCTGGAATTTCCATGGCAGGATGAGCCTCCTTATGAAGAAGAGATAATCTAAGGATGTCAAGGTAGGGAAACTGGGGCCTTGACGTGGGAGCTGTGGGGACAGAGAGCCAGATGAAGAAAGGAAAGAAAATATTTGCTGAACTTGCAGCGCTCTGTCCATGGAGTGAGCGGTGGGGAGAGGAGAGAAAGGGAAGTGGGGACAGGGAAAGCTGCACGCTAACAATAAAATGACAAAAATAGGCTACATTACATGCAGTGATTCTTTCTTCCCTAAATACATTTCCTTTCCTTTACCTTTACAATTCAAAAATTTTGAAAGGAATGTTACGGATTTTTCAGAAATAACAAAATAGAGAGCATTTGGATTCTGAAAAGAGAAGTCCAAACATCAGTTTTTCACGCCTCTGAACTCAAACTGGTGCTTATTTTATTAAAATTCAAAAGATGCTTTTGCACTTGCATTTCTCCCTAGTTATCTGTCATTTATCTCACTTGCCCATTTATAAGCAAAGATCGATATTCAATACATCTAAGGTTATGTTTCAAAAATATAAGTTGTTCATAAAGAACTAGACAAGAAAAACCCACACTGAACACTTTGTACAGGCATAGCAAATGCCCAAAGCCACAAATTGAATCCATAAAACTATAAGCTTCAAAGCAAATGCTACACAGCCATTTTCTACACATATTAGCCAACGAATTCAATCCATTTCAAAGTCTGTATGTTTTTTAATCTTTTAAATTGAAATGAAATAAAGTTAGCACCTTGCCTGTTGATGTGAAGTTTCTTCAACTCAAGTGTTATCATTCATAAAGCTAATTTCCATGAATGGGAAGTGGAAGAACACGTGTTCAAATGCCTGGCTGAATGTTGCAGGAAGGATCTTACCAGCCAAGAGGTGGGGTGATCTGTCCAACACCACCCGGAGACAGGGGATAGAAGGTCGGGATCTCGGGAGCTGGAGGATGTCTGGACATGCCTATTAAAAAGAACAACAGAGAGGTAGAGTTTTCAGATTCATAGGACATTCGACTTTAAGAGAAAAAGAAAGGCAAGCAAATGCATGATGTCATTAATACTTAAGCTCTAGAATGAAACAATATTTATTTTTCAGATCCAGTTAACAGAAGTCAGTTTGTTAGCTTTTCTCAAGATTTCAGCATCTGAGAAAACAGGCATTAAGGTAGTACATCTTGAGGAGCTCCTGAAAGAGTAAATATGCTGCTAGTAAAACAGGCATCAAAATAAGACTTTAAAATTATTTAGTTTGCCCTCATTATAATATCACTTTGGTCAGGAAAATGGTAGACAATTGTTTTTGTGTAGAATGGAAAATGACAGCCCTTCATAAGTAGAAGGCCTGCCATGGTGTTCAAGGATTAGTTAAATTGCTACTTTCAGATTTTCACTGGCTCCCTTATGGACACATAGATTTGGGAAATGTGATACCTCAGAGGATCAAAGATTAATTAGAAATCATCTTCAGCCCCATAATGGTCGTACTTGATATGATTCATTTGGTCTCTGCCACTTCAGCTCCAACTAAGCTCTATATCAAGTTGAGTCCTCTGGGCTCCAAGGTCAAGCTGTTCTGGATTAGTTGTATTCCACAGAAAATGAGAGTGCCACCAAACTGTTTCTTGAGCTCACACTCCTTGGAGCACTCTGCCCTATAACTGTAAAAACCACCTGAAGGGGCTTCCCTGGTGGTGCAGTGGTTGAGAGTCTGCTTGCCGATGCAGGGAACACGGGTACGTGCCCCGGTCCGGGAGGGTCCCACATGCCGCGGAGCGGCTGCTGGGACCGTGAGCCAGGGCCGCTGAGCCTGCGCGTCCGGAGCCTGTGCTCCACAACGGGAGAGGCCACAACAGTGAGAGGCCCGCGTACCGCAAAAAAAAAAAAAAAAAAAAAAAAAAAACACCTGAAGATTGTACCTAATCCTAGTCCCAGATGACACCTCTTTGTTTATATCTTACCTTGGGTACAGAAAAGAAGGGCTAAGACGCACACATAAAAATGCAAAATAAAAACTTAGATTTAGATTTGGGGGAAAGTGCTTCCGAACAGAAAAGAGCCACATGAGTTTCTTTACATAGGTAATCTGGCTTTAAAAGGCCATTACCATGTGCAAACACACATTCCCAGGTTTAACACCCAGAATATGCATTCAGTGGCTGTAATTATATTGGCCGGTATGCAAATTAGGTGAGTGTACAGAAGATGCTCTTTAAGTATGCTGCTTTTTTACTATTTAAAATGTTTATGAATTTCATTTGGATCTTAAACGATACTGAAGGCCTTGAGCATACAGGAATGGCTTAAGAAGTGTTGCCTTCAGGGCTTCCCTGGTGGTGCAGTGGTTGAGAGTCCGCCTGCCGATGCAGGGGACACGGGTTCGTGCCCCGGTCAGGGAAGATCCCACGTGCCGTGGAGCGGCTGCTGAGACCGTGAGCCAGGGCCGCTGAGCCTGCGCGTCCGGAGCCTGTGCTCCGCAACGGGAGAGGCCACAACAGTGAGAGGCCCGCGTACCGCAAAAAAGAAGTGTTGCCTTCAAAGTGGATGTTAATTTGACTTTGAAGTTAGGACAAACTATTTCTCAACTCTCAGAGAAAAGTCTTTAATCTTTCTCTTAACAGAGAGTTTACAGGAGATCATCTGAGGTTTTACTGTTTTTAAAAGAATAGTCTAAAATCTCCTTTTTTGGTCTCTTATCACTTTCAAATTTCATGAGTATTCTTTTAATTCCTTTATATCATCAATTCACCAAAAGCACTGCATACAATGGGACCTAGGGCATTCTGCGGATCCACTCTCTCCCACTGAAGCAGAGCCACTGGCAGCTGCTTTTTGGAAGCTGGAAGTTCACCTTAGGAGAGTTACCATCAAATCTCCCCTTTTTTTAAAGCTAGAAATACCACTTCTTTTGGTCACAGTAGACCCCAAATTTCATACTCTGGGATTTTTTTCTTGGGTCTGGGGAGGTAGGGGCAGCAGGGGTGCCTACAGTGGTGATTCATGACGTATCAGCATCACAGGGAAGTTTCTCCAACTCGCTGCCTCCCTCACCCTGACACTCTGATACCTCTCCAAGCCTCAGGTTCTGCAGGGGGGGGCTGCTCAGTTTTGAAAAGTAAAACCAGGCCAACTCAGAAGAACTTGGAAAACTTTGCAGAAATTTGAACTTGAAAATCATAATTAGAGATGGAATTGTTTGAACTGTCTCCTTTAATCCCTTTGTTGGAGAGGTGAAGTGACTGTTCAGGTACCTAAAAAATGCGATTTGTCCTGGGATCTTATCTCTGGGATGCAGAGAAGTAGCCTGCTTTCAATCACATGTCTCTAAGCAGACAAGCTTGAAACCCTGCTCTCCACTCTAGTCCATGTCCTGAGTACACTGAGAAGGCTGAATTAGTGATTCTGTGTGGGAGTAATCCGACAGAACAAAAAATACAAACTAGCTGGATTTGGTTTTACTGCTTAAGAAGAAAGGAGGGAACTACCATTTACTTGGCACCTGCTACATGCTAGTTCCTATGCTGGGTATTTAATTTGACTCTTCCTATTAAAATTCTACTCATATTTCAGATACCTCTCTCTCATGGAATATTCTCTAACTTTTATTGCTCTGAGAAATCTTTCTTCTTTGAATTTACAACATTTCATTTGTACTTTTAACATGGTACTTAAGATGTTCTTCACTTTGTTTTATAGTGAGGTTGTACAAATGATTTCCTGCCTGAGCCTTGTACACTGCTTGGAAAAAAGAGACCGTGTTTTCCCCATCTGTGCATCAAACTATGGCTGTCTCCGGAGGAGGCTCTGAATATACTTCTGAGCGACTAAACAAATGAACAGGTGAAATAAATGGACCCATTCCCCATGCTGGGTCAGTAATATAACCATTTTGCATGTACATACATGATGTGTCTTAGGTCATTACATGAGTAGAAGAAAGTGGATCTGTGTTTTCTATAAATAGCTTATTGTTGTTTTAAGATCCCGTTTCCAAAGATTCCTAGAAGTGTGTGCCTCTCTACCAACTCCTGTGCTACTTTAGACACATTTCACATCATTCATTTTAATGAGTATTTATTGAACACTTAACTATGTTCTGGAGGCTCTATGCAGTATATCCTTAAATTTTTTAAACTTTTATAAATAACTTTTATAAACACAGCTAAAATGATTCTGGTGTCAGACTGCATGGATACAGTAATTCTGCCACTCACCAGCTATATGTCCTTGAGGAAGTTATTTAATTATTATTCTGTAAAATCAGAATGAAAATGAAATAAGTGTTCTTGTGAGGAATAAATGCATTCGTATATTAATACTGAGAAGTGCTTGGTATATAGTATAAGCACTATGTTGAGTGTTTGTTGTTATTTATAAGGATACAAACATATAAACAGGTACATAAACCCAGTATTTCTTAAAAGCTCTTTCAACATTTTTATCAGACACAATGAGTGGAACAAAATGATGGGTATTAGCTTCCCTTGCTTTTCCCACAACTAACTACACCTACACACCTGCACCCCACACCCTATCCCAAAACACACACTGAGGGAAACGTAAAACCTAATACGCTTCATAGTAGGAAATTAACCTAAAGTTATTTTCCTACAAATGAGAATGGGTTCTGCTGACAAGCAGTTTATATTTATCAGATAATTCCATCTAGGGTTAGAGTATGAACACGATATTCTTATTTTGGATTTGGGGGGGATAAAGCTAGCCAGCTTCCCAAGGAACTTTGAAATCAGCAACTCAGTACCACCATGTTATATAACCAGCTGTATGTGATATAACCAAAAGGCAGGCAGAAGGAGAGAAAAGAGAGTAAATGCAAGAGGTCCAGTAAGCCTTAGACTTTTTTTTCCCTTATACTTATTTTTTGGTGATCAATGTACCCAAATATAATGATATGAACTCAAAATCATGTAAATTAGGACTTTTTAAAAAATTAGTTATTTTTAAACCAAGGTTTTATATCCCCCTAACTACACGGTGATGAGGTACATGAAGTCCAGGACAACAAAAGTAATTAAAAACAGGATTTTTATATTAAAACAAATGTAAACTGTGTATGGAGTAGAATGCAAAAATCACACAAATTATTAGGACAAAATACTTCAAAGAAACTGCAAGCAGACAATTTCTGTTCATGCCCACTAGTCCCTTCTCTAGTTCTAAGAAGTTTGTTTAAAAAAAAAAATGTTTGAGGAGTAATGATATAAATTACAATTAGCAAGGTAAAACAAGGTAGGGTAGCCGTAAGATATGGAAACAGAAGAGAAAGTGTAATTGTAATTGGTAGCTAGTCAGAAAATTGTCTGTTTCGAAAAACTGAACTCTCCTAGGGACTTCCCTGGTGGTCCAGTGGGTAAGACTCCGCGCTGCCAATGCAGGGGGCCCAGGTTCCATCCCTGGTTGGGGAACTAGATCCCGCACGCATCCTACAACTAAAGCCCGGCGCAGCCAAAATAAATAAATAAATAAATATTTTAAAAAACCAAAACAAAACAAAAAATTGAACCCTCCTAGAATTCCTGAAAGGACAACTTCTGAACCATCATGTGTTACTCCTTTAAAAATTGTTATAATGTTACTCTTTTAAACAAGTCCATTTCAAAGTGCTCAGAACAGGGACTGGGACATAGTAAGTACAATGTAATTGTAAAGTAAATAAATGGTTTAAAACTAAATAAAACATGCTGTTGGCTTATTTTTGCTAATAGCTTGTTCGGGGCTTTTATCTCTATCTTTAACTGTCATCCGCATCTTTATGGTCCTCAGAGGCCAAGGTCATATTCATCACATGGTCCCCCTCGGCCACGGCCAAGGTCAATTCATCACATGGTCCCCCCCCCCCCCCCCCCCTCCCCCCCCCCCCCCCCCCGGCCACGGCCAAGGTCATATTCTTGAGCTTCCCTCTCAAACTCAGCCTGCTTCCTAAGATGCCTATCTTAATTCCCTTTCTCACTACATATTCACAGACCTGTCTCTGATGTTTCTTATCCTTTGGAGGTCCTTGACAAAAGGAAACAGAGGAGAGGAAGAACTGGAAATGAGGAATAAAACAGAGACAAACCCAGAAACATCGGCCTTGATGATTTCTGCCTCCTCTACGTAAAGGTACCTGGGCTCCACTCAAGCGAAGTCCAACGGTAACTAAGTCCTCAAACAGTCGTCTTTTTAATAAAGGTGGGAGATGAACATGATACATATTTAACCTAGAAGTGTTCACAGCAGTGGGAAAAACACCCAGCCTCTGAACTCCACTTTTTTTTTTTTTTTTTTTACATACTTACTATATTTTGCTGTTCACTATCGATCAAAGATAGGCCTGGACAAACGGGTGAAGTGCTGGAGGTGGCACATTTGGCCCCTGTATACATTCTCTGCCTTCATGTGGTTTTACAGGACCCTTTATTTTGAATGTCTAAAGAGCCCGTTGAGGTCCAAGTATGTATGTACGTGGGAAGAATAAGGGCTATCCTGTGAACAAACCCCCTCTCAAAGTCTGCTCTAAGCTGACATGACCAGAAGGCTTGGAGAACCCGAGCTTTGTGTCTGACAACGAACCCACACCCACACCCATCAGGTTAGAAAACAGGCGTCTTGATTTTTCAGACCGCTTATGACGTGTGTTTCTCTGTAAATGATACAGAAGCAGAACTTGGTAATAATGTAGAGAAGCAAAATAAGACTCACGTTGCTTTGACTTTAGACAGAGATGGTTTTGTATTTTAATTATATTTATATCTAAATTGGTGCTGGGAAACAACAAAGAGAGGAGAAAACACAACAGGGATATAAAGACCAAAAGAAATCACAAAAGGCTCAAAAAGGTAACATTTTGAGGAAAAATAAATCTCCTACTTTGTCCCTTTTCTACCTTTTTTTTTTTTTTAACACTATCATCAACACCTAGTACATGCTAAAATAAACAAATACGGCAGGGGGCACTGAGGACTGAATTTGTAATATATTTTCACAACATATTGGTTTACACTGTGATCATAGATCATCAGAGCTGTCACTTTGAAATGACCCTTCAATATTTTTGTTCTTCTTTTTTTTTTTACTCCTAAAAAGAACAGGAGTCAACAACAAATTCTTGTATGCTTATTAGATGTGGCACATATATACAATGGAACATTACTCAGCCATAAAAAGAAACGAAATTGAGCTATTTATAATGAGGTAGATAGACCTAGAGTCTGTCATACAGAGTGAAGTAAGTCAGAAAGAGAAAGACAAATACCGTATGCTAACTCATATATGGAATTTAAGAAAAAAAAAATGTCATGAAGAACCTAGGGGTAAGACGGGAATAAAGACACAGACCTACTAGAGCATGGACTTGAGGATATGGGGAGGGGGAAGGGTAAGCTGTGACAAGGCGAGAGAGAGAGAGAGAGAGAGAGAGAGAGAGAGAGAGAGAGAGAGAGAGAGAGAGAGAGAGAGAGAGAGAGAGAGAGAGAGGCGTGGACATATATACACTACCAAACGTAAGGTAGATAGCTAGTGGGAAGCAGCCGCATAGCACAGGGAGATCAGCTCCGTGCTTTGTGACCGCCTGGAGGGGTGGCATAGGGAGGGTGGGAGACGCAAGAGGGAAGAGATATGGGAACATATGTATATGTATAACTGATTCACTTTGTTATAAAGCAGAAACTAACACACCATTGTAAAGCAATTATACTCCAATAAAGATGTAAAAAAAAAAAAAACTGCTATCAAATAAATTCCTCTCGTCTCCTACAACTGTATTATGACCCACCCAGAGACATGGGCGGAGGCACTTGTGAGGTCGCTCAGACTGATGAGATGAGGCTCCTTGCTTATCCAAAGCGGCCTGGGGAGGGAGGCAGGGCTCTCACCTTGTTTGGAGCTGACATCCGATGGGATGTGTGACGGGTGTGATCCTGGAGAAAAGTGCTCGTCGCTGTAAGTGATGAGGGGGGTGAGAGGATGGACTGCGTGGGATGGCTGCACCACGGGCACTTTATTTGACTGCAAAGTAACCACAAGGACAGCCGTTAATATGGACGCCCAGCTCCTGTCTCCTCTCCCCGCAGAAGTCACACAACAGCAGTCACTGGGCACCAGCACAACCCGAGAATCCTCCCCAGACCTGGACAACTGAATCATCTGCTCTACTCACTTAGATCTTCAGGATTTTCTCACGTTCGGTACTCAAGTACATGAATATCCCACCAAGAAACAACCAGTTATTTAACCAAGGCCCCTTTGGAGATTTAGGTTGGTCACTATTATTCCATATGACGTAAGTTCTAAACATACATATTTACACTCCCCTTTTGGATTATCTCCTCAGGTTAAAGTCAGCAAAGAGCTACTGGAGCAAAAGTTGTGAATGTTTTATAAACTCTTTATTCATTATATATGTTTGGCATAAAAAAGGCACTCAATAAATATTGTTCAAAGAATACCTAAATGAATAAATATTGTCAACTTGAAGGGCAACTTTTTAAACAACCCAGTATATATAAATCTGCTGTACTGACATCACCTTGGTTTATAAAATTCATAATTCTAGAGTTGTACATCTTTAAGAACCACATTATACTATATAGTTTTATAGTTTTGTCAATAAAGCATAACCATCATTCATTATGCTTTAGAGCTGCTCAGTTCATCTTCAGGCTCTTTAGTTTCTAGAAGTCTTTTTTTTTTTTTAGTTTTTGCGGTACGCGGGCCTCTCACTGTTGCGGCCTCTCCCGTCACGGAGCACAGGCTCCGGACGCACAGGCTCAGCGGCCATGGCTCACGGGCCCAGCCGCTCCGCAGCCTGTGGGATCTTCCCGGACCGGAGCACGAACCCTTGTCCCCTGCATCGGCAGGCGGACTCTCAACCACTGCGCCACCAGGGAAGCCCCTGGAAGTCTTAACTGATAAGAGCAAATTCCCAATCTTGAGTTTAACTGCATAATGTGAAATATGGCTTGTCAGAACACTCTAACTTGTTAGCATTTATATTTTAACATATTTTATATGTCTTATATGTGTTTAAAAGTAAACTTTATCATTTAATTTGGAGTTCTAAAACTGTAAAACAGTAACCCGTTTTAGAGGTTCAGGTTATTTATCTGGACCTCATCAATTTGAAATCTGGAATTCTTTTGTTTGGCTAAAGTTGGCCCCGCCTCCAAGAAAGTGCCTACAAAGCAAATCAGTAATATAAACAAGATTCAGGCAGTTTAACCTAATCAGGGGATTGTTTTAAAAGAAACTCTACCCACCCCCGCAAGAGAGTAAACTCAACACAATTATATACATGCAAAATACGTTTCTGATTTTAAATTCATCTCCTAGTTAAAGCAGTCTCAGGAAGACCTCTATTTAGAAACACTACAGTAATAAGTAACTTGTGAATTTAAGAGGAATAGACCATAATGAATTGTAAATATTCTCTCATTCACTAGTTCAGACATGCCTTCACCACAGCCAGTTTGAAATAGTGAGACTGTTACTGTACTACAGACTAAAATGCACACGAAATCACTTTCTCCGGAAACCAATATCTGTTTAAACAAATATTAAAAAAATTTAAGGGCCTGAAAACTGCACAGTGTAAACTGCTTAAAATGTAGGGACATATCTGAACGGCTGAGGGCCCATAACACACTTGTGTATGGTGGCTGCACCTATGATGTACGCTGATTATTTCATGTTTTTTTATTTTACAAATTAGGTATAAACAGTACGTGGCTCCAACAGGAAAAACCATCCTCTCAGGAAAATTAGGAATAATCATACTAGTAACACTTAATTCTCTTTACAGTTACTAATTCTCTACACCCTAACATTACAACCTGCGCCCAAAAGAAACTTATGGAAAAAAAAAAAGCAAGGGGGAAAAAAATCACACTTTTTTAGACAATGACATAATATCTGTACTAGACTTTCCCCTATTTTATAATTATCAGCTTCCCTCTAATGGCAGAACTTGTGTAGCTCATATAGCCCTTGGCATTTATTAAATAGAGCACCATTATCAAAGCCACATGCCTTTTCTCCCTACACTTCTGCACAGACATCTATGCATATAAATGTGTAAAAGGTTAAAAAAAATCTTTCAATGCTTTTCAAGGGTTAACGATGCAGTTTGTCAAATACACAGAATGAGCTTCTTAAATACTTAGAATGCTAAATGGATGCTTCTTAAATATTTAGAATGCTAGAGGAAGTGGGAGGTGGGTGGGTGTGAGAATATTATTATTATAAACCCTTTTAAATAGAGCAAAAGTCGCAACACCCAAATGCTAAAATGAATATATTTCAACTATAGTTTAGAATAACTGCTTTGAGTTTCATTTTTCAGAAGTTTCATAAGAAGCATAATCGCCAAACAATCTACTTAGATATTTTCTTGGGGTAGTTAAAAAAGCATTGCAGAAATCTTCTGGGGAAAAAAAATATGTATTTATTTTGCATGCCTTTCTCATTTCCAGAGCACCACCTTAAGGGACCTGCATTAGCAGGCAGCATCTTCTTGATGTCTGACCTATCCCTCCAGTCATATAGCTCAGAATCCGGTGCCATGAATTTTTGTTAAATTATGCTATCCTTGCTCTCCTCTTAATTTTACGGCTTTCAAGACAGATTTGCTTTCCTGTGGGAAGGAGATAAGAAGCTGAGGATTTTCATTTAAGCTCTGGCCTTGTCTTATATTTTGCAAGATGGATAGCGGAAGCAGCACTAGTAGGTGTGTTAAAGCCAACAAGGATTATGTCTATTTTTGCGGCCAAATAATAAAAGCAATATGAAGTCTCAATAATATGAGCGAGCCCAGTTCTAGGGTTTATATCTTGCCTCCTGCTGATCACCTCTGCTACGTATACAAAAGGGTCCAACCGACACCACGGATGCTCGGCACGTCGCCCTCACAGTCAAGTGTCCTCAGCCCTGCACAGTGGGCTTCCTCTGACATCAGGAGCTGCTGCCCTCTGATGCTACACGCACACACAAGGCGAGAAGCCACGCACTGCGACTTTGTGTTAAGTTTTAAGACAGACAATATAACCATTCTTTTTTATCGCCCACCTTAGGGTTTTCTCTCTTTTTTGTGAACTTTTTATTTTATATTGGAGTACAGTTGATTAACAATGTTGTGTCAGTCCAGGTGTACAGCAAAGTGATTCAGTTACACATATACATGTATCTATTCTTTTTCAAATTCTTTTCCCATTTAGGTTGTTACAGAATATTGAGCAGAGTTCCCTGTGCTATACAGTAGGTCCTTGTTGGTTATCTCTTTTAAATACAGCAGTGTGTGCCTGTCAGTCCCAAACTCCCAACATAACCATTCTTAATTCTAATCTTCTCATCTCCGAATAACAATGTGCTGTATATTGGGGAGGGGAGTGTGTGAGGAAAGAAATAACTAAGCGACTACTTAGCTTCTATAGACAAACTTACGTAACTACATTATAATGCCTGGTTACAGGTATATATGTGGGCACATGTCTATATTCATTAAGCACCCAAAATATTCCAAACACTATTCTAGTGCAGATGGCCGATACAGACAAGGTCCCTGTTCTCACGCAGCTTCCTTTCTAGGGGCCTGGAAATGGGGATGCGGGTATTGGAGACTAAAAATAAATAAAAATAAATAAATAAATAAATAAATAAATAATAAATAAATGTGTAAAAAACAAAACAAAAACCCTGAGCAAAATCTGAAAAGACGACATCAAGTGCTATGAGGAAGAGGAACCAGGTGATAGAAGAGACAGTGTATATCTAATCATGTGCCTTCGTATCACATTAAAGCTGTAAGAAACTGAAAGTTCATTTAGTCCAAGATCCTTATTTTCTAAGACAGGAAGCTGAAAAACAGAGGTCACCAGGGAATGGGTGATCAAGCCATGACTACTGTCAACACCTACAGTAAGACAGCCTTACTCACTACACAACTCCAGTTAACACAGGGCCACTGTGAAGAAAATGGGAAGGGAGACCCCCCAGGTGCACTTAAGAGAGTGGAACCAAGCAGTAGAGAAATACCATCTTTCTGGCTCCTACTCTGTGCTGGGAACTGTGCACCTAGTACTGTACCTAATGGGACCCCAGTCTCCTGACTCCCCCTCTGGTGCTTTTCCCAGCATACCGCTCCCTGTAAGGGAGGGAGGAAGGGCAAAAAATCATTTCGATTCTTTTTCATTCACAGGTACAGTCAGGTAAGTCTTAGCTTCCAGAGGAGACCCACCAGGTACTCTCAACGTGTGTCCTTTCCTTGATCATCTCAGGAAAACAGCATGCACAATTATCCACCTTTACAAGACACCTGGCAGCCTTAGGTCGTCCCAAATTCTCCACGCCTGCTCAGAGAGAGGTTCAGTAACTTGTCTACACTCATACGGCAGCAAGTGGCTGAGCCCGGCCACAGACCTTCATCTTCTGATTCCAGCTATACATCTCAGGCAGGTGATCAGTCAGGTGAGCAAAGGAAAAAGATGGGAAGAGCAGGTACTAGAAAAGGGGTAGAAAATATCAAGGGTGGATTCGAGAACACGGCTCTCCTGCCTACACTCAGCACCCATAAGTGGCCATTCAGGAGGAATCCCGCAATCTTTTCCCAAACTGGAAAAACCACCATCAGGCCACCCTACCCGCGAAGCACATAATGATTACAGTAACTAACACTTAGCCAAGTACTTCCTATGTACTAAGCACTTTATAAGTATCTTGGAGGCAGATACCATCATTATCCTCCTTTTCCAGAAGGGGAGGCTGAGGCACAGAGAAGGTAAGTAACTTTCCTGAGGACCCAGCGCTAGTAAGTGGCAAAGCTAGGTTCAAATGCAGGAAGTCTGGCTCTAGAGGCCACGTTCATTACCAGTAGACCAGGCGGCCTCCCTGAAGAGCCCAGTTCATAAAATCCTGGACACTGAGTTGACCATCTGGGCCGTAGCTGACAGTATGTGACATCCATGAAATGCCCGTGTACCCCGCACAGGAATCACATCAGACAAAGAGGCACCTTAGTAGAAGCGGTTAGAGTTGGAGACTCAACTGCCACCTTTCTCTCCAGGACTGGAAAACATTCCAAGGACGCTAGCTTGGCTGCCACCCAGGCTGGTCCCCGCACGTGAGGACTTCTTCGGCATCACGGCCAATAAGACCCACACGTCCTGCGGACACGAAGTGGGTGCCACTTAGGGATCCGGAGAGTCAGCCCCAAGGCAGCATTCCCAGAAACGACCCACTCACCGCTGGCAATAACTCGAGCTGTCGTGAATGTCGTCAGCCTCTGAGGATGTGGTCTGGGAAGGACTAAAAAGTGGTTCAGCTCCCTCCTGGCTAAGGCCTGTAGTGGGGGGCCCGGGGGGGGGGGGGGCGCGGGAACCTGCCAGGCTGCTGGCTAGTCCCCGTTGTGCACATCTCCACACCTCCACTAAACCCAGAGTGCAGGATCTGGCTGGGCATAAAGGTCCTGAGTTCCATTTCAATCGGCTGTGCATTTTATCAATAGTCCTCCTGGTAATAGCCGAATCCAGGGGAATTTTGACACTCCACCAACTTACTGAGATGAGGAATTTCATCTGGCCTAAATCGTTACAGTGCATTTTACTTTTCATCAAACTCTTAATAACTCTGGTGTTCGTGAAGCAGAAGCCGCGTAATTTCATATCGTGCCTTCCCGTCCTCTTCTGAGAATCTGAGCTTCTCAAGCCTTCCCACAAAGAGCAGCAGATTTAATTTGCCCCAAAAGGATACAGTGACTCTTGCATTCACTAGAACTCAAAAGTAATACTTGGTACTGGAAATCTTTCCTAAGATCCACCAAAGCTGAACACCTGATTCAGATCTGATGTGGCTGTCAAATCTAAGATGACTACCGGCTGAGATGCAGCAGCTTTTTTCAGATCATGATGAGGTCCCAGACTTTGCAGACTTCCTGAGCAGGAACTGATAAAACTCTAAGGTTCGCAAAGGACAAGTATTCCACGAGCCCAACTCTGGAGGCAAAGGGATGGTCTCTACTGGACACCTGGAATATTTTCCCTAAGAGAGGAAGAAACATGTTGTAGGGAATGGAATTAATATGCACTGGACACCCAGTAAGTGCCATCATTATGGCCATGCCTTTATATCTCTGGCTGGCACTCACGCACAGAGGTGGGCGGTATCATCTCTATATTTATGAAACATGTTGGAGGGAAAGGAATTAATATGCACTGGACACCCAGTAAGTGCCATCATTATGGCCATGCCTTTATATCTCTGGCTGGCACTCACGCACAGAGGTGGGCGGTATCATCTCTATATTTATAGATGAGAAGGCTGAGTCCCTTTGGACACAGCTAAGTAATAATCAGAGGAGAGAGAACCTGTGCTGGCACAACTGGGCACCCACGTCCCTGACTGTCCTGCCCCACACTGCTCACTACTCAGCTCCTCTCTCCACCGCTGCTCCAAACCACCCTGCCGGCTGAGCATGGCCTGCCCTGGGCTCAACTGTAATGAAGGGTCTGGACAGAACAACGGGCCACTTGCGAAAGACTGATGTCACCAGCAGTACCCCAAACAGAATGATGGAATTGCTGATAAAATGAAAAGGTGTGAAGCGCCCTCCGTGTTCCCACTTCTCTATAAGGTGATGATTTCTATAGGTTTCCTCATTTAAACCTAAAGTCACCCCTAAGTTAGGTGTTACAGTTTACGTTACACAGAGAAGAAAGCCAAGGTTCTGAGAGGGTAAGCAGTTTATACAAGATCACACAGGACGTTAAGTGGCAGAGACAGGATTTGGACCCAAGTTAGAGACTCTGAAGTCCACAGCTTGTATCCCAAGGAACCAAAACCAGACAGTGCCAGCATCCTCTGGTTGCCAAGTGGATGAGATGAGTAATAATACAGTTTAATATTCGAGTACGTGGGAACTGGAGGCAGAGCGTTCAAACATTCAAATACCAGTTAGCTGCTATGCTTAGGTAACTCACTTAATTTTTCAGAATCTCCGTTTTCCCACATGTAAAATGGGTAGACTAATACCTCACAGGATGAAGGTGAGGATTAATGAACAATACAAATAAAATATCAAGTCCTGGCATAAAATATATGCTCAATAAATATTTGTGGAATGGATAAAGGGAAGAGGAAAGGGAAAAGAGGGCCAATAAATGAATTACTCTGCTCCCCAAAGTTCAAATCACTCATCTCTAAGACACAGTACCTTTTAGAATTTAGAACTGTGCTTTCTTTCAGATGAATCACCCGCCAGCTCTCCCTTCTGCAACTGGTTTAATAGGAAGACAACTGGATTCTCCTATCTGCTTTCACATTCAAATCTCCAATTTGATATGTTATTTTGGTTGAAATATAGGAAGAAAATCTGACCTCACACAGGTACGTTGTTGAAAAGGGAAGGATTATTTTAATAATTTTTTCAGATAATTGTGGATTTTTTTCTTTGCTACTAAACCAAAACTCTACAAGTGGTAGTTGAAAGGCTTGCTGCAATGTAGAATCAAAAAGCTTATCAATATACTTTTCCTCCTCTTCCATTAAAATCGATTGCTCTGTCTTGCACTTTGAATTCACCCATGTATCATTTTGCATTGGGTCATTTGGAAAATAGCCTTCACTGAGGTGACATATTTTGTTACACAATATAAAAATCACATGCATTAATGTCATCACTCATCTCATCAGAAAAGCTTTAAGGATTTGGGAAGTTATCAGGCCTACAGCAGTGGTTAACAAGTTTTCTAAAATTCTAATTTTTGCTTGAAAGCTCCAATTTTATCACGGGCAACAAATGCTATCAAGTGTTTTCACTGAAGAGAGAGACTCACCTTACTCATTTGTGAGAAAGTATCTGCCAAATACCAAAGTCCAAAGAACCACAGTTTTTCTGTCAGTTATGCAGTCAAGGGGTCAAGATTTAATAAAATTTAAAAATTTTCTACTGCTTCCTCAAGGATATTCTTTTTTCTTTTTTCTTTTTTCTTTTTTTTGTGGTACGCAGGCCTCTCACTGTCGTGGCCTCTCCCGTTGCGGAGCACGGGCTCCGGACGCGCAGGCTCAGCGGCCATGGCTCACGGGCCCAGCTGCTCCGCGGCATGTGGGATCTTCCCGGAACGGGGCACGAACCCGTGTCCCCTGCATCGGCAGGCTGACTCTCAACCACTGCGCCACCAGGGAAGCCCTCCTCAAGGATATTCTAAGTGACACTGGCATTTTTTCTCCCCTGGGAGGGTGCTGTGGTGCAGAATTCGGTGACTATTAGTACCTCTTGGTGCCAAGGCACCAACAGTTTTACCCACTGCTGCTCTTGGACCAATGATGCAAATGCCAACACACAGTGGAGAAGACAACTAATGTGTTGCCGTTATCACGACAGTAGTTTTGACCTCGTGGACACCCTATCTCAGGGAGCCCTTTGAAAACTGCTGCCTGTAGTAAAGTAATGGTACAGAAATAGTTGTTGATTGTCGATGATCCAAAGCCAATAAGGTGAAAAGTATTATTTTTGTTAAGCTGAATTCAGAGAGAAATTGATTAATGGGTTACAAAGGTAGAATGCTTTCATGATGTACTAAGTTATCATTTTTTCCTTCCTATTTGCTAGTATCATAAATCTGTAAATCAAGAGGAACTTGAAAAGCAAACAATCAAAAGTAATATATACCACATCCTTTTAAATGACATTAAAATTTTTTTACACTCCTTCAACTCTTTTAACTCAATATAGAACCCCAGAGACTTGTGTTCATTCATTCAATGTGAATTATTTTCTTGAAAGGAATTCTTGACACATAATAGCTGGGAATAAGGATTTGCACCCTTTGGTGCTAAGAAGGCTTCTTCAACTTCCTCAGGTCCACCAGTCATCACTGGCTCTATGCTTGCAGCCCCAGGACATGACGCCATGCATTTACCACACTGCACTGTTACTACTTGTTTGTGCATCTGCTTCCTAGATGGAGATCAGGTCTTGGTAACTCATCGCCAGTGTCTAGCACAGGTCCCGGTAAAGTGGAGACAATCAGTACCCGCTTCTTGTGACTAAAGGTCTGAATGAGGCTTTCAACACTAAGAAGTCAGCTCTGCTCAAGAAAGAATTCCTACCCTTAAATGAAAAACAGGGACTGATCCTCGTATTTTCTATTGCTGCCTGAAAAATTATCGCAAATTTTTCAGCGGCCTTAACACACCACAGTGTATTGTCCCTCAGTTTCGGTGGGCAGGATCCTGGCACGGTATGACCTGTTTCTTAGCTCAGGGTATCACAAGGGTTGGCCGGGCTGAGTTCCTGTCTGCAGACTCTGCCAGCTCACTCTTGCTGTTAGTCGGATTCATTTCCTGTGGTGATCCCCATTTCCCTGCTGCCTGTCACGGGGGCGGGGGGGGCACTCACGTTCCTTGACAGGCAGCCCCTACGCTGAGCATCAAACGTTTCTTGCTTTGAGTCTCTGATTTCTTCTTCTACGACCTCTGGAGAAACCTGCTTTCCAAGGGTCCCTATTTCAGGCCTCCCCCATAACCTCTCTTTCCTAAAGCCAACAGTGAGAGTAAGAGAGCAGAAGTGGGGGGCAGCTCTGATCAGCTCAGGATGCTGCAAGACCTGATGCCATCTGTTAAGACACAGATCACCCCCTTCACTCTCTCAGTGTTTCTCTGTTTGCAAAATGTTATCACCAATTAATCTTCAGCAGATAAAAATCAAGTACCATTACAAACGTTATTTATCTGGTGTTATAGTCCTTCTGGCTACACTATAAAGTCCTGAGGTTTAGTTTTGTGTTTTCCTCCTCTCCTTTTCGCTCTCTTTAATCCAGGGACTACATCGTCAACAGCATGTTAACTCACACGCATCAGAGTTGACGGCAGTGGCGGCTCAGAGGGGAAGGGATAAGAGAGGATTCAAACATCTTCCCCTCCCCTCCTCCCAACGTCAGGGAAGTCAGGCAGAGCTATGTGCAAGGGAAGTTCCAAGGTAACTACAGGGTCATGGCTTAAAGAATGGAAAAGAGCGGGCTTCCCTGGTGGCGCAGTGGTTGAGAGTCCGCCTGCCGATGCAGGGGATGCGGGTTCGTGCCCCGGTCTGGGAGGATCCCACATGCAGCGGAGCGGCTGGGCCCGTGAGCCATGGCCGCCGAGCCTG
>NW_006779050.1:1323339-1339947 GCF_000442215.2 Lipotes vexillifer | reverse complement strand
AAAAAAAAAAAAAAAAAAAGAAAAAAAGAATGGAAAAGGGCAATCACTAAACAGGGTTGAGGCTCCAAATAGATTTATCTTGAAGAAAACGTTAACAACCAACACAGCAGATTTCGGCCAATTATCTGCCTTGTAAGAAACTTTTTAGAAAAATCATTATTCTATATTTAAGTGCAACTCTCTTATCACAAGGGTCTATCTAACCTGAAGCTTTTGGCTTAATTACCTGACCCTAAAGAGTCATATAATTGTCTTACCATTTATGAATCACTAATAATGCACTAAGAAATGCTGTAAGAAATAAACATGGTAGAAGGGAAGTATATCAAAGTCGTAGGTTAAAACCTGGATGCTTGAGTGAGAAAGACAAGAGAAGGGACGTTCACGGAATATTTACTATATTCTAGGAACTACGAATGATACTTACACACTTGTGATCAAATTTATTTCCTCATTTTCAACTAAGGAAACAAACTGAGGCTCAGAAAGGTTAAGTTCTGCCCAATGTCACATAGGTTAGCTTGTCAGTGTTTGAACCTGGATTAAATACAGATCTGTTCTATCCCAAACAGATGAACTGTTCACTGTGAGCTGCTGAAAAGAATGGCAACAAGGGGAATAACTCATTCTGGGAGCCTAACGGGGACCCACACGTTTCAGTCACCGGAGTCTATAACTCAACAGACGGGGGTTAAGCCGAGAAAAGAACAGAGTAAAAGGGGAAATGACTTATAATTAGGTAAAGCGGCAACATCCTATTATTTGATTGATTTCACAACACCTTCACCACACCCCTAATCCTCTGAGTGCTGCATTTATTTTTCATGTTAAAGGCTGTTCTTTGAAAATTATGAGAAAGAACTGGAATCATTCAAGATAAACAAACCAACCAAAGAACAAAACAAACAGGTTTGAGATTTATTGTGCTAGTGGTAAGACATTATGAGATGAGACCAGACAGTGGCTAATTCAGAAGCTGAATAAAGGGGTGAAGCATAGGTGAAAGGAAGGATCACTAGATTCTAAGCAAGAGGAGACTGCCTGGGCTACGGGCTGTAGGAACGTGGGGTCCTGTGGGGTGCATAGGCAGATGTAAGATTTTACAGTGGAAGGACATGGGGTAGAACAAGATGCCAACGGTTCGCAGCATTTTCTGGGTCATAGACATCGTGATCTGATGAAAAGCGGCGTGTAAGTGTTCTTATATACAAACACAATCACACATTAATGGACCGGGGTGGGAGGTTTCAGTGGGTACAGGGGAGGACAGGGTACGGAGTAGCCCATGGACCCTAGATTAAAAACTGCTGCCCTATTCTAAGAGATAAGTGCTTTAGCAATCACTAAATCATAAAAATTTATTATTATTAATAAGCTGGAGTTTAATTAGCATGTTGAAAGTGGTATTTGTGTGGGTCATTGGGAAATAATGAAAGGCAAGCAAGTCAGTGAAGGTGGGTGAGAAGTCAGGGCCGGGGCCTTCTTTGTCTACCCCAGAGAGCACTGAGCACAGGCAGCAAATGACAGTTTCCTCTGTAGCCCAGAGACAAGGCTGTTTAACGACAACAGGCAACAGGAAAGGGCAGAATGAGGCAACTCCAGGAGCTCTAGAGCCAGAGAGGGAGTGTACTGCTTTGGGGTGAGTGGATCCCCAGAAGTTCTCCTCTGAATCTCATCAGCCATCAATCCTGAATAGACTCGGTCAGGTTTTCTGGTGCTGGTCTGAGCACAGGCTGGTTAAAAAAGACTCTCTCCACCCAATGCCCAGGGATAGATATTCAAAGGGAAGGTTAAGTCTTCCTACTGCCACCACAGCAGAATCTATCTATCATCCAGTTGCAGAGGGTTGGAAGATTTCCCCACGGCACTCAGAACGTCCAGTCCAAGAACTGGATGACCCCAGATATCCTTGGGGGAGAGGGGAAGTGGGGAGCCTGCATGGGGTAGAGGGCAAGGAAGTCCCACAGCTACCCAGGAAGAGTGGATGAATTGTTTTTATGTTCGGGCTGCAAACGGATGGTACAAAGTTCCACAGGAGCAAAGGCCAACAGGCTTAAACCTGGTATTTTCATATTGTAAAGGGATCCTTCACACTTAAAGTAACTATGAAAAGCATGTGCCTTATTTTAGTTTAGATAAAATTGATTTCCGCTTTAAGATCAGGTGTGAAGCATTTACAGAACAGTAATAAGAAGGCTTATGTGCCAATTCTGTCCCATCAAGCTGCCTCTGATTTTAATAAGTGCCATACGTGTAAAATATTCTCTGCTTAAAACTGGGTGTTTTGAAAAGTGAAAAGAGTAACATTTATGTCTGTGAGGGACCCTCATTTTTCTACACTATTTGCTAAAGAGTCTTTCAGAAATCAAAGAAAGAAATGGGAATTATTTGGGGTTCAGCTACTAACAGTAACACTCTAATTGAGAGCTACAGCTTACTAGGAAAAGCAAATCATTTTCTATGAATGTGTAAATGTGATATTCACACTGTAAGATACGCATTAAAGCTATTCTACAGAGCTACACTGTCCAATATGGTAGCCACTGGTCACCAGCTTTTGAGGGCTTGAAGTGTGGCTAGTCCAAATGTAGACGTGCTGTTAAGTATAAAACACACACTGGATTTCACACAGTTAATGTGGAAAAAAGAATGTAAAATATCTCAGTAATTCTTCACATTGATTACACGTTGAAATAACATTTTGGTTATACTGTGTTAAATAAAGTTATTACTAAAATTGATTTTACCTGTTTCTCTTTACTTTTCTGATGGGGCTACGAGAAAACTTTAAATTACATGTATGAGTTGCAGTTGTGGACTCACATTATATCTCTGACAGCTCTGCTTTGCAGTTTGAAAATCTACAGGTAAGAATGCACCTTTCCCCATTATACTCCAATTTGACTTAAAACAAATGAACAAAAAAAGGCATATTTATTAACAAAAGTTCCTTTTATGGAAAAGGAAACTTACGGATAAAGAAACTGAAAACCAGAAAAGTTTAGTGGTAGAAGCTGGAAATTAAACATTGGATTCCAATATCCCATACTGAGGGCCAAGTCAGTAAGTTTAAAACCAAATATTTATATGACAAGTAGTATAAAACTATACATTTCATATTATAGCATGAAAGGAATTACTAAATGATATCTTTACCCAACACACTAGAGTTTATCTGGAGTGAAAATGATGCTGCAGACATCACCATTTATAGGATATACTTCTATGAGTCAAGGAAAAAAACCTTTTGCTTGGGATTTGAAACCAAATTCTTGAAATGAGTTGAAACTGTGGCATAAAACCTGAGTGACAAATGAAGTAACTACATAAACAGGATTTTATGTAATTTACTACATTTCGATTCATCTTTAAAGCCCACAAATAAGTCAAACTAGAACAGCAAACTTTCCTTGAAAATGTTTGTCTCAATGGTATAAAAAGAGGAAGCAAAATGTAAAGACCCTTTAAAAACTCAGTTCTATTCATATATTATAACAGAGAAATGCCCTATAGCCAGTGGAAAAGTATAGGAGCAAAAACGACAATAGCTATTCTCTGCCGGTGAAAAAGGGTACTTCCACGAATATAAAATCAAAGATAAACTCTATTTTGTAGCATTTATTGTGAATAGGAAATTTTCTTTTTGAATTTTATTTTGCATCCTTTTTGGGAAAACTTGCTGATGAACTCAAGGCAGATACCGAATGCCCGATCTACAAACCTTTCCCAAGAGCAACCTAGGTTACTGTTTATTTACAGCACTGGATTGGAGTTGGTTTCTACTAGCCCTCCAGAGCTGACTGCTAAATTTTCAGGAATTTTGAGAACCTGTTAATATTATGTTGGTAGCTTGAAATTGGCCATGGTGGGATTATTTATACCATGAAATTGGCAAATATCAAAAGTCACTGCCACTTCCCCCCAAACTGGTTGTTAAACATGAAACAGCACACCACTGGCAAACACTGAATCCCTTCCTAAATTACCGGGTGAAACAAACTTTTCTTTCCTTATTTCTCTTTGACAAGCAACAGGAACGTATTTTCGATCTTTGTCTGAAACCGTTCCAGAATAAGAAGTTTCAAAGATCGTCATTTGATGCGATCTAGGATGACCTGAGCCATGTCCCCAGGCCCTGCTAACACTGGGAAAACGTGTGGCGGCTGCACATGAACTACTCTGCCTGGTTCCCTGCCATTGGGCTTCAGCAGCAGTGGGTCTGAGTCAGCAGCTAGGAGGAGCTCCACCACGTGGCACTGACAAGAGAGTTGTAGATTTGCTGGCATTTTCTTCCCTCCTCTCCTGGAAATAGTTCATGCAGCCCCAAAAAAGGATAAAATGCTTAATGGAATTACTTTTGAAAGTTATCCGTAACAAATGAATTTTACACAGAAAAGCAAATAATTGAAACTATGTCATACATGCATTAAAGAAATCAGCTTCCAACATGAGGGCGGTATATCAAAGAGCAATTGTCCAGACAAACTGCACAGAACCGCGTACTGGACTAAATATTAAAAAAGAGGGACATGAGAGGCTGCTGTCTTTATAGCACTTTTACTCAAGAAATAGGACAGAAATACTCCGTAGAGAATATGAAAATCAACTCAGGCATCTCTGAAAGCAGTTATGAATTTTAGGGAGAAGTGTAAAGTAGCAAAAATAATTTAAGGGCAATTAAGGAATATTCTTAAGACACCACTCTTTGCTTTAACAAAGCTTTTGCCTGGGTTTCTATACGAAGGCTGGGGGTGGTGGTCGGTTCTTGGGCAGATAATAATAGCATACTGGATTTGAAGTCAAAACACCTGGATACTATTCCTGGTCCTACCTGTTGTGTGAACTTAGGCAAATGACATACCCTTTTTGTGTTTCAGATTGCTCATTAAATGAGGCTAATATTTCCCCAGCTAAGTGTGTATAAGGATCAAGTGAGATCATGCATAGAAACACTTTGCAAATGGTAAAACACTATGTAAATACAATAGTTAATTCCACTTTGGAAAAAAAAGAAGTCATTAATCTCATTTCCTACACTGAGAAAGTTATTACCTGAGTCCACATGCATGAGTTTGGCGAATACCAGATAAAGCTAACTTAGAAATTTGCTGAAACAGTTAATAATGGCCTCAAAGAATCCTCTCGATCACTGTTTCACTACTGATTTGCAGCCTTAAAGAAATCTCTACTCCCTATTAAGATAACGTCTTTGTGTAAGAATGTTTCTTTTCCGATGCTAACAGGCTACACTATGGTCTATCTAAATGCATGAAGAATATTTCAATTTACCTCTTTAATACGTGTCACCTGCTCCATCTGAATACCAATACTTGAACGATGTTTGAAGGTAGTGGTTGACTTGCTAATACAGGAAGTGGAAATATATCTGTACTGGGAGGCCAAGAAGGCCCGAAGATGATCCATAAACACAAGAGGGTGCAAGAAAGGTAAAGACACGTGAGGAGCGTAAGGCAAGGCTCTTAGGTGCAACAACTTTAAGTTTTTGAGCCTGAAGTTTTGGGATTGGATTCCCGCCATCAACGAACGATCAAAGTGTCGGCCCGAGTATCTTCAATGCCATCTCCAGTACCAACGACCCTGTGATCCCAAGGGTTTCTACAGCTTTGAATTCCAATATTTTAATATTCTGTAGTTCTGATTCTTCTGGTAGTAAAAAAAATCAGTTTGAAGACGCATCCGTGTCACACTGCTGATGGGGCACTGGCTTGCTGGCAGCATGTATTGGTAATCTGAAGGAACATCCATAAAGCTTACAGAACAGATGTAAGACAGAGGGCGGGAGTATTTTAACTGTCATGAAACCCAATTTCTCCCAGTGCAAGGACCTCTAAGACTGTGCTAATCATGACAAGGGTCAGAACTTCCAGATGAGATGGGTCATCCTGCCAAGATTCCACTGAGGGCTTCTCCCTTTCTGCAGCAAAGACAGGAACCACTGTGTACTCCTGCACCCCAGGGCTACCTTGAATCTCCACCACTGAATTAACCTTCAAAGACAAACCCAGTTGGACTAGTCTGTGACTGAGAAGTGGCAATCCCGTCAGAAGGGCAGGGAGATGGCAGCCCCCTGAGTTAGGTGCACTTGCACCAAAAGGCCAGTCCAGAGTCTGCACTGACGGAGTGAGCTAATGTTCGGCACTTGTAAGTGCGATGAACTGTATGGCTATAGAGTTATGGTCCTACAAAATAACAAACATTGAAGAAGGGTCCTGCCTTATTTCAGGAGAGTCTAGATTCCTGGTTTCCTCTAAGTACTTTACTGCAAAGAGGACTCAGCGTTGGCAGTTTGGTCTAGCTGTGAATAAGCCACTCCAAGGAAAGGCTGATGTCTTGTGGGGAAAAGCCAGAACTGAACTATGACAAAACAACCAATTTACATTAGTTGACAAAGTGTCTTCATGTCCCTTGTCTGATTCGGATCTTGGCATTGCCCTGGGAGAAAAGCATTATTAATTTCCCCATTTTTCAGACAAGGACAAGAAAGCTCAGGGAAGTCCAACACCACACAGTTAATAAGTAAGAAAGGCTGGACTAAATCCTATTTTCCTTCACGTAACCATGATGCAGCCCATTTTCTGATTATCCAGTGGCCGACAGCCTCTCTCACTAGGTTGGAAAAGTTGACCTGGAACAGGTCACAGGGCCTCAGAGGCAGGCGTGAGAAACGTCGAGCTGTAAAAGCGTAGCCAAATAAGAAATCACCATAGACCGCCCCCCGCCCCCGCAAATGCTATCATCATCTGTGTTTATGCTTTAGAAATAGTTATGCAACATACTAATGTACAGTATAATCAATCAATACATTATCCACAAGCCTTGCAATTCCCAAGCCAAGCTGATGAATGGAATGTCAAGAAATATATTAGAAAATTCCTGCCTCATACAAATAACCATTTTAAGGGGCCTATGGGCCTCTGTTTTCCACCTTCCCTTTAACTTCCAGTTTACGTTAACAACGGTCATTTCTTCAGGCTCTCAAGTCTTTCAGCTAATTAGCAATGCTCAGGACACCTTCCCAACCTTGATTACTACGCTAATTCTTGAAAATAATTAAACTTTATTTCACCAGAGTTTGAATATGTCTATTAAAAAATCCAAGGGAATTCATTTTCTCCACCAACCCTATTTAAGCCAGCTTAATGTGGCGATAACATAAATCACTGCAAGTAATACGTTTTCTTGTATTTAACAGAACCTGAAAATTTCCAACTCAGATTATTACTGCAATACTAACTCAGTTATGTTTTCTCTAACCAAATATACTGACTTGTTTAACTCCTGCCTCCCTTAAAAATGTTCTAACTAGGTGATATTTAGGCCTTTAAAAATATTTCAAAGGAATAGACAGGAAAATAGTTTTTCAGTTCCTCAGAAAGTTAAACATAGAATTACCATATGACCTAGCAATTCCACTTCTAGGAATGTACCCGAGAGAACTGAATGCATGTGTTCACAGAAATGCTTGTACACAAATGTTCACAGCAGCATTGTTCATTAATAGCCAAAATGTGGAGCAATCCAAATGTCCATCAACTGATGAATGGATAAACAAATTGTAGTATATCCATACAGTGGAATACTATGCAGCTATAAAAAGAATGAAGTTCTGATATATGCTAGAATATAGATGAACCTTAAAAACTATATGAAGTGAAATAAACCAGACACAAAAGGCCACATATTATATAATTCCATTTCTATGAAATGTACAGGATAAGCAAATCCATAGAGACAGAAAGAAGAGTCGTTGCCAGGGGCTGAGGGGAGGGAAAAATAATTGGGAGTGACTGCTAATAGGTAGGGATTTCTTTTTAAAGTGATAGAAATATTCTGGAATTAGACAGTGGTAATAGTTCCACACTTAGAGAATATACTAGAAACCACTAAACTGTACAATTTAAATGGTAAATTTTATGTTATGTGACTTATATCTCAATTAAAAAAAAATAAACTAGAGGTGCAATAACTGATTCGGACTGAATGAAAGCTAATTGTACTGTATACGTAAGGCAAATCCAAGCGATATTTTACTGTGTATGTGAATTATATCTCTGAACCTTGTAATTTTACATACAGTGATGACAGGGCAATCTCAGAAGGCTAAACTTGGGATTATATATAACCAAAGCACAGCCCACAGCAAAAGCGTGACACGCTGTGTGTGTTTAGGGACACAGATGACACCCACATAATCAGACTGAGGACACATCCAGGAGCGAGCCTCCCCTTCCCTCACAGACACTTTCCTGGGCCTTGCTCACGTTGCTGGCAGGAAGGCTGTTATTGGCCCTGTGGTGCCCCTGCCCTTCAGGAGCTCTCTCTGGAGTCGTTCCATAAATGGCATCAGTCTGACTGTGGGCACCGCTGCAAATGGACAGAAGGGAACCGGAAAATTTTCCAGGTGTTCTCCAACCTACCAGAGGATGATTAGGGTGTTTGCAAGCCTCCTGGGAAATGGCACTGACTTCTCAGCTTGCTCTCAGCTGTCAGGTAGACAGATGGGCATGCTTCACGGAAGCTGAAGAGAGCATACCTTGTAGACTCGGAATCTGGGCACACATGGAAGGAAGGGCTCCAAGGGCTTTCTGCTGGCCTGGTCGGCAGGCCACGTTCACAGGCAGCAGAAACCTGGAAAGTCTCTGTTTGGAACCTGGAGTTCTAAGTACCAAGGTTGATATTTTATCCTATTCTTAGAAAGGCTGTGAGTTTTTAAAGTTACAAGTGTGTAAAGAATCCACTGTCATGTAATACCCACTTCTTAAGAGGACTACTGGGCTTGGAATAAAAAAGTTTAAAGGCCACGCTCTAATTTTAAAACATTGTTTTCACTTCAAATATCTCCATTTTCCCGAGTGGTTTCAAAATTAACTTCAATCATGTTCAAATCATGGCTTTTACCATTATACGTGAAAATTTTAAGTTTTCTATCTTATTTCTCTACAGAGGATTTGGCCAAAAATATTACAATAGAACAACGGAAACGATCCCATCTCTTCCAACATGGAGTCTCTGGCAGGGCTCTCATTAGCCGCCCTCACAGGATATGAGCAGAATGACTCCTGGGCTTGAGATGAAACATTTTATCTCATACAAGAAGGGGCAAGTTGCTACTTCAAAGTGATCAAGAGCAAAGCAGTTTACTGAAGTGGGATTCGAGAGCTGGAAGGGGCCTAAGGGTTCACACAAATCTGACTGCCCTCAGTTGGCCAGTTCGGGGAGTGCCGTCACCTGGGGACGTGGTCGTCTGCTGCCAGGCTCCAGATCCAATGCTCCCCTGCAACAGCATGCCACGACCAGATCAGCCAAAACTGCTCAAAGGTGAGCCCAAATCTGGCTCAGAGATTAAACAATCCAATCAATTCAGTTCACTTCTACCCCATTCAATAAACTTTAAATCGGGCACCTACCATGTTAAGGTGCAGGGTCAGACAAGGAAGGGTGGCAAAGGGGCCAAAGATAAGAAAAATCTCGCCTCTGTTCTCAAGGAACTTGGTATCTGCTCAAAGAGGTAAGACACATATGCAAGGAACTATAATGTGGAGTGTTCGAAGCAAAGCTAGGCCAGTTGGGAGAGCAACGAGTCCAGCAGGAGGTAACAGGATGGAGGGATGGCAGCGACAGAGGAATGGTCACAAATGCGAGCAGCAGAGGACAATGGGCTGGACGGTGATGGCAGACTGGGTGTGGTGGTGAGGGGAATGGCCAGGACAAAGAGCCTTCTAGGTTTCCAAACTAGCAGCCTCAGAGAATGGAGAGGCTGCCTTTGTGGACTAGGTTGCAGGTAGGCAGGTGGGTGAGAAATGATAATGGGCTTTATTATCTCACACACGTTCTGAGAACATTTTAGGTCCACCGAGGGGAAAAAAATTGGCTGTTACGGTCTTTGACTATCATGAAGTCCAACAGACCACTTTCACTCCCCCCTCCCCAACTCTGCTGCCTCTCACGGCCACTTCCCCTGTTATACATGACCGCACACTCATGGACCAGTTAGGGTATTCATGTTGTTTTCCTTTCATGAAACAAAATTATCAAAGTGACTTTCATGAGGTCACTGGGCTAGGAAGAGGTAGAGCTGGCACCCGACTCCAAGGAAGGCCCACTATCTGAGTTCTGGCCCCGGGCCATCCTGTACCGTCAAAATGCTACCTCTATTGTGGATGAGTTTCAAAGATCAGTTGCAGAAATACAAATTCTTTTTCCAAAAAATATATAAGAAAAAGCAACCTCACAGGATCATCAAACAACACTTGGTAATGAATGGCAGTTTACATATTTATAGTCCCTTTCAACTTTCATCGAGTGCTCAGAGAGAGGAAACCCACCTGACAGAGGAGGCAAACAGGTTGAAAACTGAGCAAAAACAGAGGGATGAGTAGAAATGAGACAGCAGGCTAGACACAGACAGTGTGTCTGCCGGAGTCCAACTTGAGCCTGATTGAAAAATATTTTAAAAAAACCCACACCTCACATGCCTCTTATTATAAGAAGGCCCGCCCATCGGTCTTGGTGGAAAGGCTGATTGGGCTTTTAAACAGTCCACTCTCTGTCCTCATTATGCCCCTCGTCATTTTTATCCGCATGAATGTACCGACTCATGCCTGGAAGAGGGGCTGAGGTCAGTGACCTCTGCAGGCAAACATGATGGTGCTTATGGGCACAGAGAGGGAAAAGGGTTTTTTGAAAATGTCCCCCATACTTAACAGCCTTTGTTCTGGGAAAAGTGAAATTTCATACAGTATCTATGGACAGAAAAAAGACTGGAAATACATGCACTGAAATGGGAACCACAATGTTAACTTGTCAGACTAGAGGTGATCTTGCCTCTGGTGCTTTTCTGTATGCTCCAAAATTTCCACCAAGAATATTATGCATTAGCCTTATAATCAAAGAAAAAGAGTTTCACAACAAAGTGAAATTTAGTGTTAACTCGAGCTTTCTGTATACTATGAACTGTATTCTGGACAGCCACTGAAGTCAGCCTCACGTGTAAATTTTTCGGTTTTTCACAAAATTTTGCCCTATGTTTCTGTCAAGTAAGTGGTGATCTTCACGCAAACACACTGAGAACACTGAAGTAAAAAACAACCGGGGTGTTATGTCCTTTGACTATCATGGAATCCAACCGTCCACTTCCACTCCTCCCCGCCCAGCCCCCGCTGTCTCCCACTGTCATTTCCCTTTTTATTCTCAGGAGAAAGAAAAAGATATAGAAAACCTAATACAGGTACACAAACCTGTGCGGACAGTTACCACAGGAAGGTCTTATAAACCAGGATACCCTCAGAAAGCACAACTCTGAGGACTCAGAGCCAGACATCTACATACAGCACGAAGCTGGCTAGAAAGGGACAGCTCCCTGGGCAGGGACGGGGTGAGACAGAGAGCCATGAAGGGAAACTCAACTGCACGGAACTCGAGAGAGAGGCGGAAATATCGACGAGACCCAGTCATCTATCTATTCAATCACTCTGCAAAGTGTACAGCTGCAGGGACCTCAACCTGGATACGTGGCTTTACAGTAGTCTGCTTCAACTTTGACGTTTCCTCTCCAAATGGCTCAGATGTTCCACATCAACCTTCAGGCGCTTTGCCAGAGATGACAGTTGTGCAACAAGTCAAACATCGTGCTGGTAGTGAAAAGATCTCAGTTCATCATCTTATCTGCGATCAGTTTGTCACATCACCTCTTTCTTACTTTCGACTTCTTCTAGATTTGACTCACTCGTAGTACACCGTTTTCTCCTTGCAACCTTATCTGGTTAAGAGGTGCTGCACTAATGTTTTACTGGGCTCGGTTTTTCCTACCCAAATTAAGGCAACAACACGCACAACAACTGGTATCTGCCTTATGAACGTGTACAATAACTCATATTACAGCACGGGGGATGTCTCACAGCCTCGGCACTGGGAACGGTTCCACCAAAGTAAGAGCAGTCACATGGTCAGGAGAAAAGCCTCCCACCTCATGTTACCAGCTCTTTCCCATGAGGTAAACAGGATCTGCCATGAAACCCGTACAAATCACTACCTTCTCAATTTATTTATAAGGCACACTTGCACAAGGTTAGGATTAACTGTTAAATATGAGGTTTAAAAATAAACAGAGGGCTTCCCTGGTGGCGCAGTGGTTGAGAGTCCGCCTGCCGATGCAGGGGACACGGGTTCGTGCCCCGTTCCGGGAAGATCCCACATGCCGCGGAGCGGCTGGGCCCGTGAGCCATGGCCGCTGAGCCTGCCCGTCCGGAGCCTGTGCTCCGCAAAGGGAGAGGCCACAACAGTGAGAGGCCCGCGTACTGCAAAAATAAATAAATAAACAGAAAACAAGCAAACTAGTCCTTCCTGTTGAGCTGCAAGTTTCTCTCTCCTCTCTAGCACCCCTACCCCTATTAACCCTCTTAATTACATTAAAAGGATCTGGAGCAAAGATCTTACTAGTAATTAGGGGTGACTTATGTGTGTTTTTCATTCTCTATCTGTGAACCAGGAATATAGGATTGGATCCAGACCAAGTATGAAATTCAATAGGTCCCTCCTGTCCCCAGCTTAGCATGCAAACTTTGATGTGTAAAAACTTACATTTCTACCTAGGGATATAGTTTTGATAACAAAGGAGCTTGGCAGACAAAGGATAATTTGTTAAATCTGCTAGAAGCTGCTTATCTGCTGTGGGCATGGGGATCTTTACGCATATTTGAGTTAGCACCTGTGTGGAAGAACTATTTAAATTGGAAGAAGAGAAATCCACTCCCTGTATGGCCATCAACTATTCCTCCTTAGTGTTTTTTAGCCTGTGCACTTTCTCAGTGCTCAATCTGTTTCAATGATTAACAGACGAAAGCTAAATGCTGTTCCCCTGCTGGAGGCTGTAATCTAGAAACGCCTCGGAGACAAAAGAGGAACAAGCTGACTTCCAGTATAGTAAAGGGGCTGAGCTGTGGATTCTGGAGCCAGGCTGCCTGGGTTTGAATGTCACTTCTGCCCCGTAACAGCTGGACAATCTTTGGCAAGTCACTCCACCCCCATGTGCCCAGTTTCTTCACATGGAAAGTGCGGAACAAGAACAGGAGCACGCCTGAAGGACTGCACGAGGAATACATGTGTTAATATCTGCAAGCACCTTAGAACAGCGCCTGGCTCACGGTAAGTACTATGTCAATGCTGAACAAAAATAAGTGCATGTGAAGTGCTTGGAATGGTGACCAATGAGCACTAGATATTACTATTCCTGTCTATGTAAATTTTAAACTAGAAAACGGAAGACAAAACATTCAGGGTCCTGAATACTAAAGACATTCCCTGAGGTTCTCAACTATGGCCTCCCGCTGTATTAACACAGATTCTTAAAAATCCTGACAAGTTATTTTCCATCAAGTCCCAAGCTCTTGGGGTCAGAGTGGAGGGCAGGAACAGCAGGTCCACCGAAATACCCATCTGCCCAGCCCCATAATTAAAAACAAGTCACCGTTACAGAATGCAGATGTGTTTGAAGTTCACCGGAGCTTTACAATACAGTACAAATTACTTTCTCCCGGTACTTCAAGCAATTATCACTTTTAAAGTCTACTGGGGGAGGGGTGTGAAAGGGAAAGTAATGGGATTTGTATCAGAACTGCTTTTCCCTTCAATTGTTTATATTCAGCAAGGGCAAGTCGCCTCCAGTGGGGAGGGGAGATGGGGAAGAAAGGCAGGTGGTAATAATGTTGGCTGAACAGTTTTCCGGGTAGAAAATTAACATCCTCCAAACAGTATGTAATTGTTAAATTTTTCTGTCTGCTTATTTTGAGTACAATAACAGGGGTCACTAAGTATTATAATCATTTCCTTATGGGACATGTTTTCACTCGCTAAAATTAACACGTTTTCATATTTTATACTAGAATTTCTCACAAGCATCCTCCAGTATGGGTATTTACTATCTCTACAGTGTAACAGCTTCAATCTGCCCCTGGTGATACAGCCATTTGTCTGTTGCCTAGAAGGTTCCTAATAGGATGATTATAATTGTCTTTGAGATTGACACTTGTGTTACTGGCATTTAATAAAAAAAAAAGAAAGAAAGAAAGAAAACAACCCACAAAGGGGGTTATTTTCAATAAGGAAACAGACACATGAGCGCTCTTTATTTCTTCACCCTCCCAAGAATGCTCCCCTCTCCACTTCTCTCAGGAAATCATCCCAGCTAATCTCTGCCCCTCCCCTCACATGGCATGGGCACTCCATGCAGGTCTCCTGGTGTGGTGTGAAGCTAACAGATCTGGGTTCAAATCTTGACTCTGCACCGTTGGTAATCCTTGTCTAAATACAGCTCTCTGTTTCCTCCATTGTAAAATGCAAATGTTAACATCCAACATCTAGTGTTAATGTTAACACTAGATGTTAGTGTTATGAAAAGGATTAAGGAAAACGTAGAGAGAATTCACAGCCCTTAGTAGCTCTTCAGTAGTACATAGCAATCCTTCATGCTATTTGAAAACTTGGAAGGGTCCTACAACCATAAGGTCTCTGAAACCTGTCCGTATCGAGCATTTATTAAATTGGAAGAAAGATGGATCTTCTTTCTGTATGCTGAATTTCCTAAAAATTGGGCAAATCTCCTCTAAGTTCTTCTTAAGCAGAATATAGGGCTAATCAACAACCTACCTCCCCCTCACCCAATATTTCCGTAGGACACACCACAGAACACATGAGTTACAAAAGCAAGAAGAAAAGATCATTCATGTTGATGATCTGAGAAGACGCCTACGAAGGTAAATGAAGGATGCCCGTCTGTGAGATATACCCCTGCAGACTCAACTCTACTTTCTTTCCATTCCCATTGTTTCCGAATGTAGCTAGAGCTGTGATGACTTCACAAGAGCTGAGTTTTCATCTTGATTCCCAGCACACCGGCCTATAGCTATTTTTTGAAAGCACCACCTGCTGAGCGTACCTGGGGATCCAGCTAATGAACTGCATTGTTGGCTAAGTCACCTTTCAGCAACCAGGCCATGCTACAGAGTCCCCACAAACTCCTGCTTGAGGGGAGGACAGGAGGGAAAAACAAGAGACGGCTGCAAAGAAGAGATTCTTTACCTTTTGCAGCTACCATATAAATTCCCAGCCCTGATTCTGACATTTATCTCCACCACTTAATAAGAGGAAGAGTTAAAAAAGAATGAGCTAGAGAAAGACAAGATGAGCAAGAAAGGTCCTGGCATATCAAAGAGTGGCGGACGAATTTAGGTTCTATGCTTAAGGTAGACTATTGGCACTATACCTTCTTACCCATGATGGCAGTACCTAGTTCACAGGGTTGTTAAGGATTAAGTGAGCTACTATTAGTCAAGTTTCTGGATCAGTTCCTGGCTCATAATAATGACATACATATATGTTTGTTAAATAGGTAAAATGTAAAAATAATTCAACATCTGCTGCACAGTAACCAAACGTGACTCATACCTAGTACAAATGGCTTAACAGGAATGTGATTAGTACACGTGCCTCATTTTTTTTTTTTTTTTTTTGGTACGAGGGCCTCTCACTGTTGTGGCCTCTCCCATTGCGGAGCACAGGCTCCGGACGCGCAGGCTCAGCGGCCATGGCTCACGGGCCCAGCCGCTCCGCGGCACGTGGGATCTTCCCGGACCGGGGCACGAACCCGTGTTCCCTGCATCAGCAGGCGGACTCTCAACCACTGCGCCACCAGGGAAGCCCCACGTGCCTCATTTTAAACCCAAACCCTTTTACAGATACAGCCCTCTCAGAGAAGGCAGAATCAAGCCAAGGTCTACCTCCACATAGTAAAGTGTTATCTGTCCCTAAGACGTCCCCCAGAGATCCCAGAAGTACACCATTGGGCAAAGTCAAAAAAAAGCACTGTCAGAAACTGCCCCGGTGGAGTGGAAACACCACTAGGAGAGGTAGGGGCCCAGGAATGGAAGCCGGGCTCTGCCATGAGTCCACAAGCTGTAAGCTGGAGACTGCGCTGCAAAGGTGAGATGTTACCAAAGTGAAAAACATGCCAAGTGTTTAATTAACAATGCTGATGGAAACCATTCTCTTTGTTTAAGGTCATACATGATCAAAGTGAGGAAGAAATACAGTAAGCCAGTAAATCCACCAACCCCTAACTTTTAATTTGGAAATCAGAGAGCGCGCATGGGACAGGAACTTTGTGATGAAGACAGAAAGGAGGCAGGTGGGAGGGGTCCACCCCGCCCCCGAGCGAAACGGGGGACCTGGGGAGCGCCAACTGAGTGACTGTCCCTTGACAAGTCCTGAAACTAACCTGCACACAAAGAGACAGAATTGTTGTGCGTGTGGAAGGGGAAGTGGGGACCGAAGCCAGGGAGCACCCACCCTGCCACAAGCCTACCGCCTGTACAGTCAGGCTCACCTAAAACATCCTGTTTTTGCCGCAGATCACAAGCACCTTAAGCCAAGTCTGCACCTCATGCTGTCAAAATACCAAAACAAAAAGACACATCTACAAATCTGCTCTTCGAAGAATTCAACAAGATTCCCCTGGCACTCTTGAAAACGGGAGGAAGGGCAGATGCACAACAGCAAGCGCCGGGATGCTGGGGCCCTGAACACACAGCAGGA